>NC_029791.2:50735356-50802920 GCF_000816755.2 Arachis ipaensis
GAAAAGTAATCGCCAATAACGCCCTCGAAGCCATCATAGCCCACGTTAAGAGTTACGTTAACTAAGTTAACGTGAACTCTAATGTGGAAGAAGAAAATGAAGCCAACGTTAGTGACACTCACCTTTGTCACTAAGGTTAGACCAAGCTCATATTGGCCACGTTAAGAGCCACATTAACTCAATTAACGTGGACTCTAACGTGGGGAAGCAAAAGAATGGCCAACGTTAGTGACACTCACCTTTGTCACTAACGTTGGACTAAGCCACTTTGAGCCACGTTAACTTAGTTAACGTGGACTCTAACGTGGAGGGAGCAAAGAATTGCCAATGTTAGTGACACCCACCTTTGTCACTAACGTTGGAATGAGCCACTATGAGCAATGTTAACTCCCACGTTAACTTAGTTAACTCCCATTATTGCTTTCTTGATGGCTTTACTGGTTACTTCCAGATTCACATTGCTGCTGATGATTAGGAAAAGACCACATTCACTTGTCCTTTTGGCACCTTTGCTTACAAAAGGATACCATTTGGGCTATGCAATGCACCTGCTACTTTTCAGCGGTGTATGACCAGTGTCTTTTCCGATCTATTGGAGAATTGTCTGGAAGTCTTTATGGATGACTTCAGTGTTTATGGAACTTCATTTGATTATTTCTTAGAGAACTTGGCCAAGGTCTTAGCTAGATGTGTTGACACTAACCTTGTCTTAAATTTTGAAAAATGTCACTTCATGGTAAGACAAGGTATAGTGTTAGGACATGTAGTATCTAATGAAGGCATTTCTGTAGACCCGATGTTATCACCAATTTACCTCACCCCTCATCTGTGAGGGAGGTCCATTCCTTTTTGGGGCATGCAGGATTTTACAGGTGCTTTATCAAGGATTTCAGCAAGATTGCTTTGCCATTGTCATGCCTGCTCCAAAAGGATGTGGATTTTGAGTTTGACAGTGCATGTGTGAGTGCATTTGAGGAGTTAAGGAGAGTTCTTACCACGGCACCAATTGTGCGAGGGCCCAACTGGACGCAGCCATTCGAGATAATGTGCGATGCGTCAAACCATGTTGTAGGTGCCGCGCTTGCACAACGCGATGGTAAACTCCCTTATATCATTGCTTATTCTTCAAAAATATTGGATGCGGCACAATCCAAATATATCACTACAGAAAAAGAACTCCTAGCTATTGTTCATGCTTTAGATAAATTCAGATCTTATTTGCTAGGGTCCAAGATAGTGGTATACACAGATCATGCAGCTTTAAAGTACCTATTGACAAAGAATGAGTCGAAACCTAGGCTCGTACGTTGGATCTTGCTCGTTCGACATTGAGATTAGGGATTGAAATGGGTCTCAAAATTTGGTTGTGGATCATTTGAGCCACCTTGAGAATCTGAAATATGACCCATTTCCAATTGATGACTTATTCCCTTTTGATAGTTTGCATGCTGTGTCGGATAGCCTTCCTTGGTTTGCACCAATGACGAACTACTTGGTTGCTAAGATCTTCCCTCCTAACTTTTCTAAACACCAAAGGGATAAGTTGAGGAGTGATTCCAAATACTACATTTGGGATTACCCTCACTTGTGGAAGAGGAGAGTGGACCAAGTAATTCGAAGATGTGTCCTAGAATATGAAATCCAACCCGTTCTTGAAGCTTGCCATTCGTTCGAATATAGCGGCCACTTTGGCCCACAACAGACAGCTAAAAAGGTGCTGGATTGTGGATTCTAGTAGCCAACCTTATTCAAGGATGCTAATCGATTCTATGTGTCGTGCCACCAATGTCAGAAGTCGGGAAATACGTCCCAAAGGGATGAAATGCCTCAACAACCGATGTTGTTCTGTGAGATATTTGATGTGTGCGGCAAAGACTTTATGGGACCATTTCCCAACTCAAGTGGGTATCTATATATTCTGTTGGTGGTTGACTACGTGTCAAAGTGTGTAGAAGCAATATATACCCACCTTGATGACGCAAATACCGTGATTTCTTTCATTAGAAATAACATTGTATGCCGCTATGGGTCGCCACGAGCAATCGTGAGCGACCAATGTTCCCACTTCTGCAACAGGAAAGTAGAGGCACTGCTCAAGCGCTATGGGATATTGCACAAGATTGCAACTGCTTATCACCCCCAAACCAACGGACAAGCAGAGGTATCCAACCGGGAGATTAAGTGAATTTTGGAGAAAGTAGTGAATCCACAAAGGAAGAATTGGAGCTTCCGGTTGGGAGATGCACTATGGACGTATAGGACCGCCTACAAGACTCCGTTGGGGATGAGTCCCTTCCGGATCGTCTATGGTAAGGCATGCCACCTTCCGGTGGAAATTAAGCATAAAGCCTATTGGGCGGTAAAGCAGTGTAACATGGATTTCACCAAGGCGGGTGTAGCCAGAAAATTACAACTAGAGGAGCTTGAGTGTCTTCGGAACAAAGCGTATGAGAATGCCCGGATCTACAAGGAAAGGACTAAGGCATTTCATGACCACCATATCCGGAAGAAGGATTTTCAAGAAGGTGATGAGGTTCTCCTATATAACTCGAGGCTTAGATTCATGCCTGGCAATCTCCGTTCTAGATGGGAAGGACCCTTCAAGGTGAATAAGGTAAAGTCCTATAGAGTGGTGGAATTGTTTGACCCTAGAAGCGAGGCAACTTTCAAGGTGAATGGACATAGAGTGAAGAAGTACCATGGCTACAAGTCTCTAAAGGAGCTAGAGATGTTCCTACTTACAGATGCACCTAGAGGAGGAGAAGCTTAAGTGACTGACCGTCCAACTTAAGGACGTTAAAGAAAAGTGCTCGGTGGGAGACACCCCACCGTGGTAAGATCTTCCTTGTGTATACCTTCTTGCTTCTAGCTTTAGATTCTTGTGAATTTTGTGATTCTTGGTGTTGTTGAGTTCTTAGGAATGCTAGCTTTGTTGATTTTGTTGAATTGTTAGGATATTCATATAGGTTTCATTATTCTTGGTATGGATGAATTGTTAAAGTTAGAGAAAATGCTTTGTTTGAATATTGCATGAATTTGTGAGTGTTTTATTGACTATCTAGCTTAAACACCTACCAAGAATGTGTTAGAATAGCTCTCTCTATGTTGTATATAAAAAAGGGGGATGCACGCGTAAGCGTGCAGAACGTGCGCGCGTCCCTTGCATTTTTGCAAGTCTGGGCATCTGACTCGAGAGTTGCGCTCCCAATGCGCAATCAATGCACGAAACGCGCAGGAACCTACTCACGCGTACGTGTGAAGCGCGCCCACGCATCCCTTGACCCCAACCCTGTCCACGCGTACGCGCATACGATGCATATGTGTCGGTTGGTCTGCGTGCCATTCTTGGTACATTCGACCCAAGAGTTACGCAAACATTGCGCAAGTATTGCGCCCAACGCGCAACTCCTCGTCATGCGTGCGCGTACTTGATGCTCACGTGTCGTTTTGCCATCTTCCATTCCACGCATGCGCGCACATGACGCATACGCGTGGGTCGCCAAGCATGCATTCCCTCAGTACTTGGCACCCGAGACTTGCGCGAGCATTGCGCAAGTATTGCGCGAAACGCGCAGTCATTCCACCCTTGCGCGCGCTGTGACGCGTACGCGTCCCTCGCCTGCTCCCCTACCCATGCGTACGCGTGGGTGGCACTCGCGCGTCTCTCTCATTTCCTTCATTCCACACGTACGCATGGTGTGTGCGTGCGCGTCGATCTTGCGACGCAGATAATGAACTAGCGCGTCCTATTTCAAACCATTTTCCCCTTCCTTCCTTTTTCCTTCCTTTCTTCTTCTTCTCCTACTTTCTTCTTCCCTCTCCATCATTTCTCTCACCCACCACCATCAGTGACTTCACCCACCGGCAACCACCACTTCCGGCGGTCCCATTTTCTCTCTTTTCCCTGTTTTCTTTCCCTCTTACTTGCACTTCATCTTCTCTACTCCACTCAAGGTCATATTCTTTTCCATTCTTTTTGTTTTTATTTTATGCTTTTCTTTCTTCATTGAATATCTTTACTTTCTTTTAATTCTCTTAGTGGCATTTTGTTAAATTCTCTCTTGTTTATTTGCTTTCTCCTTTTACCTTGCTATTTTCTATGGATGATGAATTCTGTTATTACTTCTTGCTTTGATGGGTTAATTTGTTTGTGAATCCATTGTGATTATGTGATGTTGTTTGATGATTGGGTATATCTATTTGGGGTATTGCACCTTTGAATTCACTCATTGTGCTTATGATTTGCATGTTGCCAAGTAATTGTTGAATTGCACCTATCATATTTTTAGTCAATTTTGACACTATGCTTTCACATTGGTGCTCTTCTATCAATACGCTTGCCTTCTCATTACGCATTGCCCTCTTTGCATTTCATTTTGCCATTCATAGGTGCATACCCATGACTTGCTTCTTTGGATTATATTGCAAGAATTGAATTTCACCCCTCTCCAACTCCACTTCATTCCTTTTGTGTGCCTTAATGTCTTAGAGCTAGATTGGGTATTTGAATTCTTCACGCTCTTATCTTTCTTGCATATGTCATTTGGGGTTGTTAGCAATGCTTGAGTTTATTCCTCTCATGCCTCATTTGCATGCCTTTTTCACTCTTGCATCCCATGCTAGTGCATTGCTCTGTTTTCACTAGTTGTCTTGCTTGTATGTTACAGATGTCATGTTTGCACGATACCTTTTTTTTGTGGCACTCTTTCTCACTAGCATGTTATAGTTCAAGTGTGGTCTCTTTGAGTTTAATATCTTCTTTTTTCTCACCTTTTTCAGATGGTCATAAAAAAGGATAAGAAAAAAGCACAGAAGAAGCCGCCTTCCAAAAGGTCACCTCAAAAAGCCACCACCAAAGCGCAACATGCGCTCAAGGCCAAGCCTCTCCCCAATAAGGCGCGAAGCATCATTAAGATTGATGACCAAGAGAAGGACAACCCGGTGAGAGATTCCACTAGGTTTTCCAACCGCTATTACGAGCTAATGTTCCCCATCGTGATTGCACGGAATTACCATTCTGAACCCCTTCTCAACCCTCCGGGTCATGTAGTTCAGTTTATCATACCTCGCATTGAGCGATGGGGATGGGGCTTTCTCATGAGAAAACCACAAGAAGCTAATCTCTCGTGGGTGGTAGAGTTCTACACCAATTACTTTTCACCTTCTCTTCAGACTGTCTTCATGCGCCGGAAGCAAGTTTCAGTTTCCGAGAAAGCTATTCAAGAAGTACTCCGAGGCCCACCCGTACCGGATGAGATAGATGGTTACCAAGAGACCCTCCGACAGCGCGATGAATTTGATTATGTTTTTGATTGGGATGCTGTCTGCCGGGTTATTGCCGAACCGGATGCATTTTGGACCCAAGGACACCTCAAGCCCTGACCCAAGGGCATTCTTGCGTGCTTTCTGACCATCGAGGCTCGAGCATGGACCCAAATCTTGTCTCATTGTGTGTTTTCCAGCACTCACGAGACTGTGATCACCGCGGACCTTGCCTTGCTAGTTTGGTGTATACTCACAGAGCGGCCGGTCAACATTGCTCGCCTCATCCACCAAGACATGGGTCATGTTCATGCCAAGGGTAACCTACCCTTCCCGGCCTTAGTGATGGAGTTAATTGCTGCTGCTGGTGTTCCCCGAGAGACTAAGGATCGGAGAGCGATAATTCTGGTAGAGGGTGACTTCGTCCCAACCAAAAAATATCTCAAGCCTCCAGTAGAACACAGCACCCTTGAGATAGTTGCCCCCTCGGTTACTCCCACCACTTCTTCTACATCACAAGGATCTTCCCATCAAAGGCTTGAAGACCTCCACAAGAAGATAGATAGATATGAACGGCGGATCCAACGCCGATATGCTTACATCAAGAAGCTTTTGAGTTGTGTGACTTCTTCTGTGGAAGAACCAGAGATCTCCACATCCACCTCGTACTTAAGTGAAGAAAGCACTCACGAACAGGATAGTGGAAGTTCCAAACCCGACCACCCCTTGCACCTTGCTAGTAGCACGGAGGACCGTGCTAATTCTTAAAGTGTGAGGAGGTCGTTCGACCGATCTCCGTGGGTAATAATCTCCTTTTCTCAACATCCATGGACTTTATTTCTCTTTTGTTTTGTTAATTATGACACCTTGCATGTTTAGTTAGTCTTTCTTGTTAGGACTACTTGGTTAGGGTGATGGTTTCTTTTCCAAGAAATTGTATTTTCAGGGTACCCTACGAATTTTGAAAAAAAAAATTTCATGATAAACTTGCTTGAAGAATGTATTTTGGAACATAGTGTTTGAGATAAGAACACAAGCATGTGAGTTTTGAGCCTTATTGTGTGGTTATATCTCCTAACCACTATTTCCCATTCTTGTGTGCATTATTCTCTCTCTATGATTGCAATCCTTGCTTTGTCTAATTCTATATATCCATTACTTTGTGTATGAATGCATTTATATGATTGAGGCCATCATTTAAATAGTCACTTTTTCCAAACGGCCTTAACCTTTTTATTTACCATTTCTAACCAATTTTGAGCCCATGATAAACCCTTTTTGTTCTTAAATAAAGCACATCAACACCCTAAGTAAAAAATAATAAATGTCCCTGGATTTGGATCCTTGATTAGCTTAGGTAAGTGAGGGTATGTATTATTCAAATGGGAGGGTGTAATTGGGAACTTGGGTAGATGTAAAGGTGTGTCTTTGTAGTTGTAATCAAAAATTCTTGGAATTAAGAACATACTCATGTATTGAATGATTGAACGATATGCATTGACACTTTTGTACATGAAACCCCAAAAAGGGGACAAACAAAGAAAAAAAAAGAGAAATTTGTGTATATATGAGAATGAAGGAAAAAGAATGTAAGAAAAAAAATGTAAGAAAAAGAAATAGAAAAATAGAAGAAAAAAAAATATGAAAAAAAAAAGAGAAAACAATAAAAAGGGGACAAAAATGCCCCAAGGTAAAGTAATAATAACAATGCATATAGGTTGTGAACTAAAGAGAATACATGAGTATATGAAAAGTGAAACCCATGGGTAGCTAGGTATTGTATTAGAATTGTATAAGTTGTTTTATGTGTTTGGTGAGATCTTAGGTTAATCAAGGATTCAAATTTTAAGCTCACTTGACCATATACATCCCTACCTTTACCCCCTAGCCCTATTACAACCCACGAATAAAACCTCATGATACTTGTATGCATGCATTGAGTAATTGTTGATTGTTAGATGAAAGATAAATCTTGAGCGAATAGAGCGGATACACTTCAGGTGAGGGTTCGATGCTCAAACCCTAGTTATCGGCTTTCACAAGCGTTCATCTAACAAGTTATATGCACTTCATATTGATGTTCAAATTGGTAGGATTTATGGACTACATGTCATTTTCACCCTATATGCTCATATGTGCTCTTGGAGGATAGATTTACCCTTAACCAAGTAGGTAGATGCCTTTACATTAGTTGCATACATTCATCTAGGTGATTTGCACTTCATGAACCCTTTCTTCCCATGGTTTTTGGTTATTTTATTTTTAGCATGAGGACATGCTTAATTTAAGTGTGGGGAGGTTTGATAAACCCCAATTTTGTGGTTTATATTGTGTAGAATTTGAGGGGTTTTGTCAATATTTTCCGCACTTATTCACAAGAATTGAATGGTTTTGTGTTCTCTTCCTAATATTGCTTCACGATGAAAAACATACTTCTTTTGCCTTAAAATTTCCATATTTTGATCCTCTTTTATTACCATTCGATGCCGTGATATGTTTGTTGAGTGATTTCAGAGTTTATAGGGCAAGAATAGCCTAGAAGAGAGAAAAAAAGCATGCACAAGTGGAAGGAACATGAAGATTTAGATTTTGGGGAATTCAGCTTCAACGCGTACGCGCACCTCACGCGCACGCATGGGTGCGGAAAGTTGGGAATGGCGCGCAAAGATTGGCGCATCCGCGTGGATTAGGAAAATACCCAAGAATCCTAAGGGAAAAGGGGGGGATCATCCATTACACACTTAGACATAATTTTAGCTAGTTTTTGGTTCTTTGTTCTTCTAGAGAGAGAAACCTCTGTTCCTCTCTAGATCTAGTTTGATTTGATCTTCTCTTGTTGAATTCTGAATTGGATCTTGTTGATTTCTGGTTTTGATTACTTAATTTGAATTCCTTAGTATAATTTTGTTAGATCTTGTGTTAGATTCATGTTTTCTTGTCAATTGTCATTTTTTACCCATTTTGTGAATCTTGTGGATCTTGAATTGTTAATATTACATTGATGATTTCCATGATTAATTGGGTTGCTTGAGTGATTTTCCGTTGATAATTGTTAGTGGGTATCTTTTAATTTCAATTTAATTGTATTTTGAATATGTCTTTTAGTAATGCTTACCATGTGTTTGATGAAATGTTTCCTCTGATTATGGAGTAGTTTTCTTTACTCTTGGCCTATGCTAAGGGAATTGGGAAAACTTGAGTCATTGGGTCTAATGGATTTGATGATTTGAGAACCCTTAGTGGTCAATTTGATAACCATTGACACTAGCCTACTACTAAGTCAATTGGTAGCTAGATTGGACTTTATGGATTGATGTTGACCAAACCATTTAATATACTTTAAGTATAGAAGTAAACCTAATGAGTTTGGTTCCTTATGATTGTCAAGATATGGTTATTAGACATGGATAGTGATCCCAATTCCTATGCCTAGCCAAGAGTTGCTTTTATTATTCATATTTGAAACCCAAAAATTCCAATTGATTTGTCTTAGTTATAGTTACTTGTTTAGTTTTAAAGTAGAATTATATTGGATGTTCTCTTATTAGTTTGGATTTGCTTATACCTTGCTTTAGTTACTTGAATTAGTTTCTTGCACTTTAAGATTTCTTGCTTGTTAAGTCTCTTAGTTTAAATTTCTTGCTCATGACTTGCGACCCCGGAATTCTAACCAATGTTGATGCACATATTTGCCCATTCCTTGTGAGACGACCCGAGGTTTGAATACTTCGGTTACTTTTATTGGGGTTGAACTTGTGACAACTAATTCCTTAAAATTTGATCCGAGGGTCGATTATCGGTTTGAACTATACTATTATGAAATCGATTTGAGAAATTCTAGACCGGTATAACCCTTGGCCCATCAGCTGTTGATTAATGGTTGCGATTATGTTGACTCCCGGGGTGATGAGTCCCAGGCCGCCGTGAGGTTGGTAATTGATTAAGAGGTAAAAAGAATTGAATTAAACACATGTTAGGAGTATCATGTTGGGAAGGAAACGATTAAAAGTTTTAACAAAATAGGGGAACATAGGGAATGTAGACAAAGTTATTAAGTCGGGGTCATGAAAGTAACAACTTTAAACGAAATAAAGGAACAGAAACCAAGTTACTAGATCAGGGACGTGTCAGGTAGTCAAGTCTTGTTCTAGCCCTTATGAATAGAACCTCTTCAAGTTTGCCGCGTTCCATGTCCTGGGCACCTCTCTCACGTCCAGACGTTCTAACTTGTAAGCCCCTTTGCCAATCATCTCTCTTACCCTGTATGGGCCTTCCCAGTTGGCTGCTAGTTTCCCTTCTCCAAGGTTAGAAGTCCTATATCGTTACGTTGCAAAACCAAGTCGTTTGGTTCAAAGCTTCTCTTTAGCACCTTAGAGTTGTACCTTAGGGCCACTCTCTGCTTCATTGTTATTTTTGATAAATGAGCCATTTCCCTATTCACGTCAATCAGGTCCTTCTCTACTACTTCCCCGCCTCCACCGAGGAGCAACCGTGGGCTCGGATCCCCTACTTCCACAGGGATCACCGCATAGACTCCATAGGTGAGCTGGAAAAGCATCTCCCCAGTGGAGGATTGTGGCGTCGTCCTATAGGACCACAGGACCGAGGCAAGCTCGTCTACCCACACCCCCTTCTTCTGGCCGAGTCGCTTCCTGAGGCCTTGGATGATGACTTTGTTCGTTGTTTCTACCTGACTGTTGGTCTGTGGATGCTCTACCGACGAGAACCTCTTCTCTATCCCCAGACCGAAAAGGAACTCTCTAAACTTCTTATCGGTGAACTGCATCCCGTTATCCAATATCACGACCTCTGAGATTCCAAACCTGGAGATTACCTGCCTTCACATGAATTTTTGGTAGTTTGGCGATGATATACTAGCCAGTGGTTCCGCCTCAACCCACTTAGTATAGTGGTCAATGGCCACGATCAGGTATTTGACCTGTTAAGGGCCTACCGAAAAGGGTCCTAGTAGATCAACTCCCCATTGACAAAAAGGTCGGGGGGCCATCAGTAGGCTCAACTCCACTGCTGGGGTCTTGTAGAAGTTAGCATTTTCTTGGCATTTTTTGCATCTCTTTACTAATTCTTGGGCATCCATCATCATCGAGGACCAATAGTAATTGGCCCTGACGAGCTTCCTTGGCCAGGGCCTTTCCCCCAATGTGGTGGCCGCAACATCCCTCGTGGACTTCGCTCAGAACGTAGTCCATCTAGTCGGGACATAGGCATTTTAATAGGGGCTGGCTTAGCCCTCGCTTGAACAGCTGGCCTTGTATTGTCACATACTTGGCCGCTTCCCTTCTTATTGTCTTTATAGTGTTCTCGTCGTCAGGGAGTTTACCGACTTCCAGGAAGTTAAGGATTGGGTCCATCCATGAGGGGTTGTTCGCTGCTCGAGTCACGTACAGGGTCACCGTAGGTTCCTTTATCATCCCTTGGATCAAGGACCGATTTCCCAACCCTGGCTTCGTGCTCACCAGCTTTGATAAGAGGTTGGCCTGCACATTCCTTTCTCTTGGGACATGCTGTACCACGACCTCGTCAAAGTCCCCATTCAAGATTTTAACCCTTTCCAAATACTTCTGTAACAAGGAATCTCTAGCTTGGTAGGTCACGTTAAATTGGGAAGTGATGATTTGAGAATCACTGTTTACCTAGACTCGCGTCGCCCCGACTTCTTTTGCCAAGAGCAGGCCTCCTATCAAGGCTTCGTACTCTGCCTGGTTATTCAAGACCGGGAAGTCGAACTTAATGGACTGCTCGTAAACCACCCCCGTGGAGCTTTCAAGGATTATTCCCATTGCCTTAAATGTTTGGTTAGAGGCTCCGTCGACATGGAGCTTCCACCGCATGTCCGGGTTCTCTCGGGAATCCCCAGTCACCTCTACTAGGATATCTGCCATTTTCGGAGCCTTGATCGCATGCCTGGGCTCATACTGCAGATCATACTGGGATAGCTTGATTGCCCATGTCATCATCCACCCTACCAAGTCGGGCTTCTGCAAAACTTGGTGGATTACTTGGTCAGTCCTCACGGTGATCCGGTTCCCCTGAAAGGCTAAAAGTACTGCCTCAACCTTCGAGACGAAGTCAAGAGCGCATAAGCCAACTTTTCCATCTTGGTGTACCTTAACTCTGCACCTTGTAGTGCTTTGCTAATGAAATAAACCGGTTGTTGAACTCTGTCTTCCTCCTGGACGAGAACGGCTGCAAAGGCCTCGTCCGTCACCGCCAAGTACAAGAATAGCACCTCCCAGTTTTTTGGCTTGCCCAGGACTAGTGGGATTGAGAGTATCTTCTTGAAATGGTTAAAGGCTTCTTCGCAGGCTGGGGTCCATTCGAAGGCAATCCCTTTCCTCATGAGGTTGAAGAAGGGGAGAGCTTTTGCTGCCGATGCACCAAGGAAACGAGATAGGGCCGTGAGCTTGCCGGTCAATCTCTACACGTCTTTAACGTATCCTGGTTGTTATTCGCAGGACGGCTTCGCACTTGTCTAGGTTGGCCTAACCCCCTCTGAGTTATCATGAAGTCGAAAACTTTCTCGCCTCCATGGCAAAGGCACATTTGAGGGGATTGAGTCTCATATTATGCTTGGGAAGAAACGTGAAGACGGTCTCTAGGTTGTCGACTAGGTCCTCTGGTTGGCTGGTTTTCACCAAGATATCGTCGACGTAGACTTCGACCGACCTGCCGATGAGGTCCCTGAACACCATGTTTATTAGCCTCTGGTAGGTTGCTCCTGCGTTCTTCAGTCTGAACGGCATCACCCTGTATTAGTAAGTCCCGCCTGGCATTATGAACGCCATTTTTTCCTCATCAGGTCGGTGCATCGGTATTTGGTTATATCCAGAGTATGCATCCATGAAGCTCAGGAACTGATATCCTGCCGCCGCATCTACCAGGGCGTCAATGTTGGGGAGGGGAAAGGAGTCTTTGGGACAAGCCTTGTTGAGGTCCGAATAATCAACACACATCCTCCATTTCCCGTTGACTTTTTTGACAAGGACTACATTCGACAACAATGTCGAGTATTCAAGTTTCCTGATGTAACTAGCTTCTAACAGGCCGGCCGTTTGCTTGGCCACCTCGTTAGCTCTCTCTTGGGATATCTTCCTTTGCCTTTGAGCAAAGGCCTTGGCATCTGGCTTTATGGCGAGCCGGTGAGACATGAAATCGGGGTCCACCCCAGGCATGTCGGCTGGGGCCCAGGCGAATAGGTCATCGTTTGCCATAATGGCATCCATGAGGGTTCTTTTAGATTGTGGGGGAGGTTCCTGTTCACAAAGGTAAATTTGTCCTCTATGTCCCCGAGCCGGAACTTCTCCAAATCTCCTTCGGGCTCGGGTCTCGGCTTATCGTCCACTCTAGCGTCTAAGTCGGCCAGAAAGACCCCGGATGCTTCCTTCGACTTCCTTCTCAAGGAAAGGCTGGCATTGTCACATGCAACTGCCATTTCTAGGTCTCCCCTGAGGGATCCAACGGACCCGTTGTCGGCGACAAATTTCATTAAGAGAAGCTTGGTGCATATCACGACGGAGAACTCATTGATCGTCTTCCCCCCAGGATGACATTGTAAGCTGTGGAGTCTCTTAGGACTACAAACTCGGCCATTACCGACCTCTTTCTTTCTCCTTCACCGATACAAATAGGGAGGACGACTGTCCCGTTGGGTTTTATGAAGTTGTCTCCTAGGCCGACGACACCGTGCTGGTTGGTTTTTAGGTTGGTCTCATGGAGTCCTAGGGCGTTGAACACATTTCTGAACATGATATTAGAGTCGGCCCCAGTATCCACGAGGATCCACTTGACCAGACTCGTTCCGACCCTTGCCGTTATCACCATGGGGGGATTTTCTGAGATGTTGTTAGTCTGCTGGTCCTCTGGTCCGAACGAAATCCTCAGGAATTCCTTGGACGAGGGTCTATGGTTCTCCGACGACACGGCTAAGACTTTGGCGTCCTTCTTGGTGGCGGACCTTGACTTGGGGGTTCCGTCTCTCCCAACCACCACGTTTATCATAGCGAGGGCGTTGTCGGTGTCCTCGCTAGGTCCCTGTTTCTGTTTCATGGCTCGACCACAGATCTTCCTCGGAATGTTCTCGCTCCCTTCTCTTGGGCTCCCTTATGAACTTGGAAAACTCGATTAGCTTTCCTTCGTAGATGGCTTGCTCCAAGGAATCTTTCAGGTCAAAGCAATCCTGTGTTTTGTGGCCAAATCCTTTATGGTAGTCACAGTACAAGCTATTGTTCCCGCCTATTCTATCTTTTAGTTGCCTGGGCTTCGACAGGATGCCCTTGTCAGGGATCTGTTGATAGACTTCCTCTATTGGGGCTGTAAGGGGATATAGTTTGTGATCTTTTCCACTCAAGGGAAAGGTTTGAAAAGTTTAGCTGATCCCCCGCCCTTGGAGGGTTCTTTTGCCCTTTCCCCGTGTCCGGGTTGACAGGTGGGGGGGGGGTTGACCGGCTATCGCTTATTGGCCGCCACGACCTGGCTAACCTCCTCATCATCAATATACACTCTCGCCACGTTCTAGATCTCTTGCATTGTCCAGACGGGCTTGGTAGTGAGGTACTTTCTAAAGTCCTCATTTAACAAACCATTCGTCAGGCATAGACTGGACACTGAATTGGTCAGGCCGTCAATTTCTAGGCACTCATCGTTGAATCTGTCGAGAAACTTCCTAGTCGGCTTACCGGCTCTTTGGGTGATCCCCAAAAGGTTAATGGGATGTAAAGCTTTGGCGATGCGTGTGGTGAACTGTGCTAAAAAACTGCGAGTTATATCTGAGAAGGTCGTAATAGACCCTTGTGGAAGCACATTGAACCACCGAATTGCTGGTCCTGCCAAGGTCACGGGGAAGAAACGACACCTCACCGCATCGCCAACACCCTCGAGGTTCAACCTGGCCTCAAAGGCTATTAAGTGTTTCTGAGGGTCTTGGATTCCATCGTATCTCATGTCCGTTGGCTTGTCAAAGTGTTTCGGTAGCCAGACCTTGAGGATGGAGGGGTGAAACAGGGTCGCTCCCTTGATTATAGGGTCATGCCGCCTTCTCGGCCTCTCTTTGTTCTCGCCTTAGCCCTCCGACCCGTCATGGGTTGAGGGAGATCGAGCGTCTGCTCTGCGCCTAGTACGATTCCTCTGGGGGCTTCTTCCCCGGGCTTCCGATCTCCTAAAAGGAGATCGGGTACGGGAGATGCTCGGGCTAGGTCAGTAACGATCCTTGGCCGCCAGCTCTCTCTCAAGATTTTGCACTCGGTGGCGTAATTCCTGCATGATCCTTGCGTTGTCACCACCCGTACCACCGAAGGGGTGTCTTTCATGGGAGCTGGAAGGAAGGTCGTTCCTATGAGAGGGGGTCCTCGTACGCTCGCGAGAGGAAGCCATAGAGGCTATTCTACTAATCAAGCGAGTTCCCTCCTCCTCGCGCACTTCCTCCTCTTCCTGCTAATCGACTGGGCCCAACAGAAAATCCATTCACGCCAGGCTTCTCCACAGATGGTGCCAATGTTCGGTAGCTCGGGGGCTCAAACGGGTCAGATCTCAATGTAGTGAGAGAGTGGGCAACTGAGAGGTGGATGCTAGAGAGCTCAGGTGAATGACTCCTCCGGTCCAGCGGGTTGAAGAAAAGGTGGGGCCACCTGTAAAAGGGCTCCGACACTCAAGTCAGTATTTGTACAAGAAGTGGCAATTAGGGTTAGAGTAGATGACGTATCTCTTGGAGGTAGAGCCCTCGCCTTATATAGCCTGTATGAAGTGGGTCCCACGCGAGCAGACCATCTTTCTTGGAAGTTTCCTTTCCAGCTGTCAGGGTTCACGCAGGAGGGGTGGCCTTTGGGTCACACCCCGGCTCGAGTTGCGATAAACCGCCGAGTCAGTCGGACGCCCAGTCCTGGACCCTTGGTTACCGTTGAACTAGGCCGGAACATATTTAATAGTAAAAAATGCAGTACATAGATAATACAGCGATAGGAACATGGCTTGCATGCATAAAATTTTGATAAATAAAAAAATAATAATAACACTTGCTAAAATAATTGTGGTCAATTGATTGGAACTTAGTTGATTAATCAAAAAATTCTAATAATTATTATTACCTCTTAATAATTGACTTGTTAAAATAATTTACTTTAACTCATTAACATAGATTAAATAGCAAACGATAGATAAACCTAGCTAGGAAGTATTTCTAAATTAAACTTATTTAATTGTCTTCACTTTGTTGCTTTAGTTTTTTAAATTTACTTCTTTAATTTCATTATTAAGTTGTTCTTTAAATTCATTTTTTTTCCTCAAAATCTCCGATCCCTTATTTTCATAATCAATTTATATGTTCTCCTTATAAGAGATAATTCAAACCTTAAAATTCTCAGTTATACATTTTTAAAGGTTTAAAAATCTTTCACTTTTTCTAATTGATCGTAAAAATTTGGTATTTAGAGTGTACTATAATAATATGAAATCAATTTAAAGATTTAAATTCTGAATGACAAATTTTTAGGTTTTAGAAATGGTGGTTTTTTTAGGTATTTATGGCCATTTGAATCGTCATTATTATCAGAAATGGCGGTTTTAGAAAACGACGTAATTCTGGGCGCCATTCTGGTTATTACGGCGGTTTTTAGAAAACCGCCACAATTTTTTTGGGTTAAAATGGCAGTTTTTAGATAGGTTAAAACAGCGGTTCAAACCACCATTATTTTCAAATAAAACGGTATTTTTTTGTTGGTTAAAACGGTGGTTCAAACCGCCGTTATTTCCAAGATTAAAACGGCAGTTTTGGTTGGTTAAAATGGCGATTCAAACCGCCGTTATTTCCAGAATGAATATGACATTTTTACCCTCATAGAGTAGCATTTTGGTTGGTTAAAATGGCATTTTTAGTTGGTTTAAATGGCGGTTCAAACCGCTATTTTTACCGAGTTAAAATGACATTTTATGTTGTTTAAAATGGCAATTACAAAACGCCCTTTTTACGGATAAGTGAAATTTTTTTATCATTTACAAAGACAAATTTTAACCGTCATTTTTATCGCATTAAACAAATAATTTTTTTATTAAACTTTTTCAATAACAAAAAATCAATACTCATAAACAAAATATTATATAACTCATAAATAATGTATTAAACATAATACATTATTTTTTAGTATTAAAAATTAAAAGTAGTAACCCCTATACAAATAAAGTATCTAACATAACATAATTTTTTAATTATAAATGTCTTAACATATAGCTCTTAATACATAAAATCTCCATCATAACTTTTGGTACACTTTGTCATGATAATCTCTGTCCTCACTCCAATCTCTCTTTTGTCTTTGATTATTTGCTTCTAGAGTGATTATTTTCACGCCCAACTTTTGCCTGAAAGAAAATCATGTTCATTTTAATTAATTTTCATTTCACAGCTTGGTTTATTATTATTATTATTATTATTATTATTATTATTATTATTATTATTATTATTATTATTATTATTATTATTATTATTATTATGCCTAATTTATTATTACCAGCTATCTAGGAGATTCTGGAATGAAACACAAACTAATCAACAAGCAAATGCAAAGTGCTAACCCTTCAAAATTTTCAAGCAAAGCCAATAGAATTAGACTATTTTTCTTCACAATTAAAGCAAGATTTATATATATAAATTAATGATATTGTTACTTAATTACCTGATAATTCTAGTTAAATATATATGCAATTAAAGAGAGAATATTAAAAGTAAAAGGGACATTGGATAGGGGAGCTATAAAGCTACACAATATATATGTAAAGTTACAACAACTCTAGCAGCAAAATATGAAAATAAATGACGACAAATGTTTCAAAAAATGGGTACGAACAAAATTTCCAAACCTGTATATTCGAATAATTGCAGACTGGATCAGACTCTAGTTCACTCAAAGTAGTCAGTCCAGTAGCTATGACATGATGAACATGAGAATTGAAAACTGGTAATGATTTATGATAATTATATCTCTTTTTTGATATTTATATAAATAATTAGTATCTAACCTGAATACCTCAAAGTCCTGTTACAAAATAATACTTTAATAAAATTATCAATATAATGAAGGAAACAGGTCTACAATTAATTAGTGATCAGTAGTTATTCTTGTTCTTCAAGTATACTGAGTCTAAAAAGCCAAAGTCATATCTTCAAGTATATCTTTTATTTACAGAAAAGGAATCTATGGACTAGTTAGTGCATTCAAAATGTTCCCTCAATCATAGTGCAACAACAATGAATGCAAGCATGAATTGAGTTAATTAGCTAAATAATCAGCAATTCAGTATAAAAAAAGCCACAACACTTACTACCTGGCATTTGATGGTGACATTTTGCACCCTTGATGTGGCTCAACGCTTGAATCTATTTGTGAGCAAATCCATTGACATGAAGACGGTCATGCTCTTTGGCATTCTAAATGGCATCTCCATTGGATTTCTCAATTTGAGCCTTGGCTTCAATTCCATTGGATTCTACCAGGTTAATTAATTTAATTATTTCAATATATTAATTAATACCATAAGTCAATAATAATATTAAGTTAAAAGTCATAAACACTAAAATATGATAATGTGTTGCAGATGACAACACTGACAATAATACCATTCACAGTGCTACTAGAAACTGTTTTCCTAAAGAAACAATTCAGGTATTAAAAACTGATAGTAAAAAATAATTGAATTTGGAAATTAAAGGGCAATTAATGCTTAATTTACTTACTGCAAAACCTTATGATAACATTGTGCAGCCAGAAAATAAAGTTCTCTCTATTCCTATTACTTGTTAGAGTTGGGATTGCTTCATACCAGATTATGTCACAACGGTTTCTTGAAATTGATGCGGGACGCTACAACAAATCCAGCTAAGCTATTAACACAAAACAATTACATGTCTTGAAATAATGTTTAAAAAAATTATCTAAGATGAAATGAAGTGAAATGAAATAATTGCATCTCACTTTTTCTTCTCATGCTGATCCTTGACAAGAAGTGCAGAACCAAAAGCACCTTTTTCAATTTGCTCAAGTATTTTGTACTGCTTGATGAACGGACTCTTGACGGTTTAGAATTTCACTAATGAAATCTCGTTGTAAGTATAGTTTCTAAACCAACAAATAATCCTTTCATATAAAAGATTGTTTGTCACAAGTACACTACAAGAAAAAAGATTTTTACCGACAAATTTTTAGCGGCAATAATATTATTGCCGTAAATTCTCTTCTCAAAACCAATTTTTAGTGGCAATTATATATTTGCCATTAAAACTACAGATTATAATGGCTATTTCAACTATTGCCACTAAAAAAAAAGCTAAAATTTTAAAAATAAAATAACCTAAATCGTAAAATGCAAAATCAACTCTCCGTGCCTCGCCACTCTTTCTCACACAAACAACTCTCTTAGTGCCTTATTCTCTCTGAGAAATGATAACCATACACCAATCTTCTTCTTCTCGCTCTTGCTCTCGCTCTCACATCTGCATCATTTCATGTTCTTCATCCATCAAATCTCTTTCTAGTATTCATCTCAATCTTAATCGTCCTCTGATTCCTTTTCTCAGACAAGCCTGTGTTGATTTCGATTGAAATCTCAATCGCGCTCTAGTAATTAGGTATAAGTTCCTTAATTCTCTCTCAATTCTGATTATTGTGCTCCCAATTCGTGTTCTACTGCATCCTTTTCCCGTATCTCTTATCAATTTTTTGGTTTATGTGAGTTAACTTTTCTCCCACATTGGATTCTACTATTCTTAGTTTTGATCCCTATCACATGCACTTATTGCAGGTTGAACTCGTCATTTAGAAAAATAGCAGCGGTGGTGGAGGAGAATGGGAATCATGGCGGTAGAGGGAATAAGAATTTGAGCTTGAGTGGCGGTGTCAATGGTGGATATCAGAAAGGAAAGAAGAAAGAGATGCCGGTGAAGAATCTCATGGCCGAGAGTCGGTGTAGGAAGAAGCTTAATGATAGGTTGTACATGCCTAGGTCTGTTGTGCCAAAGATTAGCATGATTTGTGATTTGTGAAGCCTTTTGATATTTGGACTATTGAGTGAGAACAATAGTTATAATTGTTGATTTGTTGAAGTGTTATATCAATTAGCTGATGTCAATGCCTTGGTGTCTTGTTAAATTACTGGTGACATAGATGCTCATGACAAGTTCTAGCTCAGATTATGCTGTTAATTAGTTAATGCATTCTTTTGATGTGTTAAGGATTTAGGGATTACATTCTAATGTATTTCATTGTTTATAGATGGATAGGGCTTCGATACTTGAGGATGCAATCGACTACTTGAGGGAGTTACTGCAGCGGATTAATGATCTTCACAATGAATAGGAGGCAACTCCACCTGGTTCTTCGCTACAATTTTCCACCACAAGCCTTCAACCTTTGACACCCACACCTGCAATTATTATTGTTTGACCGCAAACTTTCCCAGCAAATTGTATTCAAAGGATAATTCTGGTTCTGGTAGATCGAACATCAAAAATAACAGACCCCTGCTCTTTTCAGCCTTTGGTTTATGATTTTCAACCAAAAGACCCTGAAGATCCATATGATGCACTAGCAGTTCTATCTGGTAGATCAGTGTCAGGTCAGATTTTTACAACTTTATATTTGATTGTTCTTTATTTCATCACATGTTAATGTTATCATACAAGATTGTGATCAGTGTTGAACATAAACTATCACAATATAAAGAGTCTTATCCATACTCTTAGGAGCTGTCCTGGTGAGGAAGCTGAAAAAATTGCCAAGAAGCAAATGTCGGCTAGTTGGATATTCAAAAGAAGATGCTGAAAAAGTAGCAACTGAATTCAACAAAACATGGGAAACAAGTTTGAGAGTTGGTGTTAATGATTGCCATCACTATACCAACGCTAACACTACATATCTTTCCAGAAGTAGTTCATTTAGATAAGTTAAACATCATTATTTAATCTTGTCTTATTTTTTTCTATTAAGGTGAAAGAACGTATAAGAAAATATTTGTTGAATTGATTTTATGTAGAGTTGAATAATTAATTTGACCATGAAGTATATAATATTTTGGTAGGTTTAGTGACGTAACTGACCGGGGAAAAATATGTGCTAAAATGTTTGAAGAACATCGTCACTTAAATTGGCACGGTTAAGGAGGTGCATCAGTTGGGCTTGGGTGTATTAATTAAGCATGTGCTTTGAACATTGAAAACTCAAAAGTCTGAAAGGAATGAAGCTGATAGCGCTTGCCATAATTAATATCTTGGGAATGTCACTAATTAAGTTCAGTCAAAGAGAAGCAATTATGGTTATAAGCAATGGCTCTAAGCTTAGACAACATTTACTATAATACCAACACTAACACCAGCTTAAACATAATTAGAATATCTCTCATGAAGAATTTATCACCCCCAAGACAGCTTCATTGAAGATGATTCATAAGAAACCTTTTCAGTTCACAAGTCACTAGTGGTTTCAGATTTTGGAAGTGAGGAATCAGAAGTAGTAGTAGTAGAAGTAGAAGAAGAAGAAGAAGAATTGTTTCCAGGAAGAGATGCTGATTCTGTTCCAGATTCTGTCCCAATTGAGATAGTGACAAAAAGTGACATATTAGATAGAGACAAAAACTCTGATGGTAACATCTCACGTCATAGCTATAAGACTATATAGTTTAATTTGTTACATCATTATTATTCACATGCACAACATAGTTCTTGATTCTACTTTATGCAGAAGATGATGAGGTTGGTGTTGGACTTGTGAAGAATAAGAAGGTGCAAGATTCAAACAAGATCACAAGGGATGATGATGAGAGATTTTTCTATGTGCATGCTGGTCATACTATTACACAATTGGACAGTACTAATAATAAGAACCTTATTGTTGAGGAAAAGGATCATAATAATAAATATGATGAGGCAATATTTGGAGATTCTTACACATGAGCCTGTTGCTCAATTTGGTGTTATCTTTTTGCTTTTTGCATTGGGATTAGAATTTTCAACAACAAAGGTTGACTTGTATACTTATATATTCAGTTAGTTTATACTCATAATTTTAGCTCACCATATTTTTTATGAACCTGTCTATTTATGTTTATAGCTTCGAGTTGTTCAAGCGGTCGCAATTCTTGGCAGTCTACTTCAAATTTTCTTATTTATGTGCTTGTGTGAATAACAGCTACGGTATGTTTGATATTTTCACAATACTATTCAAAGGTGATTTGATTCTAATTAAATACACAAACTAAATTTTGGATTTGGGTCCATTTGCTAATATATAGTTGAAATTGTTTTGTAAATGAATTCACTTAAATCTTTCTTGCAGCTATGTGGTGGTAAATCATCTGAAGGAATATTTGTTGGTGCATTTCTTTCTGTCTTCGACAGCAATGGTAATTTCTTGAACACATTATTTCTACTTGTGTTAAATTGTCAAGGAGAAATTTATGTGGTATGACCTGGTGATTGGACTAGTGTAGTATAATGAAGTTACTTATTTAATAAATTTTGAAGAATTTAAGCTTTATTTATCACTTTAATTTTTATGGTATTATTCTCCCTGAAGTAACACCAAGACTTCTCTTCAGATATTTTATTTCTGCATTAAAGTACTGCTACTTAACACTTTTATTTCTTATTTGACACATAGATCTTGAAATTCTTGATGGAAAGGAATAATTTAACATTAGAAGAAAGTGGAAATTAGGACTGTCCAAATCAAAATTGTATTATATGAGCATACAACCCCCTCAATCTCAATCTTGATTTCATCAAGAACAAGAACAAGAAGATGGTTTCTGGTTCCTCAATATCTCCAAGGATTAAGGCTGCTACTTGTAACGACCCAACCTCCAGAACGTCATGATCGTACTGAAAGTAAGGCGTTACCAACCTACTTTCCTTTATTAACTATTTTCTATTGAGCCTTTAGTTCGATATCGCGATTTAGTTTTATAGAAAATTCCAGAAAATTTTGTTTTTGTTTTTTAAAAACATATATCAAGATCACCAGATGATAATAATCACAAAATTATTAATAATAATATCTGTCATACAAAAGATTTCAAAAATAAAACTTAGATACAAATCCTATCCCTCAGTACAAAATAAAAATCTTAAGCAATAGGGGCGAGGGAACTCTATGAAAGCAAATTAACTCACACTTAACTCATAAACAAATTCTATAATCGCCCCAGCTTCACACTGTGTCTTTGAACCTGTGTCACTGAAAGGGTGGAAAATTTTGGGGTGAGAACAAACCACACGTTCTCAGTAGGGAATGAGAATGTCGTAAAAGTAATGATTAATATGCAAATAATTAACTCTAGTTTCCAATGTAGTTTTCTTTATCAAACCTTTTCAAAATTTCTTAAGACTTACTTGAAACCGTTTAAATCCCTTTCTTTAAATCATATTACTTAAATAAAGTCTCAACCGCATTAGCAATTCTTCAGCTACAAATAGCATTCCTCAACCATCACAATAACTAAGTACATCAGTAACATAAATAATATACCCAAACCTCACTTCACAAATACCATTCCTCAATACTTCACTAAGTTCAAAGCATCAACAAAATATCTAATCAAACACACAAACAAGTCACTAAGACAAGCAGCACAATCACAAAGAAACAAGAATAGCAACACGATCAAATGCATATGCACAAACAATATGATGCATGTCTGTCCTAAGCAGGCCATGAGCTCACGTGTCGGTTGGCTGCCCGCAATCCCGACATTTACCCAGTCACGAGTAATCCCGATTTTCCGGATACGATTTTCCGTTCCTAAATAAATGCGCATATAATAATAGCTGCTCATCTGAGACAGCCTCTGCTTACTGTAGGAAAATATATATATACTCTGCTCTGCTTTGGGGAAGCGGAAAATAGCTGTAGGTAACTTAGTTTCTCTACAGAAGCTCTGGGTTGCATGAAGCAACTAATATATATTAAATATAACTCTGGGTTGCATCAAGCAACTAATATATATATATATATAAATATAGCTCTGGGTTGCATCAAGCAACTAATATATATATATAAATATCTCTTTATTATATTACTCTTCTCTTTATATCTCTTTACTCTGTTCTGGTTTCTCTTTTCTCTGTATCTCTTTACTTTTCTCTTTATCTCTTTCCTTTATATCTATGTTACTCTTCTTCTCTTTATCTCTTTACTCTACTCTGATTACTCTGTTCTTTGT
Source organism: Arachis ipaensis (assembly GCF_000816755.2). Classification (NCBI taxonomy): domain Eukaryota; kingdom Viridiplantae; phylum Streptophyta; class Magnoliopsida; order Fabales; family Fabaceae; genus Arachis; species Arachis ipaensis. Next base: position 50,758,838 of record NC_029791.2, read on the forward strand.
ATTTCTCTATTCTGCTCTGATTTCTCTGCTTAACGTATATATTTAAGGCTTATGTAAATTTTGGTATGAATAGTTAGCCTGTCCCAAGTATAGGTTCATTAAGTCTATACTGAAACAGTTTATCTTTTTATATTATACCTAACCCTAGTCGCAACTCAAGAACTAACTATGTTGCCCTAGTTCATTCACTAATCTCTGTCTATTTTTCTGTCATTAAAATTTTACAGACTTTTCTTTGGTAAATCGAACTCAAAATATTATAATTCCTTTCTTAACTAAATAAAACTCAAGTAATATAATTTTCCAAATTCAAAGCTTCTAAAATAACTTTTTAAATGAAACCTCAGATTTTCATAAAATTTCGGCAGCACCTCCCCTAAAACTCGGACTTAGCCACCCTTACGGGTTCCCTCTTTCTCAACATCTCATCGAACCTTTCTCAACAATTATCACAATAAATCAATCAGAAATTTAACAATCCGCAATAGTTAATAATTCAGCCATAATCCGCAACTTCCATATACTCCATCTACCCAACTTCAATTTGATCAATTCATAAATTATTTTAACCAAAGGATTAATAATTTTGCACTTTCCAAACACCCAAAACACATTATCACCTAACTTAAGCAGAATCTTAGCAATATTGATACCAAAACACATAGTATGTATTATTTACATAATTCCAGTTCTCTTATAATATGTTCACCCAAAAATTCTGCTCCATATAATTCCCAATTATCACAAGTTATCCTTATACTTTTAGAGTTACTGTTCTTATCTTTAAATTTAGATTTCATAAGATAAATTTAATAATCAAGCTTCAATCTGTTAACAGTTCTCAAACTTAATTCTAATTAATCATGAACCAACATTAACAACTACCAAAACCAGTTCCAACCAGTCACAAGTCAATTTCATAGCCATTCCGATACATCAAATAACTAAAAACAACAACAAGCACTTACTCTCCATAACCAGAATACAGCCACATAACTCAACTAATTCAGTATAATCACATAGAATCAGAACTTTTCAACAATCCCATCAAAATAAAAAAATTCAAGATCAAAATCTCAGCCAACTCATCACAAGAAAATCAGTAATTCAAAATACAATTCACAACCAGATTTCAACCAATTCAGCAATATCACATAAGATCAGAATTTCCAACAAATCCACTACCGTTACACTATATCAAATAACCAGCACATCATTCAATTCAATATAAATCCGTCAAAGATCATAATTTCAGTCAGTTTCCAACCATCAAGCAAACCAGCTTATGGCAACCAGCTCAACATAATCAAATAACAGGATTCTCAAGAATTCCAAACAATTAGAAAATCGGTAATAGTTACAGCCTCAAATCAAAATCAATATTACCAGTTTAATCACCGTTCACAACCACATTTAATTCGAATCATCGCAATAGCTAACCATTCTCAAACACATTTCAAGTCATTCTTGTCAATTAAGAAATTCTTAACTATTATTAACCATTTGCACTTATCCAATAACTTTGTAGGCATTCTAAATTAAAAACGTTAAATCCCCTACCTCAAAGTATCGAAATCCATAGAAATTGGGAATGCTGCACTCATGAACAACAACCTTAATAGCAGCCATATCATCTCAAAGTAGTAGCAGCAATAGTTTGGCATCTCCGATCAACGGCAGCAGCATTATTTCTGATCATTCTTCACTCTTGCAGTAGTAACCACGGTGGCAACAAAATAGAGTTCAAATTCAATGGAGTTGGAAATGGAAATGAGTTAAATAGAATTGGAACTACAAATAGCTTACAATAAAATAACGGAGCAGCAACAACAGGATTCAGGGCAGCTCCAGTGACGGTAATGGCTGAGCCAACATAAACAGTAGCAGAAACAGGGGCTGAGCAAAGGACAATGGTTCCAACCTTCGTGAACTCTCTCCCACCGCAGATGGGCTTTCTAACAGCAACGGCTTCTGATCACAGCACAACAACCTGGCGCGGTGAAGATCCTTTCTTCCTCTACTCTGCGTGTATTCCGCGATGTTGGTTATAGTAGCATCCAGCAAACCCTCCTCCAGCGGCGGCTCCTTCGACGGCACCAAGGCACGACGGCGACGGAAGGCCCGACGGTACAACTTCATGCCACTGGGTCGCACTCCTCCTTGCATCACTGATTCGCGTCCTCCTTCCTGAACGTCGTGCGTTCTCTCTCTCCGCTGGTCCTTGACGGCGACGGCTCCAAGGGAGATGACGAGCAAGGACGGCGGTGGCTCCTCGTGGTGGTCGCCCTCCTCTATTCGGTGACGTCAGTGGCGGGACGGGCTTGGTGGGAGGCAGAACGACTTCTGTGCAGCGACGATCGGCGTGGCTTCGACGGTGATGCTCCTCGCGGTTCCACAAACGGCAACGACGAATCCGATCGTGACGGGAGGCGCGACAGCGCGGGCGGAGCTGGACGGTGGCAATGCGACGGTCACGGCAGCGGCGGGGCAGCAGCTCTTCCTTCTCTCTTTCCTATGCTCTTCGTGATCTTTCTCTCTGCGTTTCTTTCTTCTTTTGTGTGTGTGTGGTGTTTAGGAAGAAAGGGGGGTGGAGGCTGCGTTCAAAAGCTGAGGAAAGGGAAACATTAGGGTTAGGGTTTCTAGGATTTAGGAATTAGGGTTTATGATTCAATTTGGGAATTAGGGTTAGAAATTAGGGATTTTATAAAAGAATATAGATAGATATGAATAGATATTTTGATAAAATTGGAGGGTAGAATAATTTTAAAATCAAATGTACTCTATTAAAAATATTTAGGAACATTATTTATCATCATATTGCTAAGTTCAATCAATTCTTTCTAATTTAAAATATAAAATGAACATATTAATCACATTTTTATAAAATATAGTTGAAACTCAATATTAATTATTCAAATTGAATGATATAATTTTCTATTATTTTTCTATCACCGAAACTTTAATTTCAATTTATAAAATAACTAATTATGATAAAAATTGTGCATAAATATTAACTAGCTTAAACATAAAGTATTTATAAAAATTAATCGTTACAATAAAGGTACTTTCTTAATTATTTGGGTAAAGTATATTTTTTGTCCCTGAAGTTTGGAAAAACTTTCAAAAATACCCTTAGGTTTTATTTTGTTTCAATTTTGTCCCAGAAGTTTTCGATTTGCATCAACTATACCCTGGCCACTAATTTTTCAAAAATTGTAAGACCAATGCAACGACAATTTCATAAGAAGAACCTTCCAACAAAGCAAATCAAGCATAATTTTCATACATTTTTGTTGGATTGATCTTAATTTTTTTGAAAATTTAGCTATAGGGGTATATTTGATGCAAATAAAAAATTTTTGGGACAAAATTGAAACAAAATAAAACTTAGGAATATTTTTAAAACTTTTGTCAAACTTCAGGGATAAAAAGTATACTTTACCCTAAATATTTTATTTTATCAATAATAATTTTATCATGTATTTTTAAGATATAAATTAGAAAAATCTTTTAGATTTTAATTTAATTTAATTTAATAATTTTTTATTTTATTTTTGTAAATGAAAGTGGAGAATAGAATAATGAGGATTTAAAGAAGACTGAAGTGACATATGACACCTTTTCCTTCTTATTAAGTCAAGATTGATGATCAGAATTTCCGCGGCCATGCAAAAGGTTTTAAATTTTTCTTTTGGCATATTGAAGTAATTGATTTTTGTATTTTTCGTATTTTTTTAGGAGTTTAATACTTACAGATTACAAATCCTGTTTCTCATGTAGCTCATCCGGATTGGTTGCATAAGAAAGTTTGTGCAAAAGAGGACAAGTTTCGTCAACGAAAATTAGTTGATGTCTTTAACTCATTTAAATACTTATATAGGCATTTTTTGTTGTTTAGATTTGTAACATAATTTATTATTTTTTAAGAAAAATTTGTGTATTACTATTTTGAATTTAATGAAATATATCATTTTGTTGTAATTAATTTTAGTATATTTATATTATACATAATAATAATAATTGTTAGCATAAATAATTGAGATTTTAGAAAAAAAAAGTAGTTTATTGCTTCTAAGAAAATGAGTATAATATAACTAAAAAATGTCTTAAGATTTAGTGGCAATAGTAATGGCAATTAAAAGTAAATAACATTACAATTTTAAAATTATTTTTAGTGGCCATATAAATTGCCGGTAAAATGGGTTTTGGCGGCAATAGTAATAGCTGCTAAAAATGAATAACATTGTAATTTTAGGATTATTTTTTGTGGCCATATAAATTGTCAAAAAAATGGCTGTTAATAGGTATATACTTTTTGTGGCCATTAAAAAGGTCTTTATCGGTAAATGTTATAATTACCGCTAAAACCTTTTAGTGGCAAAGCATAAGACGGCTGATGTCTAATTGCTGGTAAATGTATTAGCGGCTATTTTTATTGCCGCTAAAAGCAAAATAAATGGCCGCTAAAAGTAAATTTTTTTTAGTGGTAACAAACCCCTAAATTTATAAACCGAAGTATTGAACCTCGGGTCGTTCTACCTAGGAATTGCAATAAAGTGTCTTGTTATTGGTTATGAGATATTTTAGGGTTTTTGAGATAAGAGACATAAAATGTAAATGGCAAAGAAAATAAACTAACAACTAACAAGGTCTTGGCAAGGTTTGGTGGTCAAGGATCTCTATCCTAATCACTAACCACAACATGAGAATTGGCAAGGATCAACCCCATTAAGTCATCCCCTAACTAATAAAGGAAAGTTAAATGAGCTATGTCAATCCAAGTCCATAAGTCCTAGTTCTACATTAAATCAATTAGTGAGATCTAGTGTTAATGGCTCCCAATCGTCAATCACTTGGACATTAGTAACTCAAGAGTTCCTAAGTTACCTTCCCAAGCCAAGAGCATAAAATTCTATTCTAAAATCCAACCAAGCATTTCATCAAACACTTGGAAGGCATAAAAAGAAAGCATAATAAAATTGCAAGGAAAGTAAATCTACACTACTCAATTGCAAGGAAAGTAAATCTACACTACTCAATTGCAAGGAATTAAACAACAACAAATCAAATGAACAATAAAACGAACATGAAAACATAAATTGCATTAAAGAGAAATACAACAACAACAAAGCCTTATCCCACTAAGTGGGTCGGCTACATGAATCAAACGACGCCATTGTGCTCTGTCATGTGTCATGTCTACAGAGAGACCATTTACATGTAGATCTCGTTTGACCACTGATGAGCGGATAATTTATATGCTTTTTGGCATTGTTTTTAGTATGTTTTTAGTATGTTTTAGTTAGTTTTTATTATATTTTTATTAGTTTTTAAATAAAAATCACATTTCTGGACTTTACTATGAGTTTGTGTATTTTTCTGTGATTTCAGGTAATTTCTGGATGAAATTGAGGGACTTGAGTAAAAATCTGATTCAGAGGCTGAAGAAGGACTGCAGTCTGCAGATGCTGTTGGATTCTGACATCCCTGCACTCAAAGTGAATTTTATGGAGCTACAGAACCTCAATTGGGGCGCTCTCAATTGCGTTGGAAAGTAGACATCCAGGGCTTTCCAGCAATATATAATAGTTCATACTTTGCCCAAGTTTTGATGACGCAAACTGGCGTTTAACGCCAGCTTTCTACCTTATTCTGGCGTTAAACACCAGAAACAAGTTGCAAAGCAGAGTCAAACGCCAGAAACAAGTTACAAACTGGCGTTTAACTCCAACGAAGACCTCTACACGTGAAAGCTTCAATGCTCAGTCCAAGCACACATCAAGTGGGTCCGGAAGTGGATTTCTGCATCATTTACTTAATTCTGTAACCCTAGTAACTAGTTTAGTATAAATAGAACTTTTTACTATTGTACTAGGGGTCTTTTTCCCTATTTTCGAATTCATATGCCATTTGGGGAGGCTGGCCATTCGGCCATGCCTAGACCTTGTTCTTATGTATTTTCAACGGTGGTGTTTCTACACACCATAGATTAAGGTGTGGAGCTCTGCTGTTCCTCGAGTATTAATGCAAAGTACTATTGTTCTTCTATTCAATTCATGCTTATTCTTATTCTAAGATATTCATTCGCACACAAGAACATGATGAATGTGATGATTATGTGACACTCATCACCAATCTCACTTATGAACGCATGATTGACAACCACTTCTGTTCTACATGAAAACAAGCTAGAGTGTGTATCTCTTAGATTCCTGGTCCACGACGCATGGTTGCCTTTCCTGACAACAGAGCCTTCCATTCCATGAGATCAGAGTCTTCGTGGTATAAGCTAGAATCAATTGGCAGCATTCTTGAGATCCGAAAAGTCTAAACCTTGTCTGTGGTATTCCGAGTAGGATCTGGGATGGAATTACTGTGACGAGCTTCAAACTCGCGAGTGTTGGGCGTAGTGACAGATGCAAAAGGATCACTGGATCCTATTCCAACATGATCGAGAACCGAAAAATGATTAGCCATGCGGTGACAGCGCATTTGGACCATATTCACTGAGAGGACGGGATGTAGCCATTGACAATGGTGATGTCCAACATACAGCTTGCCATGGAAAGGAGTATGAGTGATTGGATGAAAGCAATAGGAAAGCAGAGGTTCAGAAGGAACAAAAGCATCTCCATATGCTTATCTGAAACTCTCACCAATGAATTGCATAAGTATCTCTATCCTATTTTATTTATATTTTAATTATCTTAAATCCCATAACCATTTGAATCTGCCTGACTGAGATTTGCAAGATGACCATAGCTTGCTTCAAGCCGACAATCTCCGTGGGATCGACCCTTACTCACGTAAGGTTTATTACTTGGATGACCCAGTGCACTTGCTGGTTAGTTGTGCGAAGTTGTGAAAAAGAACTAAGATTATGAACGTGCGTATTAAGTTTTTGGCGCCGTTACCAAGGAATGAACAGTCACGATTTCGTGCACCAAGTTTTTGGCGCCGTTGCCGGGGATTGTTCGAGTTTGGACAACTGACGGTTCATCTTGTTGCTCAGATTAGGTAATTTTATTTTAATTTTAAGCTTTTTGTTTTTATTATTCTTATTTTCAAAAAATTTTCAAAAAAAAAAAATTTAATTATTCTATGTTCTTCAAAATTTTTAAGAATGAATTCTAGAGTTTCATGAGATATGTTGAATCCTGGCTGGCTGTTAAGCCATGTCTAATCTTTTGGACCGAGGTTTCAACTATCCTGAGAAGAGCTTCTTTATCTTTCTCAGCAATTTAGCTGTTGTATGTAATGTTCTGCTGAAGTTTGGCTGGCCATTGGCCATGTCTAGTGTTTTGGACCGGAGCTTTCACTGAAAGCTTGGCTGGCTAGTAAGCCATGTCTAATTTCTGGACCGGAGTTTTAGACTAACATTGCATGAATCCTGGAATTCTCATTAAGAATTTTGAAATCCTTATTTTTATTTTTCAAAATAATTTTCGAAAAATACCAAAAAAATTTACAAAATCATAAAAACCAAAAATATTTTGTGTTTCTTGTTTGAGTCTAGTGTCAAGTTTTAAGTTTGGTGTCCATTGCATATTTGTAATTTTTCTTTTTAATTCTCAAAAATTCATCATATGTTCTTCATGATCTTCAAGTTGTTCTTGATGATCTTCTTTGTTTTGATCTTTGCATTTTCTTGTTGTGCATCTTTTCTTGTTTCTCATATGCATTTTCAATTTGTTAGTGTCTCAACATTAAAAATTTTTAAGTTTGGTGTCTTGCATGTTTTTCTTTTCTTAAAAATTTTCAAAAACATGTTCTTGATGTTCATCTTGACATTCAAAGTGTTCTTGGTGTTCATCTTGACATTCAAAGTGTTCTTGCATATTTTTCTTGTTTTGATTCATAATTTTTATATCTTGTGTCTTTTTTGTGTTTTTCTCTCTCATTAAAAATTCAAAAATAAAAAAAATATCTTTCCCTTATTCTCTCATAAATTTTCGAAAATTTGAGTTGACTTTTTCAAAATTTTTTAAAATTTAGTTGTTTCTTATGAGTCAAGTCAAATTTTCAATTTAAAAATCCTATATTTTCAAAATTTTTTCATTTTTCTTTCATATTTTCGAAAATTCAAATTGATTTTCAAAAATCTTTTTCTTATTTTATTCCTTATTTTTCAAAATCTTTACTAACAATTAATGTGATTGATTCAAAATTTTTTTTTGAGTTTGTTACTTGCCTATTAAGAAAGGTTCAATCTTTAAATTTTAGAATCATATCTTTTAGTATCTTGTTAGTCAAGTAATCAATTTCAATTTTCAAAATCAAATCTTTTTTAATTTTAAATTCAAATCATTTTCAAAATGATTTTCAATCATATCTTTTTCAATTTCAATCATATCTTTTTCAAAATCAATTTCAAAATCTTTTCTAACTTCTCACCCTTTCAAATTTGATTTTCAAATCTTTTTCAATTAACTACTTTAATTTTTGGTTTATTTTTAAAAGTTTTCTATTTCAATCATATCTTTTTCAAAATCACCTAACTGATTTTCTCTCTCTAATTTTCAAGAACTCCTATCCACTTTTTCAAAATTCTTTTTAATTAACTAATTGTTTCAAATTTTAATTTTAATTTCATTTTTCTTTTTAATTTTCGAATTCTAACTAAATTTTAAAATAAAAACAAAAATATTTTTCCTTTTAGTTTAAATTAAATTCGAATTTTCTCCCCCCTCTCTCATCTCCTTCTATTTATTTATTTATCTACTAACATTTCTCTTCTACTCATAATTCGAACTCCATCTTCTTCTCTGTGTTTGAGTTTTTCTCTTCTCCTCCTTCTATTCTTCTCTTCTTATACTCACATAAGAAATCTCTATACTGTGACATAGAGGATTCCATATTTTTTTTTCTGTTCTCTTCTTTTTCATATGAGCAGGAACAAAGGTAAGAACATTCTTGTTGAAGCTGATCCTGAACCTGAAAGGACTCTGAATAGGAAGCTAAGGGAAGCTAAAGCACAACTCTCTGGAGAGGACCTGACAAAAATTTTCGAAAAAGAAGGAGACATGGCCGAACCTAATAACAATGGTGGAGATGCAAGGAAGATGCTTGGTGACTTTATTGCACCCTCTTCTAACTTCTATGGAAGAAGCATCTCACTTCCTGTAATTGGAGCAAACAACTTTGAGCTTAAGCCTCAATTAGTTTCTCTAATGCAACAGAATTGCAAGTTTCATGGACTTCCAATGGAAGATCCTCATCAGTTTTTAGCTGAATTCTTGCAAATCTGTGACACTGTCACGACCAATGGAGTTGATCCCGAGGTCTACAGGCTTATGCTTTTCCCTTTTGCTGTAAGAGACAGAGCTAGAACATGGTTGGATTTACAACCTAAGGATAGCCTGAACTCTTGGGATAAGCTGGTCAGTGCTTTCCTGGCCAAATTCTTTCCACCTCAAAAGATGAGCAAGCTTAGAGTGAAAATCCAAACCTTGAGATAGAAGGAAGGAGAATCCCTCTATGAAGCTTGGGAAAGATATAAGCAACTGATCAAAAGGTGTCCTACTGACATGCTTCCAGAATGGAGCATCATAAGTATATTCTATGATGGTCTGTCTGAGTTGTCAAAAATATCAATGGACCATTCTGCAGGAGGATCCCTTCATGTGAAAACCCCTGCAGAAGCTCAGGAACTCATTGAAATGGTTGCAAATAACCAGTTCATGTACACCTCTGAGAGGAATCATGTGAACAATGGGACGCCTCAAAAGAAGAGAGTTCTTGAAATTGATACTCTGAATGCCATATTGGCTCAGAAGAAAATATTGACTCAGCAAGTCAATATGATTTCTCAGAGTCTGAATGGATTGCAAGCTGCATCCAATAGTAATAAATAAGCATGTTCTGAAGAAGAAGCTTATGATCTTGAGAACCCTTCAATAGCAGAGGTGAATTACATGGGAGAACCCTATGGAAACAGCTATAATCCTTCATGGAGAAATCATCCAAATTTCTCATGGAAGGACCAACAGAAGCCTCAACAAGGCTTCAATAATAATGGTGGAAGAAATAGGTTTAGTAATAGCAAGCCTTTTCCATCATTTTCTCAGCAACAGACAGAGAATTTTGAACAGAGCCATTCTGGCCTGGCAACCATAGTCTCTGATCTATCCAAGACCACACTAAGTTTCATGAATGAAACAAGGTTCTCCATTAGAAATTTAGAGGCACAGGTAGGTCAGCTGAGTAAGAAGATTACTGAAACTCCTCCCAGTACTCTCCCAAGCAATACAGAAGAAAATCCCAAGAGAGAGTGCAAGGCCATAACCTTACTTGGTGTGGCCGAATGCCCAAAAGAGGAGGAGGACGTGAATCCCAATGAGGAAGACCTCATGGGACGTCCTTTCGACAGAAAGGAGTTCCCCTTTGAAGAACCAAAAGAATCTGAGGCTCATACAGAGACCCTAGAGATTCTATTGAACCTCCTTCTGCCATTCATGAGCTCTGATGAATACTCTTTCTCTGAAGAGGATGAAGACATCACTGAAGAGCAAGTTGCTAAATATCTAGGAGCAATCATGAAGCTGAATGCCAAGTTAATTGGTACTGAGACTTGGGAGGATGAACCCCCTTGTTCACTAATAAACTGAATGCATTAATGAGGCAGACATTACCTCAGAAGAAACCGGATCCCAGAAAATTCTTCATACCTTGTACCATAGGCACCATGACCTTTGAAAAGGCTCTATGTTGGGGTCAGGGATAAACCTCATGCCCCTCTCTGTAATGGAGAAACTGGGAATCTTTGAGGTACAAGCTGCAAGAATCTCACTAGAGATGGCAGACAAATCCATAAAACAGGCTTATGGACTAGTAGAGGACGTGCTAGTGAAGGTTGAAAGCCTTTACATCCCTGCTGATTTCATAATCCTAGACACTGGGAAGGATGAGCATGAATCCATCATCTTTAGCAGACCCTTCCTGGCCATAGCAAAAGCTGTGATTGATGTTGATAGAGGAGAGTTGGTCTTTCAGTTGAAAGAGGACTACCTTGTATTTAAGACTCAAGGTTCTCCTTCTGTAACCATGGAGAGGAAGCATGAAAAGCTTCTCTCAATACAGAGTCAAACAAAACCCCCACATTCAAACTCTAAGTTTGGTGTTGAGAGGCCCCAACCCTGGTCTGATTATCTGTGAGGCTCCATGAGAGCTCACTGTCAAGCTATTGGCATTAAAGAAGCACTTATTGGGAGGCAACCCAATGTTATTTAATTATATCTATTTATTTTCCATTGTTATTTTATGCTTTCTTTAGGTTGATGATCATGTGAAGTCACAAAAACAATTGAAAAATAAAAAAGAGAATGAAAAATAGCATTAAAAATAGCTCACCCTGGAGGAAGAGCTTACTAAACGCCAGTAAGAGTAGCAGAATGGGTGTTAAACGCCCAATCTGGCACCATTCTGGGTGTTTAACGCCAGAAACAGGCACCAGACTGGCGTTAAATGCCAGAAACAAGCACCAGACTGGCGTTTAACGCCAGAACAGAGCATGGAATTGGCGTTTAACGCCAAGAATAGGAGACAAGCTGGCGTTAAATGCCAAAAACAAGCAGCAAGCTGGCGTTTAATGCCAGACATGCATTCTAAGGGCGTTTTGCACACCTAAATGGAGCAGGGATGCTAAATCCTTGACCCCTCTGGATCTGTGGATCCCACAGGATCCCCACCTACCCCACCTCTTCTTCTCTCCTCTTCACACCTTTTCATAACACTCTTCCCCAAATACCCTTCACCAATCACCTCCATACTTCTTCCCCAAATACCCTTAACCACTCACCTCCATCCACTCTTCCCCATAAACCCCACCTACCTCCAAAATTCAAATTCTTTTCCCTCCCAAACCCAACCCTAATGGCCGAAACCTACCCTTCCCCTATTCCTATATAAACCCCTTAACATTACTCCATTATCACACATCACAAACACTACTTCCCCCCATTGGCCGAATACACTCTCTCACTCCATCTCCTCAATTTTCTTCTTCTTCTACCATTTTTCTTCTTCTTTTGCTCGAGGACGAGCAAACATTTTAAGTTTGGTGTGGTAAAAGCATTGCTTTTTATTTTTTCATAACCATTAATGGCACCTAAGGCCAGAGAAACCTCAAGAAAGAGGAAAGGGAAGGCAGTTGCTTCTACCTCTGAGTCATGGAAGATGGAGAGATTCATCACAAAGGTCCATCAAGACCACTTCTATGAAGTTGTGGCCAAGAAAAAAGTGATCCCTGAGGTCCCTTTTAAGCTCAAAAAGGGCGAATATCCAGAGATCCGACAAGAGATTAGAAGAAGAGGATGGGAAGTACTCTCCAATCCTATTCAACAAGTTAGAATCTTAATTGTTCAAGAGTTCTATGCAAACGCATGGATCACTAGGAATCATGATCAAAGTATGAACTCGAATCCAAAGAATTGGCTTACAATGGTTCAGGGGAAATACTTTCAGTGCGGAAAATGTAAGGTTGGCGTTCAACTTGCCAATGATGCAAGAAAATGCACGCCCCTACACTAGAAGGGTCAACTTTGATCAAAGGTTGGACCAAGTCCTCATGGACATATGTGTGGAAGGAGCTCAATGGAAAGTTGACTCAAGAGGCAACCCGGTTCAATTGAGAAGACCGGACCTAAAGCCTGTAGCTAGAGGATGGTTGGAGTTCATCCAACGCACTAGCAACCAATCCGAAGTAACTGTGGATCGGGCCATCATGATCCATAGTATCATGATTGGGGAGGAAGTGGAAGTTCATGAGATTATACCTCAAGAACTCTACAAGGTGGCTGACAAGTCCTCCACTTTGGCAAGGTTAGCCTTTCCTCACCTCATTTGCCACCTCTGTAATTTGGCTGGGATTGACATAGAGGGAGACATCCTCATTGAAGAGGACAAGCCCATCACTAAGAAAAGGATGGAGCAAACAATAGATCATGGACCTCAACAAGAGCATGAGGAAATTCCTCACCATGAAATCTCTGAGATGCCTCAAGGGATGCACTTTCCTCCACAAAACTATTGGGAACAAATCAACACCTCCCTAGGAGAATTAAGTTCCAACATGGGATAACTAAGGATGGAACACCAAGAGCACTCCATCATTCTCCGTGAGATTAGAGAAGATTAAAGAGCTATGAGGGAGGAGCAACAAAGGCAAGGAAGAGACATAGAGGAGCTCAAGAACATCATTGGTTCTTCAAGAGGAAGAAGACGCCACCCTCACTAAGGTGGACCCGTTCCTTAGTCTCCTTGTTCTTATTTTTCTATTTTTCAGTTTTTGAGCCCTATGTTCTATTTATGTTTGTGTCTTTACTACATGATCACTAATGTCTAAGTGTCTATGTCTTAAAGCTATGAATGTCCTATGAATCCATCACCTTTCTTAAATGAAAAATGTTTTAATTACAAAGAACAGGAAGTACATGAATTTCGAATTCATCCTTGAAATTAGTTTGATTATTTTGAGGTGGTGGCAATAATTTTTGTTTTCTGAATGAATGCTTGAATAGTGCATATGTCACTTGAATTTGTTGTTTATGAATGTTAAAATTGTTGGCTCTTGAAAGAATAATGAAAAAGGAGAAATGTTATTGATAATCTGAAAATTCATAAAATTGATTCTTGAAGTAAGAAAAAGCAGTGAATACAAAAGCTTGCAAAAAAAAAAGAAAAAAAAGAAAATGGCGAAAAAAAAGAGAGAAAAAAAAAGAAAAAGAAGGCAGAAAAAACCAATAACCCTTTAAACCAAAAGGAAAGGGTAAAAAGGATCCAAGGCTTTGAGCATTAATGGATAGGAGGGCCCAAAGGAATAAAATCCTGGCCTAAGCGGCTAAACCAAGCTGTCCCTAACCATGTGCTTGTGGCGTGAAGGTATCAAGTGAAAAATTGAGACTGAGCGGTTAAAGTCGAGGTCCAAAGCAAAAAAAGAGTGTGCTTAAGAACCCTGGACAACTCTAATTGGGGACTCTAGCAAAGCTGAGTCACAATCTAAAAAGGTTCACCCAGTTATGTGTCTGTGGCATTTATATATCCGGTGGTAATACTGGAAAACAAAGTGCTTAGGGCCACGGCCAAGACTCATAAAGTAGCTGTGTTCAAGAATCAACATAGTGAACTAGGAAAATCAATAACACTATCTAAATTCTGAGTTCCTATAGATGCCAATCATTCTGAACTTCAAGGGATAAAGTGAGATGCCAAAACTATTCAGAGGCAAAAAGCTACTAATCCCACTCATTTAATTGGAGCTAAGTTTCATTGATATTTTGGAATTTATAGTATATTTTCTTCTTTTTATCCTATTTGATTTTCAGTTGCTTGGGGACAAGCAACAATTTAAGTTTGGTGTTGTGATGAGCGGATAATTTATACACTTTTTGGCATTGTTTTTAGTATTTTTAGTATGTTTTTAGTATGTTTTAGTTAGTTTTTATTATATTTTTATTAGTTTTTAAATAAAAATCACGTTTCTGGACTTTACTATGAGTTTGTGTGTTTTTTTGTGATTTCAGGTAATTTCTGGCTGAAATTGAGGGACTTGAGCAAAAATCTGATTCAGAGGCTGAAGAAGGACTGCAGATGCTGTTGGATTCTGACCTCCCTGCACTCAAAGTGGATTTTCTGGAGCTACAGAAACCCAATTGGCGCGCTCTCAACTGCGTTGGAAAGTAGACATCCAGGGCTTTTCAGCAATATATAATAGTCCATAATTTTCCCGAGTTTAGATGACGCAAACTGGTGTTTAACGCCAGATTTCTGCCCTATTCTGGCATTAAACGCCAGAAACAAGTTGCAAAGCAGAGTCAAATGCCAGAAACAAGTTACAAATTGGCGTTTAACTCCAACGAAGACCTCTACACATGAAAGTTTCAATGCTCAGCCCAAGCACACATCAAGTGGGCCCGGAAGTAGATTTCTGCATCATTTACTTAATTCTGTAACCCTAGTAAGTAGTTTAGAGTAAATAGAACTTTTTACTATTGTACTAGGTGTCTTTTTCCCTATTTTCGAATTCATATGCCATTTGGGGAGGCTGGCCATTCGGCCATGCCTAGACCTTGTTCTTATGTATTTTCAATGGTGGTGTTTCTACACACCATAGATTAAGGTGTGGAGCTCTGCTGTTCCTCGAGTATTAATGCAAAGTACTATTGTTCTTCTATTCAATTCATGCTTATTCTTATTCTAAGATATTCATTCGCACACAAGAACATGATGAATGTGATGATTATGTGACACTCATCACCATTCTCACTTATGAACGTGTGATTGACAACCACTTCCGTTCTACATGAAAACAAGCTAGAGTGTGTATCTCTTGGATTCCTGGTCCATGACGCATGGTTGCCTCTCCTGACAACAGAGCCTTCAATTTCGTGAGATCAGAGTCTTCATGGTATAAGCTAGAATCAATTGGCAGCATTCTTGAGATCCGGAAAGTCTAAACCTTATCTGTGGTATTCCGAGTAGGATCTGGGATGGGATTACTGTGATGAGCTTCAAACTCGTGAGTGTTGGGCGTAGTGACAGACGCAAAAGGATCACTGGATCCTATTCCAACATGATCGAGAACCGATAGATGATTAGCCATGCGGTGACAGCGTATTTGGACCATTTTCACTGAGAGGACGGGATGTAGCCATTGACAACGGTGATGCCCAACATACAGCTTGCCATGGAAAGGAGTATGAGTGATTGGATGAAAGCAGTAAGAAATTAGAGGTTTAGAAGGAACAAAATCATCTCCACACGCTTATCTGAAACTCTCACCAATGAATTGCATAAGTATCTCTATCCTATTTTATTTATATTGTAATTATCTTAAATCCCATAACCATTTGAATCTGCCTGACTGAGATTTGCAAGATGACCATAGCTTGCTTCAAGCTGACAATCTCTGTGGGATCGACCCTTACTCATGTAAGGTTTATTACTTGGATGACCCAGTGGAATTGCTGGTTAGTTGTGCGAAATTGTGGAAAGGAACTAAGATTATGAATGTGCGTATTAAGTTTTTGGCGCCATTATCAAGGAATGAACAGTCACGATTTCGTGCACCAACCACCTCATGGATGGTCTTCTTAGCTCTTTCTCTGCCTTTCGCCCCTTGTCCATCTTCCATCTCATCCACCTTCCTGAATGGATGTTCTATCGGTCTTCTTCTCACATGTCCAAACCACCTAAGATGTAATTCAACCATCTTTTCTACAATGGGTGCTACTCCAACTCTCTCCCTTATATCTTCATTCCTTATTTTATCCAATCGCGTATGACCACTCATCCATCTCAACATCTTCATCTCTGCCACACTCAGCTTATGTTCGTGCTCCCCTTTAGCCGCCCAACACTCCGTACCATAAAGTATAGCCGGTCTTATAGCGGTGCGATAGAATTTACCTTTAAGTTTTAAAGGTACTTTTTTGTGGCATATAAAACCAGATGCACTCCGCCATTTTGACCACCCTGCTTAGATCCTATGATTTACATCCTATTCAATCTCTCCATTATCCTGTATGATGCACCCAAGATACCTAAAACTTTTAACTTTTCGTAGGGTGTTTTCTCCAATCTTCACCTCTATATTAGGGTTTTCCCTTCTCAGACTAAACTTACACTCTATATATTCTATCTTGCTACGGCTTATGTGCAGACCATACACTTCTAAAGCTTCTCTCCATAACTCCAACTTCTTATTTAGGTCTTCCCTTGACTCTCCTATAAGGACGATATCATCGGCAAAAAGTATGCACCATGGCACAGGCTCTTGGATGTGCTCTGTGAGTACTTCTAAGACTAATGTGAATAGGTATGGACTTAAGGATGATCCCTGATGTAATCCTATACTAATAGGAAATTCTTCTGTCACACCACCTTGAGTCTTCACACTAGTTGTGGCCCCATCATACATGTCTTTAATTGCACGAATATATGATATCCTTACCCTCCTCTTTTCTAAAACCTTCCATAAGACCTCCCTTGGTACCCTATCATACACTTTTTCCAAATCAATAAACACCATGTGTAGATCCCTTTTATTACTACGATACCTCTCCATCATCCTTCTTAAAAGGTATACCGCTTCAGTGGTAGATCTGCCTGGCATGAATCCAAATTGGTTTTCTTTTACTTCTTAACTCCACCTATGTTACACTTGCGGTACCTAGCCGGTCCCAAGTCCGGATAAAGGAGGAGGGTTGTGTTAGGTCTTCGACAACCAACATAAAAATATAGTCGAACCCCCATGACATGAATCAAAGGCATTAAAGAGAAATAAAAGAACAAAAGTGCATCAACATAAAAGTAAAGGATTACAAAAATTAAATGTAAAACTAGAGAGAGGAGAAGTAGAAGAAGAAGAATTGATAAAGGAAAAGTAAATCTAAGCATGAAATTAACCTAGATCTAAGAATTCCTAATCTAGATCTAACCTACTCCTAATTCTAGAGAGAAGAGAGAGCTTCTCTCTCTAGAAACTAACTAAAGCATGATAAAACTAAAATAAAACTCACTAACTAACTAGATGCCTCATCCCTCCTCAATCCTTGGGTTAAATAGCATCAGAAATGAGTTGGATTGGGACCAAAATGCCTTAGAATTCGCTGGCCATGAGTTGCATTAAGTGAATCATGTGCAACCATTAGTGTGTATGCGTACCATGCACGTGTGTGCCCCTATGCGTGGTGAAACTATGGCAAATCTTATATCATTTCGAAGCCCGGATGTTAGCTTTCCAACGCAACTAGAACCGCATCATTTGGACCTCTGTAGCTCAAGTTATGGTCGATTAAGTGCGAAGAGGTCGGCTTGACAGCTTTTGGGATTCCTTCATTTCTTCATGAGTTCTCCATTTTTACATGCTTTTCCTTCATTCCCTTGATCCAATCTTTGCCTCCTAAACCTGAAATTACTTAACAAACATATCAAGGCATCTAATGGAATCAAGGTTAATTAAATTTAGCTATTCTAAGTCCTAAAAAGCATGTTTTCACTCTTAAGCACAATTAAAGGAGAAGTTATAAAACCATGCTATTTTATTGAATAAATGTGGAGAAAGATGATAAAACTCTCTAAATTTAACACAAGATAAACCCAACAAATGGGGTTTATCACTGCTCCATGTCGTCAACAAGTAATTGAAAACTTCACCCTCCTGAACACAAAGTTCAGCACAAATCAAGCATGTTAGACCCTTGCACATTTATATTGAACCGTAATTCGAAATTCAAAGTAAATAAATAAATGAAATGTAGTTAATCAGATACTGATAAAATCGTGATCTGGATCTGATTTTATTGAAGAAAATAAGATTGAAGTGGAGGAAGAAGACTCAGAGAAAGTGAATTTTTCATATGAACAAATACAAAACCTAAAATTGAAAGAAAAACCACAGAGTACAAGAGAGTACATATTGTTATCCACTATTTATAGCTATTAGAAAATTAACCTTACTAAAACCTAACTCATGGTAAATAAATTAACTATGGTTATGAGGTAATTACTATTGCTAGCTTTAACCTATAATCAAAGTAAACTTTTCTATCATTCTAACTAAAGAATTATTCAACCATAATCAGTTATAGCTTTATTTTGTGAGCCATTAGATACCAGCTTAATATCATCTCCAACATCCTCCCTCAAGTTGAAACTGATTGAATTAGTTGCAAGTTCAGCAACATTATTATCATCCTCCCTTGAATTAAGACTTGTTGAAACCTTTAATCTCTTATCATCCATAGAATATCCTCCCTCAAGTGGGGCGTGTAAGTCAAGCATGCCCAACTTGAAAAGTAAAGGTTCAAAGACACCCGGTGATAACGCTTTAGTAAGTAAATCAGCCATTTGATGAGCTGATTTAATAGGTAGCAATTTCAGCACCCCTGTTTGAGACTTTTCACGAACAATGTGACAATCTACTTCAATGTGCTTGGTTCTTTCGTGAAAGACCGGATTAGCTATAATATACAGCGTAGATTGATTGTCACAATAGAGATTGATTGGCTGAGGATGAGATAGATGGCAGTCATTAAGAAGTTAAAGAAGCCATTGACCTTCCCAAGTTGCTTGTGCCATGGCACGATATTCAGCTTTTGAGGAAGAACATGCTACAGTTGTTTGCTTCTTACTCTTCCAAGACACTAATGAAGAACCTAGAAAAAAACAATACCCAGTTATTGATCGACGAGTATCGGAACAAGTTGCCCAATCCGAATCAACATAACCAGTCAATTTGAGATCATTATTTGAAGAGAAGAAAAGACCCTTAGAAGGAGATTTCTTGATGTATCGAAGAACATGTAGTGCTGCCTTGTAATGGTCATCAGTTGCACAATCTAAAAATTGGCTGAGCTTTCCAACTGCAAAAATAATGTCTGGACGAGTATTGGTGAGATATAGGAGTCATCCGAGCAGTCTTCTATATTATAATGGATCTGGTAATCTTGTGCCACTCTCCTTAGAAAGTTTCCCATTATACAGCATAGGAACTAAAGCAGGTTTAGCTTCCAACATACTATATTCCTCAAGCAAATCAAGAGTGTACTTACGTTGATACAAGGTAATTCCTTTGGAACTACGAGCAACTTCCATTCCAAGAAAGTATTTCAACCGGCCTAAGTCCTTAATACTAAATTCAGTATCAAGAGCCCTTTTAATAGCTTCGATTTTAAATAAATTATCTCCAGATAAAACAAGATCATCAACATAAACAATAATAATAGCCAAGCCAAGCTTAGTGTGCTTGATGAACAAAGAATGATCATGAGGAGACTTGATAAAACCATGTTGTTGAAGAAAACCACTTAATCTTAACTTCCCTTGACAGCTTGCCTGTTTCAAGCCATATAAAGAACGATTCAACTTACAAATAGCACCATTTGGAACATCAAGACCTTGGGGAGGTTGCATATAAACCTCTTCTTGCAACTCACCATGCAAGAATGCTGAAGAACGATTCAACTTACAAACAGCACCATTTGGAACATCAAGACCTTGGGGAAGTTGCATATAGACCTCTTCTTGCAACTCACCATGCAAGAATGCTGTATTAACATCTAATTGGTGAAGTTTCCAGCCATGGACAGCAGCAAGAGTAAGAATCAGTCGTAAAGTGGTGATTTTTACAATTGGACTGAATGTATCAAAGTAATCATAGCCAACTCGTTGACGAAAATCTTGAGCCACCAGACGTGCTTTGTGGCGTTCAACACTACCATCTGGATTAAACTTCACTTTAAAAACCCACTTGCATCTAATGATGCGCTTTCCAATAGGCAAAGAAGTAATAGACCAAGTCTTATTCTTCTCAAGAGCGAGCAATTCCGCACTAATTGCATTTCTCCAGTATTCGTGCCGCACAGCTTGTTCATAAGTCTTTGGCTCAACTGTTGTGGTTATTGCTAAGGAAAAGGCTCTATGGACAGGGGACAGCTTCCTATAATCCACCATATGAGATAGACTGTACCGCTTGGAACATGATTGGTTACTAGAGCTTCCTATTCTAAGTAACATACAATGATAATCTTGAAGATAAGAAGGTGGTTTATGTGTACGAGTTGATCGTCTAAGATCCTGATTATGCATGTTATCATTTGAATGGGAATTAGATGATGCACTATTTGGTGGACTAGTAGAAGCTACATGTGAATCAGTGAGTGATGTATGGTCACTAGGCTCATGAAAAGAATCAGTAGTTGCATGAGATTGATGAAATGCATTTAAGGAATCATAAGTAAAAAGATCAAATCCATTAAAATTAGAATCAGCAATAGGTAGAGAAGAGGCATTTATGGATTCTATAAGCATGTCATCATGAAAAGATTTATAAGGAAAATAGTGTTCATAAAAATCCACATTTTGAGACAAAAATAGTTCTCTAGTGTGAATATCAAACAGAATATATCCTTTTGTGCCAGCTGGGTAGCCAAGAAAAATACTCTTTCTTGCTCGTTTATCAAATTTTTTTCTTCCATGAGTTAACGTTGAAGCAAAAGCCAAGCATCCAAACACTTTAAGGTGACTAATGTCCGCATCCTTACCAAATAAGGTAGCATAAGGGGTTTTATTTTTTAAAACTGGAGTTGGAAGTTTATTAATTAAATGAACAGCTAAACCAATAGCGAAATTCCAAAAAGTTTTTGGCAAGGATGATTGAAACATTAATACTCTTGCAATGTTAAGAATATGTTGGTGTTTCCGCTCAACAATACCATTTTGTTGAGGTGTCTCAACACATGATGTTTGATGCACTATACCATGTGAATTATAAAAAATATCAAGTTTAAACTCAGGACCATTGTCAGTTCGAATAATCTTTACTTGAGAATTAAAATGTGTTTTCACATAGGCAACAAAATTTTGGACCAAACTGCTGGCTTCTGACTTTAATTTCATGAAATAAATCCATACAAATCTGGTTTTATCATCTACTACAGTTAAAAAATATTTATAACCTTGTAGAGAAATGAGTGACATTGGCCCCCATATATCAAAATGTATTGAATCAAAACTGTTTAAACTTGTTATTTCACTAAGGGTATATGGTAACCGTTTTTACTTCGCATAATGGCAAAATCACATGGTAAGTAGATACAGGAAACTGCACACAAGGATATATTTGTTTGAAAATTGATGAGCGAATAATTTATACGCTTTTTGGCATTGTTTTTAGGTAGTTTTTAGTATGTTTTAGTTACTTTTTATTATATTTTTATTAGTTTTTAAATAAAAATCACATTTCTAGACTTTACTATGAGTTTGTGTATTTTTCTGTGATTTCAGGTATTTTCTGGCTGAAATTGAGGGACCTGAGCAAAAATCTGATTCAGAGGCTGAAAAAGGACTGCAGATGCTGTTGGATTCTGTCCTTCCTGCACTCAAAATGGATTTTCTGGAGCTACAGAAGCCCAATTGGCACGCTCTCAATTGCGTTGGAAAGTAGATATCCTGGGCTTTCCAGAAATATATAATAGTCCATACT
The DNA here is from genome assembly GCF_000816755.2 of Arachis ipaensis. Taxonomy (NCBI): domain Eukaryota; kingdom Viridiplantae; phylum Streptophyta; class Magnoliopsida; order Fabales; family Fabaceae; genus Arachis; species Arachis ipaensis. The sequence goes on from NC_029791.2 coordinate 50,780,820, forward strand.
TTGCCCGAGTTTTGATAACACAAACTGGCGTTTAAACGCCAACTTTCTACCCTATTCTGGTATTAAACGCCAGAACTGGCATAAAAGCTGGAGTTAAACGCCCAAACTGGCACCAAAGCTGGCGTTTAACTCCAAGAAAAGTCTCTACATGTGAAAGCTTCAATGCTCAGCCCAAGCACACACCAAGTGGGCCCGGAAGTGGATTTCTACATCATTTACTCATTTCTGTAAATCCTAGGTTACTAGTTCATTATAAATAGGACCTTTTACTATTGTATTTTCATCTTGGTTATTCTGGTTCTCCCTCTGGGGCCAAAGCCAATGACCACCATTATCACTTATGTATTTTCAACGGTGGAGTTTCTACACCCCATAGATTAAGATGTGGAGCTCTGCTGTTCTTCATGAATCAATGTAAAGTACTACTATTTTTCTATTCAATTCATGCTTATTCTTATTCTAAGATATTCATTCGCACACAAGAACATGATGAATGTGATGATTATGTGACACTCATCACTATTCTCACTTATGAACGCGTGCCTGACAACCACTTCTGTTCTACATGATAATAAGCTTGAATGTGTATCTCTTGGGTTTCTAATCTAATATTAAAACCTTCGTGGTATAGGCTAGAATTATTGGCGGCCATTCTTGAGATCTGGAAAGTCTAAACCTTGTCTGTGGTATTCCGAGTAGGATCTGGGATGGGATGACTGTGACGAGTTTCAAACTCGCGAGTGTTGGGCATAGTGACAGATGCAAAAGGATCAATAGATCCTATTCCAACATGAGTGAGAACTGACAGATGATTAGCCATGCGATGACAGTGCATTTGGACCATTTTCACTGAGAGGACGGCCGGTAGCCATTGACAACGGTGATCCCCAACATATAGCTTGCCATGGAAAGGAGTATGAATGATTGAATGAAGACAGTAGGAAAGCAGAGATTCAGAAGCAACAAGCATCTCCATATGCTTATCTGAAATCCCACCAATGAATTACATAAGTATTTCTATCTTATTTTATATTTTATTTATATTTTAATTCTCAAAACCTCATAACCATTTGAATATGCTTGACTGAGATTTACAAGATGACCATAGCTTGCTTCAAGCCGACAATCTCCGTGGGATCGACCCTTACTCACGTAAGCTTTATTACTTGGACGACCCAGTGCACTTGCTGGTTAGTTGTGCGAAGTTGTGAAAAAAGAAGTGAGATTACAATTGTGCATACCAAGTTGTTGGCGCCATTGAGATCACAATTTCGTGCACCAAGTTTTTGGCGCCGTTGTCGGGGATTGTTCGAGTTTGGACAACTGATGGTTCATCTTGTTGCTCAGATTAGGTAATTTTATTTTATTTTTAAAGCTTTTTTATTTTCAAAAAATTTTCAAAAAAAAATATAAATTATTCTATGTTCTTCAGAATTTTTAAGAACGAATTCTAGAGTTTCATGATGATCTGTTGAAGTCTGGCTGGTTGTGAAGCCATGTCTAATCTTTTGGACCGAGGTTTCAACTTATCATCACAAGAGCTTGTTGATTTCTATCAATCTTGCTGTTGAATGTAATGATCTGCTAAAGCTTGGTTGGCCATTGGTCCTGTCTATTGTCTAGTGTTTTGGACCGAAGCTTTCATTGAAAGCTTGGGTGGCTAATAAGCCATGTCTAATTCCTGGACCGGAGTTTTAGACTAACATTGCATGATTCCTGGAATTCTCATTAAGAATTTTGAATTCCTTATTTTCTTTTTCCAATTAATTTTTGAAAAATACAAAAAAAAATTTATAAAACCATAAAATCAAAAAAAATAATTTGTGTTTCTGGTTTGAATCTAGTGTCACATTTTAAGTTTGGTGTCTTACATATTTTTATTCTCTTGCATTTTTTGAATATATGCATTATGTTCTTCATTAATCTTCAAGTTGTTCTTGATGATTTACTTGGGTCTGATCTTTAAATTCTCTTGTTTTGTGTCTTTTGTTGTTTCTCATGTGTATTCTCAAGTCGTTAGTGTCTCTAATATGAAAATTTTCTAAGTTTGGTGTCTTGCATGCATTGTTTATCTGATCTTAGTTTTCCATGATTAGTTTCATTTTGTTATTTTTCATCATTAAAAATTCAAAAAAAATTTCAAAATTTTGTCTTTTCAAGTCAATAATACAGAGAATTGAAGATTCAGAACACTCAGCAGAGGAATTACAGAGAAAAGCTGGGCATTCAAAACGCCCAGTGATGAAGGAAAACTGGCGTTTAAACGCCAGCCAGGGTACCTGGCTGGGCGTTAAACGCCCAAAGGGTAGTATTTTGGGCGTTAAACGCCAGAATGGATACCATTCTAGGCATTTAACGCCAGGATAACACAAGGGAGGTAGTTAGTTTTTAATTCAAATCTTTTCCAAATCATGTTTTTTCTATCATATCTTTTTCAAAATCAAATCCTTTCCATTTTTCTCTCACTATTTTCAAAAATCCTTGCTACCAATTAATGATTTGATTCAAAAATTTTAAGTTTGTTACTTCATTGTTAAGAAAGGTTCAATATTTGAATTTTAGAATCATATCTTTTAAATTTCTTGTTAGCCAAGTTATTAATTTTAAAAAAAATCAAATCTTTTTAAATTATTTTTCAATCATATCCTCTCAATCATATATTCTCAATCACCTCTTTTTCAAAATAATTTTCAATCATATCTTTTTTATTGCCAATTTCAAAATCTTTTTCAAAATCACTTAACCACTTTCTCACTTTTACTTTTCGAAAACCATCAACCACTTTTTCAAAATTTTTTTTAATTATTTTAAAAATTTTTAGTTTTATTTAAAAATTTGTTTTCGAATATTTTTCCCCCTTCTCACTATTTTCTACTTAAGAGTAACACTTCTCCTCTATAGCAATTCGAACACTCCCTCTCTATAAGTTCAAATTCTCCTCTCTACCTTATTCTTCTATTCTTCTTTTCCTCTGACACATTAAGGAATCTCTATACTGTGACATAGAGGATTCCATACTTTCTTGTTCTCTTCTCTTTCATATGAGTAGGAACAAGGATAAAGGCATTCTTGTTAAAGCTGATCCTGAACCTGAAAGGACCTTGAAGAGAAAAGCTAAGAGAAGCTAAAGCACAACTCTCTGGAGAGGACCTAACAGAAATTTTTGAAAAGGAAGCAGACAAAACAAAAATGGCCGAACCCAACAACAATGGTGGAGATGCAAGGAAGATGCTTGGTGACTTTATTGCACCCTCTTCTGACTTCTGTGGAAGGAGCATCTCAATTCCTGCAATTGGAGCAAACAACTTTGAGCTTAAGCCTCAATTAGTTTCTCTAATGCAGTAGAATTGCAAGTATCATGGACTTCCATTGGAAGATCCTCATCAGTTTTTAGCTGAGTTCTTCCAAATCTGTGATACTGTTAAGACTCATGGGGTTGACCCTGAGGTCTATAAACTTATGCTTTTCTCTTTTGCTGTAAGAGACAGAGCTAGGATATGGTTGGACTCACAACCTAAGGATAGCCTGAACTCTTGGGAAAAGCTGGTCAATGCCTTCTTGGCAAAGTTCTTTCCACCTCAAAAATTGAGTATGCTTAGAGTGGAAGTCCAAACCTTCGGACAGAAGAAAGGCAAATCCCTCTATGAAGCTTGGGAAAGATATAAGCAATTGATCAGAAGATGTCCTTCTGGCATGCTTTCAGAATGGAGCATCATATGTATATTCTATGTTGGTCTGTCTGAACTGTCCAAGATGTCATTGGACAACTCTACAGGTGGATCTCTTCATCTGAAGAAGATGCCTGAAGAAGCTCAGGAACTCATTAAAATGGTTGCAAATAACCAGTTCATGTACACTTCTGAAAGGAATCCTATGAATAATGGGACAACTCAGAAGAAAGGAGTTCTTGAGATTGACACTCTGAATGCCATATTGGCTCAGAACAAAATATTGACTCAGCAAGTCAATATGATTTCTCAGAGTCTGAATGGATTGCAAGTTGCATCCAACAGTACTAAAGAAGCATCTTCTGAAGAAGAAGCTTATGATCCTGAGAACTCTGTAATGGCAGAGGTGAATTATATGGGAAAACCCTATGGAAACACCTATAATCCTTCATAGAGGAATCATCCTAATCTCTCATGGAAGGATCAACAGAAGCCTAATCAAGGCTTCAATAATAACAATGGTGGAAGAAACAGGTTTGGCAATAGCAAACCTTTTCCATCATCTTCTTAGCAACAGACAGAGAATTCTGAACAGAGCCATTCTGGCCTGGCAACCATAGTCTCTGATCTATCCAAGACCACACTAAGTTTCATGAATGAAACAAGGTCCTCCATTAGAAATTTGGAGGCACAGGTGGGTCAGCTGAGTAAGAAGATTACTGAAACTCCTCCCAGTACTCTCCCAAGCAATACAGAAGAAAATCTCAAGAGAGAGTGCAAGGCCAAAACCATGACCAACATGGTCAAACCTGGAGAGAGTGAGGAGGACGTGAGTCCCAGTGAGAAAAGCCTCATGGGACGTCCTCTGGACAGAAAGGAGTTTTCCTTTGAAGAACCAAAGGAATCTGATGCTCATACAGAGACCATAGAGATTCCATTGAACTTCCTTCTGCCATTCATGAGCTCTGATGAATATTCTTCCTCTGAAGAGGATAAAGACATCACTGAAGAGTAAGTTGCTAAATATCGAGGAGCAATCATGAAGCTGAATGCTAAGTTATTTAGTACTGAGACTTGGGAGGATGAACCCCCCTTGTTCACCAATGAACTGAATGCATTAATGAGGAAGACATTACATCAGAAGAAATCGGATCTCGGAAAATTTTTTATACCTTCTACCATAGGCACCATGACCTTTGAGAAGGCTCTATGTGACCTGGGGTTAGGGATAAACTTTATGCCACTCTCTGTAATGGAGAAATTGGGAATCTTTGACGTACAAGCTGCAAGAATCTCACTAGAGATGGCAGACAAATCAATGAAATAGGCTTATGGACTAGTAGAGGACATGCTAGTGAAGGTTGAAGGCCTTTACACCCCTGTTGATTTCATAATCCTAGACACTGGAAAGGATGAGGATGAATCCATCATCCTTGGCAGACCCTTCCTAGCCACAGCAAAAGCTGTGATTGATGTTGACAGAGGAGAGTTAGTCCTTAAGTTGAATAATGACTACCTTGTATTCAAGACTCAAGGTTCTTCTTCTGTAACCATGGAGAGGAAGCATGAAAAGCTTCTCTCAATACATAGTCAAACAAAACCTCCACATTCAAACTCTAAGTTTGGTGTTTGGAGGCCACAACCAAACTCTAAGTTTGGTGTTGAGAGGCCACAACCAAACTCTATGTTTGGTGTTGAGAGGCCCCAACCCTGCTCTGATTATCTATGAGGCTCTATGAGAGCTTACTGTCAAGCTATTGACATTAAAGAAGCACTTATTGAGAGGCAACCCAATATTATTTAATTATATCTAATTATTTTCCATTGTTATTTTATGTTTTCTTTAGGTTGATGATCATGTGAAGTCACAAAAATAACTGAAAAATCAAAAACAGAATGAAAAACAACATTAAAATCAGCTCACCCTGGAGGAAGAGCTTACTGGCGTTTAAACCCAGTAAGAGTAGCAGAATGGGCGTTAAACGCCCAATCTGGCACCATTTTGGGCGTTTAACGCCATAAATGGGCACCAGACTGGCGTTTAACGCCAGAAATAGGCACCAGACTGGCGTTTAACGCCAGAACAGGGCACCAAGTTGGCGTTAAACACCAAGAAAGGGAGAAAAGCTGGTGTTAAACGCTAGAAACAAGCAGCAATCTGGCGTTTAATGCCAGAATTGTACTCTAAGGGCGTCTTGCATGCCTAAATGGAACAGGGATGTTAAAGTCCTTGACCCCTCAGGATCTGTGGACCCACAGGATCCCCACCTACCCCACCTCTTCTTCTCTCCTCTTCACACCTTTCCATAACACTTCCCCAAATACCCTTCACCTATCAAATCCTACCCTCTCTCCCATATACCCCTCATCACTCCTTCAATTTCACACATCCCAAACACCTTATACCCCCTTGGCCGAACTCACCCTCACCCTCCATCTCCTCCATTTTCTTCTTCTTCTCCTTCATTCTTTCTTCTTTGCTCGAGGACGAGCAAACACTTTAAGTTTGGTGTGGTAAAAGTATTTCTTTTTGTTTTTCCATAACCATTTATGGCACCTAAGGCCGGAGAAACCTCTAGAAAGAGGAAAGAGAAGGCAAAAGCTTCCACCTCCGAGTCATGGGAGATGGAGAAATTCATCTCAAAGGTCCATCAAGACCATTTCTATGAAGTTGTGGCCAAGAAGAAGGTGATCCCTGAGGTCCCTTTCAAGCTCAAAAGGAGTGACTATCCAGAGATCCTCCATGAGATTAGAGAAGATCAAAGAGCTATGAGGGAGGAGAAATAAAGGGGAAGGAAGAGACATAGAGGAGCTCAAGCACTCCATAAGATCTTCAAGAGGAAGAACTAGCTGCCATCACTAAGGTGGACCCGTTCTTTAATTCCTTGTTCTTTATTTTCTGTTTTTTGTTTCCTATGCTTTATGTTCTATCTATGTTTGTGTCTTTATTACATGATCATTAGTGTCTAGTGTCTATACCTTAAAGTTATGAATGTCCTATGAATCCATCACCTTTCTTAAATGAAAAATGTTTTAATTACAAAAGAACAAGAAGTACATGGTTTTGAATTCTATCTTGAAATTAGTTTAATTATTTTGATGTGGTGACAATACCTTTTGTTTTCTGAATGAATGCGTGAACAGTGCATATTTTTGAATTTATTGTTTATGAATGTTAAAAGTGTTGGCTCTTGAAAGAGTGATGAAAAAGGAGAAATGTTATTTGATAATCTGAAGAATCATATAATTGATTCTTGAAGCAAGAAAAAGCAGTGAAAATCTTGTAGAAAAAAATGCAAAAAAAAGAAAAAAAAAAGAGAAAGAAAGAAAAAAAAGCAAGCAGAAAAAGCCAATAGCCCTTTAAACCAAAAGGCAAGGGTAAAATAAAAAGGATCCAAGGCTTTGAGCATTAATGGATAGGAGGGCCCAACGGAATAAAATCCTGGCCTAAACGGCTAAACCAAGTTGTCCCTAACCATGTGCTTATGGCGGGAAGGTGTCAAGTGAAAAGCTTGAGACTGAGCGGTTAAAGTCGTGATCCAAAGCAAAAAGAGTGTGCTTAAGAACCCTGGACACCTCTAATTAGGGACTCTAGCAAAGCTGAGTCACAATCTGAAAAGGTTCACCCAGTTATGTGTCTGTGTCATTTATGTATCTGATGGAAATACTGGAAAACAAAGTGCTTAAGGCCACGGCCAAGACTCATAAAGTAGCTGTGTTCAAGAATCAACATACTAAACTAGGAGAATCAATAAAACTATCTAAATTCTGAGTTCCTATAGATACCAATCATTCTGAACTTCAAAGGATAAAGTGAGATGCAAAAACTGTTCAGAGGCAAAAAGCTATTAGTCCCGCTCATCTAATTGGAGCTAAGTTTCATTGATATTTTGGAATTTATAGTACATTCTCTTCTTTTTATCCTATTTGATTTTCAGTTGCTTGGGGATAAGCAACAATATAAGTTTGGTGTTGTGATGAGCGGATAATTTATACGCTTTTTGGCATTATTTTTAGGTAGTTTTTAGTATGTTTTAGTTACTTTTTATTATATTTTTATTAGTTTTTAAATAAAAATTACATTTCTGGACTTTACTATAAGTTTGTGTGTTTTTCTATGATTTCAGGTATTTTCTGGCTGAAATTGAGGGACCTGAGCAAAAATCTGATTCAGAGGCTGAAAAAGGACTGTAGATGCTGTTGGATTCTGACCTCTCTGTACTCGAAATGGATTTTCTAGAGCTACAGAAGCCCAATTGGCGCGCTCTCAATCGCTTTGGAAAGTAAAGATCCTGGGCTTTCCAGCAATATATAATAGTCCATACTTTTCCCGAGTTTCGCAAACTGGTGTTTAAACGCCAACTTTCTACCATATTCTGGCGTTAAACGCCAGAACTGGCATAAAAGCTGGAGTTAAACGCCCAAACTGGCACCAAAGATGGTGTTTAACTCCAAGAAAAGTCTCTACATATGAAAGCTTCAATGCTCAGCCCAAGCACACACCAAGTGGGCCCAGAAGTGGATTTCTGCATCATTTACTCATTTCTGTAAACCCTAGGTTACTAGTTCATTATAAATAGGACCTTTTACTATTGTATTTTCATCTTGGTTATTCTGGTTCCCCCTCTGGGGCCGAAGCCAATGACCACCATTATCACTTATGTATTTTCAACGGTGAAGTTTCTACACCCCATAGATTAAGGTGTGGAACTCTGCTGTTCTTCATGAATCAATACAAAGTAGTACTATTTTTCTATTCAATTCATGCTTATTCTTATTCTAAGATATTCATTCTCACACAAGAACATGATGAATGTGATGATTATGTGACACTCATTACCATTCTCACTTATGAACGCGTCCCTGACAACCACTTCTGTTCTACATGAAAATAAGCTTGTATGTGTATCTCTTAGGTTTCCAATCTAAGATTAAAACCTTCGTGGTATAGACTAGAATTATTGGCAGCCATTCCTGAGATCCGGAAAGTCTAAACCTTGTCTGTGATATTCCGAGTAGGATTTGGGATGGGATGACTGTGACGAGCTTCAAACTCGCGAGTGTTGGGCGTAGTGACAGACGCAAAAGGATCAATGGATCCTATTCCAATATGAGTGAGAACCGACAGATGATTAGTCGTGCGGTGAGCGCATTTGGACCATTTTCACTGAGAGAATGGACGGTAGCCATTGACAAACGTGATCCCCTAACATATAGCTTGCCATGGAAAGGAGTGTGAATGATTAAATGAAGATAGTAGGAAAGCAGATATTCAGAAGCAACAAGCATCTCCATACGCTTATCTGAAATCCCACCAATGAATTACATAAGTATTTCTATCTTATTTTATATTTTTTTATATTTTAATTCTCAAAACCTCATAACCATTTGAATCTACTTGACTGAGATTTACAAGATAACCATAGCTTGCTTCAAGCCGACAATCTCCGTGGGATCGAACCTTACTCACGTAAGGTTTATTACTTGGATAACCCAGTGCACTTGCTGGTTAGTTGTGCGAGGTTGTGAAAAAAGAAGTGAGATTACAATTGTGCGTACCAAGTTGTTGGCGCCATTGAGATCACAATTTCGTGCACCAATAATGTCAAATTTGCTTTGAGGTACATGACCCAATCTAAAATGCCATAAATTCTCAATAGAAAAGTTTGAAGTTTGTGTAACTAAATTTGCTGTCCTAATATTAGAAGGAAGTAAAATCTTGTCAATATAATTTTGCATGTCTAGAATCCTAGTACTCCTATTATATGTTGTATTTTCTATGTTGTCTTTTTGTGCTAACTCTAATGCAAGAAAATCTAGCATGTATAATCCATGTTTTGCTCTAGCTGTGCCAATCATCTTCAAAGAGGTCCGATTCTGTATCTCACAAATTTTGTCAGTAAAAACACATTTGCAATGCAGGCCTTCTGTATGTTTGGAAATAGATAAAAGATTGAAGTTAAAACTTAGTATGTACAGCACATCCGTGAGATAGAATGTAGCTGAAAATACCACAATTTCACTTATAGTTGCAGCTGTGTGTGTTCCATCTGGTAATTTACCAGAATTGGTCTAATATGTCTAAAATGTGTAAAAAATGCAATGAGTGTGATACATGATCAGTAGCTCCTGTATCAAGCAGCCAAGAATTTGAGAAAAAACTTTTTACTGACAAAAATCATGCAATATGAGAGCTCTTGCAAAGTTTATAAGTCTCTAAAGGTATACCTCCACTCCCTGCATTTGATTGACTGACATCTCTCATGTTTGCTCCTTGAAAAAATTGTGCACACTCCTGCCGAAGAAAGGTAAGCAGTGCATCTCTCAAACTCTGATTGAATTGGGATTGACCATCAGGTTCCTTGTCCTGCTTGACATTGTGGGTGCTGCTCTTTTCAATTCCAACAGCAATATGATTAGCCATAACTCCGTTGCTAGTCTCTCGTGGCCATTTCCGCCTTTGTAGATGGGTTGGAAATCCATGTTTGTGGTAACAAGTATCCACAAGATGCGCTGCCTTGTGACAATAAGAACAGGTCTTAGATGCTGAATTTCTTCCACCTCTACTTCCATGAGTTCCTCGTCCTCTTTCTCTAGAAATATTGCTTGGATTATTGTTGAAATTATGAACTGAATTTCCCAAACCTGGGTGTAGGAAGTAAACACTTGCTGGATCTGCAAGTAAATTGGTACTCGATTGTGGCTGCAAACTCGATAGTTGGCTTATAATGCGAGCTAGATTTCGAAGCTGAAAGCTCTCATGTGAGCCGTTCCTCAACATTAGGTCAGAAGGAGTGTTGGCTATTGATGCTAATTCAATGCTCTATTTGTATCCAAAAGCTTCACCTCTTTCACGATCCTCCACGCTCACCGCACCATGATAAAATCGTGATCTGGATCTGATTTTATTGAAGAAAATAAGATTGAAGTGGAGGAAGAAGACTCAGAGAAAGTGAATTTTTCATATGAACAAATACAAAACCTAAAATTGAAAGAAAAACCACAGAGTACAAGAGAGTACATATTGTTATCCACTATTTATAGCTATTAGAAAATTAACCTTACTAAAACCTAACTCATGGTAAATAAATTAACTATGGTTATAAGGTAATTACTATTGCTAGCTTTAACCTCTAATCAAATCAAACTTTTCTATCATTCTAACTAAAGAATTATTCAACCATAATCAGTTACAGCTTGCTTTTGTGAGCCATTAGATACCAGCTTAATATCATCTCCAACAGATACAAAAATGGCAGTTATAATTATTGATAAGGAATAATATACTACCAGCTTAGGTTACTCAATAACCTCGACGGATCATAATTTGCAATAAAGACAGTTCTCTCTTCTTATTTTCATACATGTAACTAGTTTCTTGAACTTTGGTGCCTGAACTTGAAACTGTTATCCCCCTTAACCTAATAGCTACTTGTATGTGGAACTGCTGCTGCATACTGAGTGTCTATAACATCAATCACCCTGTTGGCTATAGCGCTGGCATAGACTGAAGAACCTTCTATTATCTGCCTCAGTGAAACAGGCCATAGTTAAATACAGAAGTATAACAATGTGATTCAAAAGATTTATGATTGCCCTTGTTAGTTTCATGTCAAAAAGAAATATCAACCTTGCTATTGAACAAGAAACTGTAATATTCACCAACATGTCCACCTTAAATAATATAAAAAGAGAACATGGAAACTCTTTTCATTAATATTTAGTTATCATATTCCCTTCAAGATAATATAATTCTATTAGAGTTCAATCCAACAACAAAGCCGCATTTTCATCCACAACTTAAGATATAGTTTTAGGATGTCAGTTTGGTGAATACTTAATATTATATCTAAAGTTTACATCCATCTTGCAGTTGAATTATTTGACAACTGAAATGACAGAAAAAAACGGTTTAAGAGAAAACTCACCTGAAGTTGTAAAATTAGTAGAACCTTTTTTGTCCCCTTCGTGATTATCTTTAGTACTTTTCCCAGATGCAGAAGATTTGCGACCTACATCTTTAGCTGGTTGAGAACCAGATGACGTGTCCACGCCTTCACGTTTCTGCCTGGCTTGCTCGGCCATAGGTTGCCACTTTGAGAGCATGTCGTCTCCCCCAACAGCAGCACTAGCAGCAACATTTGCTACATTTGTCCTCATCTTGTCATCCTCTTCCTTGTTCACCTGCAGCTTACTAAATATTAATGAAAAGAGTTTCCATGTAGATAATGGAAAAATATAAGAATGGGATAATAAAAACCTTTGATGATTTATTACGACCCTCATCATTGTCCATGTCACCATCAGCTCATGCATTACCATCCATCTATATTTTAAAATGGACTGAAATTAAGAAATAGGCACAAGTATCAAATGCCAATAAGTGCAAAATACCCACGTCATTTGTTTTTGAAGCTTCTCTGCTTCTGCCTGTCTGTTCCGAGGGTTACCTGAAACTGAAGGTCGATCTCGGAGGAGATCTGCTGTTGTGGTTGGAGCTGTTTGCGTCTGACTTGCTGATCCTTGAGATGTTGCTGATCCTTGATCACCAGAGGGTGGTGGTACCTGCAAGAGACTCCAATGCTTAAGTTAGCACGGGCTTTGAGTAGGTTTTCTGTGTAGAATCGGAGTATGAGTTATACATAGGTGCTCTAGTGTATTTATAGTAGTGTGGAGTGACCTCCCTTGAGATAAGTTTGTTATCTTATCTTATCTTTTGTGGGTGAGTCCCCTTATCTTTAACCAGCCGCCTTTTAAGTGGGCTGTTATCTTCTACTTTGGGCCTATTTGGGCCCTTATAGCAATTTGGTCGAGCTCTTTAGGAAGAGGTCGGTGTCGACCAACCTTTATAAGAGTTCGGTCGTTTTTGTCTTCGTTCAAACCGGTTCGCCTAGCTCAACCTAGGGTATGAACAGTGCCCCTGCTTGAGCTCGATCTTCCCCTTGAGGTTGTGTTTTCAAAACTTTGACCCCTTTGAGGAAGTCGTGCTCGAGCATCTTTTGACTTTGGTTGATATTGAGTAGTTTCTCCTCGTGCGAGTCTGGTATCACCTTTTTGAATGCAAGGCGTTTTCAACTTCTTTTAATTGCGGCGTGCCTCGTGCGTTTTAATTTTCCTTGGGAACGCGCGATTGTTTTTAAAGCTCATTGATTAGGTTTTTAACCCTTTTACCGTTTCATTTTCCCTCTTTGTTTCGAAAAGAGAAGAATTTAAATTTAGCCGTTTTCTCCTACCCCTTTCTGTTTTGATTTGTTCTTCGCCCTTGCCTTCCAACCTGCTTTTTTCGTGCATTTCTTTTGTTCAGTAAAGAAGAGCTTCTTTTCCTCAAGGTTGCTCCTTTCTTGGATTTTTGAAGCTTTGTTGGTGAAGATTGCTCGTGGCTTACTGCTTGTTTTAGCTTCTTCCTCAGGTTAGTATTTTACTTTATACCTTTCTTTTTTACATGCTTTATTTGTCGTCGTTCTCATCGCTTTTACCCTTGCATGCTTTTCCTTCGTACAAAGTTTTGATCTTTGTTGAACTTCTCTTGAAAAAGGTTGAAACATGCAAACGTGATTCTCGTGTGCTCTTATTTTTTTTATAGTTACAGTCTTTTTATCTTTGCTGTTTGTATGAAGAAATGCTGGTACTTAGGTTAAAACTCCTTGTATTCTCTTTCTGTTTGAGAGGGTTAGGGCTCTGACTTTTTGCATCATTTTCTTTTCTGAGTTTTGCTCTGTTGTTGCCTCCAAAGGGTGCCCCTGGGCTTTTGGTGTTGATCCTCTATTTTTTGCGAGTCCTGGGGTTCCCTTTTGCTGCCATATCTAACACTTGTTGATTGTTTCTTTATCGTTCTCTTATTGTCCCAGTTGTTTGGTAGTGACCTTTTTTCTTTTTTCTTACTGTAGGTGTAGTTGCTATATGTCTACCCGTAGGAATATTGTCGAGATGTCCACCAAAATCCTTGCTGGCATGGCTGACTCGCTAGACTCTATAGTCCTGATGTGTGTTACTGTGGCCGATCCGGAGTACTGTGTGAGGCTTAGGAGGTTCCATAGGATCTATAGCAATAGGGATAATGAAAAGAATTATGAACTGTTGTCGCCCGATCCTGAGGAGAGGGTTAGTTTCCCTCCCTTAACTCAGGGAGAACGCCCCTTCTTTTATGCTTATGACTATTTCTTTAGTCAGCTGAATATCACCATCCCTTTTACTGCTTTTGAGACCGACCTCTTATGGACTTGTAATATGGCCCCTTCCCAGCTTCATCTGAACTCTTGGGCCTTCATTAAGATTTTTCAGCTGTTGTGTCAAGAATTAGGTGTCTGACCTACCATATCACTTTTTCTTTACCTTTTTGTATTGACAAAACCTGGAGTGGCCAAAAAGAAAGCTTCTTGGATTTCCTTCCGAGCTACCCAGGGGAGGAAATTATTTTCAATGTTTGACGAGTCCTTTTGGGATTTTAAAAACTATTACTTCAAGGTCCGAGCTGTTGAGGATGCTCGCCCTTTCTTTTTGGATGAGAATGATGATCCCACCTTCCCTTTATGGTGGTAAAAAGATATAGTAGCTCCCAAATATTCCTGGGAGAGTCTAGATGAAGTAGAACAAGCTTTTGTGGGTGTTCCAGAGGAGCACTGGGGGGAACCTCCTCATCTGGACACAAAGAGGTTTTTGGGAGATCCTTCCCTCCTTCGTGCTGAGCTAGGTAGTGTCCGACTTCTTTCTTTGTAGAAATGCTTTTCTGTTTGCTATTCGTGGTTTGTCTTTCGAATTCTACTATATAACTATTTTCTTGGCTTCTTTTTTAGAAATGGTGAAATATTCAGACTCCATGAGGGCTTTCCGAAAGGCCAAGAAGGCGACAGCTGCCCAAAACTTAACGGCGAAGACATTGGGGGAAGGATCTTCTCAGGTGCCCCCGAAGAAGCCGACTTCTGACTCTCAAGGCCTGAGAAAGATCATCCCAACCCCTAGAGTTCGAACAATTCCATCTGATCTATTTCAGGCGACTTCTGGTCCTGCCTCCTCTCCTAATGCTGCTAGCCTACCTCCCAAGTGCCAAAAGACTGTTGGGACTTATAATCTTGATGACAAAGAATTTGATGGTGTGGCCTTTGCCACAGAATTGACTGCTCCACATGGTAAAGTCCCTCTGGACGACGTCTCGATCCTTCATCACCTTGACTTCATAACGAGCAATAGTATTCAGATGGCCAATGTTGGCGCGGCCTTGTCTCGGGTTGTTAAGGAGTCCCCTGTCCGTGCTACCAAGGCCTTTCTAGAGGATGCCCGGGCTGAATTTGATAGGGTGAAAGGTCTAAAGGATGAGCTCGATGCCAGGGTTGCCAAGTTGGAAATTGATGTGGAGAAAGAGAAGGAGCGTGCTACTAGGGCGGAGGCAGCTGCTAACTTGACTGAAGAGGCTGCAAAAAAGTATAAGGAGAGCTATACTCGGACCTACGGCGAGTTGCTAGAGACTAAGGAGAGGCTTCAATCTGCCCAATATGATTATGCCGAGCTTCAAGGTCATATGGTGAGTAGTATGACTGACATATATGAGATTTTGAAGGCTTAGGTCCGAGTTCTTGCTCACGAGGCCGATCTCTCCTTGTTTAGTATGGATAACATGGTGGAGGATGGCAAGATTTTACCTGCCCCTGATGATGAGGATGAGGGTCCTCTTCCTGCGCCACCAGCCAAAGCTTCGGCAGCTTCAGCTTCTTCCATTCCTTCAGAGGTTGACCCTCCTGAGCCTGACGTGGAGATTCTAAACGGGCCGGATGGAGTTGTCAATGCTACTCCGATCTCGACCATGCCTCCTTCTCCTCCTGCCAAGGATGTTGCCACTAGGGCAAATTTGGATCCCCTATAACTTTTTATGCTTGTGTACTGTAATAGTCCGACTTGTGGACTTTGAACTTGTTTATGTTTTTGTAACTCTCTTATAGTTGACTCTTCTGACATTTGGTTGCTTCTTAGCAACCTTTGTTTAGTTTAAACAAACACTTTAAACTCTTGGGCTTCCATTTAGGTGGATGATAAACCACTATTTTATGGTTTATCTTGTGCTCAATTGAGTAGTTTTTATCAACTCTTTACCCACTTATTCATACTATTTGTATGGTTTTACATTTGCCTTCCTAATTATGTGCTTTGATTGAAAACATGCTTCTTTGGCCTTAAGTTCCCTATGTTTAATCCTCTCTTATTACCATTAGATGCCTTGATATGTGTGTTAAGTGATTTTAGAGATTACAGGACAGGAATGGCTCAGAGGATGGAAAGGAAGCATGCAAAAGTGGAAGGAATACAAGAAGTTGGAGAAATTGTTAAGCTGTCCAGACTGACCTCTTCGCACTCAAACGGCTATAACATTAGCTACAGAGATTCAAATGACGCGGTTTCAGTTGCGTCGGAAAGCTAACGTCCAGGGCTTCGATTTGATATATAATATGCCATAGTTTCCTTGACTCTAGGCAACGCGAACGCGTGCTCCACACGGATACATCGCAGTGACGAAAATCAGCGTGACAGATTTCTTCTCCAGCGATTTCTGGGCTGTTTTCGACCCAGTTTTCGGCCCAGAAAACACAGATTAGAGGCTATAAAATGGAAGAACACATTCATTTATAATCATCAGCTAATAATTCATAGTTTTAGGTTTTAGATGTAGTTCTTAGAGAGAGAGGTTCTCTCCTCTCTCTTAGGATTAGGATTTAGGATTTCTTTGCTTTTAGGATTGTTTCTTTTTATCAGCTTCAATTTTTCTTTTATTTATTTTCCCAATTTAATTTATGAATATCCATGTTAGATTTGATTTCCTTTATTAATGCAATTTGAGGTATTTTCAGATTTAATTTTGCTTTGCTTTATTTTTATGGATGCTGTTAATTTAATTTAGAATTTTCCCTTTTGGCTTTGGTTGAGTCATTGGAGACACTTGAGTTATCAAACTCATTGTTGATTGAAAATTGGAATTCTTCAAGAATTAATTCGAGTTCCAATAACTCTAGCCTTTCCCAAGGAAAGACTAGGACCTGAGGAATCAAAATTAATTCATCCACTTAACTTACTTTCATAGTTAGAGGTTAACAAAGTGGGAGAAAAATCCAATTCTCATCACAATTGATAAGGATAATTAGGATAGGACTTCCAGTTCTTATACCTTGCCAAGAGTTTTATTTTATAGTTATTTATTTATTTTACTTGTCATACTGCTTCCTTACTTTCAAAACCCCCAATTTACAAGACTCATAACCAATAATAAGAACACCTCCCTGCAGTTCCTTGAGAAGATGACCCGAGGTTAAATACTTCAGTTATCAATTTCAAAGGGGTTTGTTACTTGTGACAATCAAAATGTTTGTATGAAAGAACTTTTGTTGGTTTAGAAGCTATACCTGCAATGAGGCTTTATCTGCGAATTTCTAGACGACGCAAAAGTTCTCTCTTCAAAATGGCGCCGTTGCCAGGGAATTGTAAACGTGTACCTTATTATTGGTTATTGTAAATATTTAAAAAAAATTTATCTTATCTTATCTTAGTTTTAAATTTCAAAAATCAAAAAAATTTTTTTTTTCAAAAATCATATCTTTTTCACAATATTTTCTTTTTATTAGTTTTTGTTTTTATTTTCTCCTACTACTATGAACTCTCACCCCTTTGGCTATGAGTCTGGTTACAATTATGTTGTAGGAAGAGGAGATTATAATGACAACATGCACCATGGTTGGAACAATCAAAGATGGGAGGAGCCACAAGGATTTGATCAACCCTCATGGCAACAACTACCTCCAATGTACTATCAACAACCATTCTGTGATGCATATCAAGGCAATGGCTATGGTGAGCAATCTTTTGATTATCAACAACCACCACCATATGCCTATGAACCCCCTCCTCAACATGACTTTGGACCACTATACTCACAAGCCCCTTTCCACCATTCACCTCCATATGACCCTAACTCGTATCCACCACACCAACCACCTTATGAGACATATGAACCATATATAGAACCACCCCAATTCCAACCCAATTACTCCTAAGAACCACCACCTTAATATTTGCCATCTCCATATCCATCAATCCAAGAGCACTATGATCCTACTTATGATAGCCGAGCGCAATAAGAATCAAGGGATCGTCTCACGGAAACAGTAAAAAAATTTCACGCAACCCTTCACCAATTGAATCAAGCAATAAATCAATTATCCTCTCGACGTTCGGACACTCAAGGAACCCCCATGGCTTCATGTGGACAATCTAATGTAGAACATAGCATGAAGGAGATACTAAAAACTCCAGTGGACAGTACGGAGTATGACTTTGTACCGGAACAAGTGGAGGAAGCTGTAATTATTGAAGAGGAAGAAGTGGTTGAAGACTTAGGAGATGCTGAACCCCCATGGGAAAGTCAAGTTATAAAGCCTCTTTCAAAGATGTTTGAAATTGATGTTGAGGAGGGTGTACAATCTCCAAGGCACACCCTGGTTGAAGACTTAGAAGAGGTTGATCAAGAGATGGAGATTCAAGAAAAGAAGGCACAACCTCCCATGCCCTTGGTGAGTAATGAAGAAGAGATTAAATTGGAAGAAAGCTACCAAGAGGAAGAGGTTGAAATTGAAGAAGCTTACAAGGAGGTGAAAGCTATTAGAGAAGAGCACAAGGGAGTGGAGCTTGCAAGTTCATTAGAAACACCTCTCCCAATGCCATTACCGTCCAACACAACGTTCAAGTGGGTGAAATTTCTATCCTTGACCTTTACTTTCCCACTTGAATATGGGATACTAGAGACGGATGGTCAACTTAGAGCTCTTTGTGGCATTAAGAGTAAGAGGAAGATGGTCAGTGGTAAGAATTGTCCTGCAAGGTTCATTATGGTTGGAAGCTTTAAGTTTAAACACAAAGGTTGGTGTAGAGCTCAATTGAATGGGTCTGGGAAGTTGTTTGGACGCTTCAGTGAGAATTTTAAGGCTGAGCCACCCAGATGGAATCATGATAATCAACTTGAAGACGGGTGTAGAAACAAGATTTGGGATTCAGGAATATATGAGGATCAACTTTGGGAGCTCAAAGCTTGTGAAGAACCCCATCAAGGCTTGAGGAATTCACTTAGTATTGATAGAGCTTATTGAAAGTCCAAGCATTGGTGGAAGTTTCAGGATGAGTTCAAGCACAAGCCGCCATGACAAGGAGCTCACCAAATGTCCAACTTAAGGACTTTAACTAAAAGTGTTAGGTGGGAGACAACCCACCATGGTATGATCGTTTCTTTTTCAGTTTTAATTCTAGTCTGTTTTGTTTGTTTTTATTTTATTTTATTGAACCTGAAATTATAAATAACTTTTGCATCAGCATCTGCATATTGCATTCTGCATTTTGCATAAAAAAAGGGGCACGCGACGCGACAGCGTAGCCAATGCGTCCGTGTCATATGTGCGTTGGGAAGAAAACAAGATTGAACAGAGAGTCATGCGAGAGCGTGGCTGGAGGCGTGCCTTTGGCACAAATTGATCCACGCGACCGCGTCGCTGACGCGTTCGCGTCATTTGCGAAAAATGCCTCCCATGCGTCCACGTCACCCACGCGAACGCGTGGCTCTGTAAAATCGACGTAAAGAGGTGTATGACAGTATGTTGGGCTGGAATGAGGCTGGAACCATGCTAGAAGAACAAGCCCTACCACCCGAACGCGTGCCCTATGCGTCTGCGTCATTTTTAAAAGACAGACCATCCACGCGATCACGTCAACCACGCGACCGCGTCACCAAAAAATTTGGCAAAAAGAGTTTCGAACAGAGAGTTGCACAAACGCGAGGCTGCACTCGCGCCAATCGCACAAATCAGGTCACGCGATCACGTGACCCACGCATCCGCGTCACCTGACCTTATCGCGCACCACGCGATCGCATCACTCACGCGTCCGCGTCGCCTGCGTCGCACAACTTATCCAAATCAGCGCCAATTATCCTATCTTTTCTTTTCTAACCCTAATTTCTTCTATCTTTTCTTTTTTTTCCTCTTTCTTTCTTACTTTATCTCTTTCACTTCTCATTCTTTTTCACCTTCATTCTATTTTACTTCATTTATTTGCATACTTTCATTCATTGTATTTTAATTTTGTGCATATTTTTACTTTTTTTTCTAAATTTATTACTTTTCTATTGGTGTTGAATTTTCTTATTTAACTGTTGCATCTTCTCTTGTATTATTTTGAGTGCTTAGTGACTTGTTTTATTCTGGTTAGATAATATTATCAATGCCAATCTTTTATACCTGTATTTCTTTTGCATTGACATGAATTTATATTATCTCTCCTTACCCACACTCTCTTCCCTATTGTTGCAAATTTTTGCACTCTTGATTTGCCAGGTACTTCTACTGTTTTCTCACTTGCATGTTGTAGCTACCATGTAATTGAGACCCTCATTTGGCATTAACCCAACCAAATTTTATTTGTCTTCTTATCTTTATTTCTGGGTTACTGTTATTATTTTTCTCTTCTTTCAGGCTGGCCACCGAAGATGGAAAAAGGGAGAAACTTCTAAAAGGGGAGACAAACAAGTCCATCTGCACAATCCTTGAAGAAAAGCATCAGTTGGAACAACCCATCCACCTGCACATCTCAGCATGCACCGAGGACGGTGCAATCTTTAAGTGTGGAGAGGTCGATACCGATCTCCGTGGGTTAGTACCTTCCTGTCTCAACACCAATGTTTAAATTATCTTTGTTAAATTAGTTGTTGTATTTGCATGTTTAATTGCATGTTTGTTTGATTTTATGCATTTAGTCACTACTTGGTTAAAGTAATAAATTTCTTTTTAGGACTCTATTTTTGAAAAATTTTACTAATTTAAATTGAAAAATTTTTTTAAATGTTAAAACTTGTTTGAAGTTGTATTTGGAACATGGTTTTTGAGCCAAAGAACACACAACCTGTGAGATTTTGAGCTTATTTACATGGTTACATTATTTAACCATAAATTTTTATTCTTGTGTGTTTTCTTCTCTATAATTGCAATCTTTGCTTTGTTCCATTCTATATGTCCATTATTTAGTGTATTTACATGCTTGCATATGATTGAGGCCATTATTTGTTATTAGTTCACTTATCTCAAATAAGCCTATCTTTTATATCACACTTGTTAGCCACTTTGAACTTTTTAACCCCCTTCTAATTCATAACCACATTACTAGCCTTAAGCAGAAAAACAAAATAAAAATCCCAAGTTGAATCCTTGGTTAGTTTAAGATAGATATTGTGTATAATTTAAGTATGGGGAATTTTATAGGAACATGGGATGGTATGAAAAAGTAGGGAATTAAATTGAATAAGTTATTTGAAAATTTGGGAAGCATGCTCATATGAAATCAAAATAATTAAATTACCATGTGCATTGAAAAAAAATATTAAGTAATTAAATAAGGGGATACAAAAAAAAGAGAAGAAAAGAAAAGAGAAGAAAAATAATATTACCCCAAATGCAAAATAAATCAATGCACATGGGACAAAATTCAAAAATAAGTTTGATACTTAAGCATGAAATGCAAAAGTGAAAAAAAAATTTTGGGTAGCCAGGTAAAGTATTTTAAATTATATAAAGTATGTATATGTTAGGTGAGATCTTAGACTAATCAAGGATTCACTTTATAAAGCTCACTTAGCTATATATATACCCTCACCCTTACCTTAGCCCCATTACAACCTTGAAAAGACCTCATGATGTTTGCATTGGTACACTAAATATTTGTTGATTGGTTAGATGAAGAACAAGGTTGAGAAAGCATGACTAGAGAAGAGTAGAGTGAATTACCCTATACAATTGAGAGACTAGAGTGACATACACTACCAGTGAGGGTTCAATGCTTGATTCTATGTTCCTTGCTTTCATGAGCTATCTTCTCACAAGTTTACTTGTCTTTTATTATATGATTTGAATTAATGAAATTTGATTTATGTTTGTCTTGAAGAGCTTATTTACTTTTAACCAAGTAGGTAGAAATATTTTGCATGTAGTTGCATTCATACAGATAGGTTGCATTTCATACATTCTATCATTCCTCTTCACTCCTTTATAGCTTCTCTTGAGTTTAGCATGAGGACATGCTAATGTTTAAGTGTGGGGAGGTTGATAAACCACTATTTTATGGTTTATCTTGTGCTCAATTGAGTGATTTTTATCAACTCTTTACCCACTTATTCATACTATTTGCATGGTTTTACATTTGCCTTCCTAATTATGTGCTTTGATTGAAAACATGCTTCTTTGGCCTTAAGTTCCCTATGTTTAATACTCTCTTATTAACATTAGATGCCTTGATATGTGTGTTAAGTGATTTCAGAGATTACAGGGCAAGAATGGCTCAGAGGATGGAAAGGAAGCATGCAAAAGTGGAAGGAATACAAGAAGTTGGAGAAATTGCTAAGCTGTCCAGCCTGACCTCT
>NC_029791.2:50803943-50822044 GCF_000816755.2 Arachis ipaensis
ATGTAGTTGCATTCATACAGATAGGTTGCATTTCATACATTCTATCATTCCTCTTCACTCCTTTATAGCTTCTCTTGAGTTTAGCATGAGGACATGCTAATGTTTAAGTGTGGGGAGGTTGATAAACCACTATTTTATGGTTTATCTTGTGCTCAATTGAGTGATTTTTATCAACTCTTTACCCACTTATTCATACTATTTGCATGGTTTTACATTTGCCTTCCTAATTATGTGCTTTGATTGAAAACATGCTTCTTTGGCCTTAAGTTCCCTATGTTTAATACTCTCTTATTAACATTAGATGCCTTGATATGTGTGTTAAGTGATTTCAGAGATTACAGGGCAGGAATGACTCAGAGGATAGAAAGGAAGCATGCAAAAGTGGAAGGAATATAAGAAGTTGGAGAAATTGCTAAGCTGTCCAGCCTGACCTCTTCTCACTCAAACGGCTATAACTTTAGCTACAGAGATCCAAATGACGCGGTTCTAGTTGCGTTGGAAAGCTAACTTCCGGGGCTTCGATTTGATATATAACATGCCATAGTTTCCTTGATGCTAGATGATGCGAACGCGCGCTCCATGCGGACGCATCGCAGTGACAAAAATCAGCGTGGCAGATTTCTTCTCCAGCAATTTCTGGGCTGTTTTCGACCCAGTTTTCGGCCCAGAAAACATAGATTAGAGGCTATAAAGTGGGAGAACACATTTATTCATAATCATCAGCTAATAATTCACAGTTTTAGGTTTTAGATGTAGTTCTTAGAGAGAGAGGTTCTCTCCTCTCTCTTAGGATTAGGATTTAGGATTTCTTTGCTTTTAGGATTGTTTCTTTTTATCAGGTTCAATTTTTCTTTTATTTATTTTTCCAATTTAATTTATGAATATCCATGTTAGATTTGATTTCCTTTATTAATGCAATTTGAGGTATTTTCAGATTTAATTTTGCTTTGCTTTATTTATATGGATGCTGTTAATTTAATTTAGAATTTTCTCTTTTGGCTTTGGTTGAGTCATTGGAGACACTTGAGTTATCAAACTCATTGTTGATTGAAAATTGGAATTCTTCAAGAATTAATTCGAGTTCCAATAACTCTAGCCTTTCCCAAGGAAAGACTAGGACCTGAGGAATCAAAATTAATTCATCCACTTAACATACCTTCATAGTTAGAGGTTAACAAAGTGGGAGAAAAATCCAATTCTCATCACAATTGATAAGGATAACTAGGATAGGACTTCCAGTTCTTATACCTTGCCAAGAGTTTTATTCTATAGTTATTTATTTATTTTACTTGTCATACTGCTTCCTTACTTTCAAAACCCCCAATTTACAAGACTCATAACCAATAATAAGAACACCTCTCTGTAGTTCCTTGAGAAGACGACCCGAGGTTAAATACTTCGGTTATCAATTTCAAAGGGGTTTATTACTTGTGACAACCAAAACGTTTGTATGAAAGGACTTTTGTTGGTTTAGAAGCTATACCTGCAACGAGGCTTTATTTGCGAATTTCTAGACCACGCAAAAGTTCTCTCTTCAGTGGACTTTGAGTTTTTAATATTTTACTTTGATGGACGCGTTTTGCTGAACGTGTGGAAGTTTACTTTTTGCAACCCTTTGCGAATTAGGTATTTCCCAGTCCGACCTCCTTTGAGTGGGTTTTCTACCCTTGCCTTTAGGATCATGCCTTGCTTTGAGTTGGTACTTGTCAACCCTTTGCTTTTGGCAAAATTATCCTTACGGCATGGTGTCCGGGCTTTTAGTGACTTGTCCGATAATTATTTAGTGTTCTTTATATAGAACCTTTTTTGTTTCGGATGACTTTTGTAGCCATGAGATCCATCCTTCTTTGAGCGGAGTTGTATCCCTTTTGGCTAAGCACTTTTGAGCCTCAAGTTGTTTCTCAACCTTTTGGCTTTTTCTTTTTCGAGATCGTACTTGCGCCACTTCTTAGCTAACGTCGACCTGTACGACTTTGCTACCCGGGCTTTTTAGTCACATTCCAAGAACTTTTTAGGTAGTGTTCTGATAAGGAACCTTTTCTTTATAGTTTGTCTGGATGACTTTTTAGCGCCGTTTCAACTTGTGCCTTTGCCTTTTATGTAGTGTCCTTTTTGCAAGACTTGTACTTTTATAGCTAGGCACTTCTGTCTTGGCTTTTTAGCATTTCTTTTGCCTTTGTGAGATGTCTTTGTCCCTTTTTAGTGATCTTTTCATTGGTCTAACTTCTCTGTCAGACCTTCTTAAGTTATTTTTAGTAATCCATTTTTAGTCAGACCTCGCCAGGTCGCTTTCTATGGGTTACTTTTTATAACTTCTTGCATTAACTTGCTTCTATCACTTCACCTTGCCGACCTCTTTGTAATCGGGCGATGAACTTTGCGCTTTATAAGCTTAGATTAATGCGTCTTGGTAGGAAACTTTTTAGGGAATTGACGACTTTAATTCAAATAATAATGAGATAAAAACATGAATAAGAATGTACATGAGAGTGCTTACCCTGCTAGGTCGGGCAGTTTCTTAGATCTCGGCCTGGCGCCTCATTAAAAAACCTTTTTAGGGAAAAGAGTGCGCCTTGACTTGAGATCTTTACTATTTTTTAGCTATAGTACCTTCTGAGGTTACAGGCATGCCATGACCTTGGTAGCTCTCGCCCTTCAAGGTCGGACACCTTGTAGTAACCTTTCCTTAGTACTTCTGCAATTCGGTATGGTCCTTTCCAGTTGGCTGCTAGCTTCCTTTCTCCTGATCGACCTGCTCCGATATCATTTCGGATTAAAATGAGGTCGTTGGTGGCGAAGCTTTGTTGGACTACCTTCTGATTGTCCCTTAAAGCCATTCGACGCTTTAGTGCTTCCTCTCTAATCTGAGCTCTTTCTCGGACTTCTGGAAGTAGGTCGAGCTCTTCCCTTTGAGTTTGGGAGTTGGTTTCTTTATTGTAGAGGATCATTCTGGGAGATCCTTCTTCTATTTCCATGGGAATCATTCCCTCTATTCCATAAGCAAGTCGAAAGGGTGATTCTCCAGTGGTGGAATGTGGTGTTGTCCGATATGCCCATAGGACTTGTGGGAGCTCATCAGCCTAAGCTCCCTTTGCGTCCTGTAACCTTCGCTTTAACCCGGCCAATATGACTTTGTTGGTGGCTTTTGCCTGTCCGTTGGCCTGTGGGTGTTCTACAGAAGTGAATTGGTGCTTTATTTTCAGGTCAGCTACCAAGTTCCTAAAACCAGTGTCAGTAAACTGGGTGCCATTATCTGTGGTGATGGAGTAAGGAACCCCAAACCTTGTTATAATGTTTTTATATAGAAATTTCCAACTTCTTTGGGCGGTGGTAGTGGCCAATGGCTCTGCTTCAATCCATTTTGTGAAATAGTCTATGCCTACAATGAGAAACTTAACTTGCCCTGATCCTTGGGGGAAGGGTCCGACGAGGTCGAGCCCCCATTTTGCAAATGGCCAAGGTAAAGTAACACAAATGAGCTCTTCGGGTGGAGCTATGTGGAAGTTGGCATGTTTCTGGTATGGTGGGCATGTTTTGACAAACTCTGTTGCTTCCTTTTACAAGGTCAGCCAGTAAAAACCAGCTCGGAGTACCTTTTTGGCAAGAGCTCTTGCCCCAAGGTGGATGCCAGACATGCTTCCGTGGACTTCCTCCAGGACGTCCCTTGTAGCAGAGGTCGGGATACATTTAAGGAGGGGTGTTGAGATCCCTCTCCTATATAGGAGGTCGTTCACTATGGTGTAGTATTGTGCTTCGCGTACTAACCTTTTCGCCTCTTTTTTGTCTGTGGGGAGCATTTTAGACTTGAGATAGTTGATTATGGGGGTCATCCATCCTTGATCTTATCTTGATATGGCTAAGATCTTCTTTTCCTCCAAGATTGATGGACTTTGCAGTATTTCTTGGATGAGACTTCTATTATTGCCCCCTGGTTTGGTGCTGGCTAGTTTCGAAAGTGCATGAGCTCGGGCATTTTGTTCTTTGGGTATATGTCGGATCTCATATCCCATGAATTGTCTGAGCTATTTTCTGGTCTTGTCTAAGTATTTCCTCGTAGTGGGATCCTTGGACTGGTAGCTCCCTTCTATTTGTGATGTGACTACCTATGAATTGTTGAAAATGGTAAGCTTCTGAGCTCCTACCTCCCTAGCCAGCTTCAAACCGGCCCGTAGGACTTCGTATTCAGCTTGGTTATTTGAAGCGGAAAATTTGAACTATAATGAGAGCTCAATTTGGGTTCCTTGATCACTCTCTAAAATGACGCCTACGCCACTCCCGATTTTGTATAAGGAGCCATCCACATAAAGACTCCACTCTGTGGAGGTGCCCAGGGTGTCAGTGTATTCTGCGATGAAGTCGGCCAGGTACTGAGATTTGATAGCTGTCCGGGCTTCATACTTGAGGTCGAATTCGGATAACTCGACTGCCCATTGTAGGATTCTTCCAGCTAAGTCTGTTTTCTGTAAAATACCTTTTATGGGCTGGTTAGTCCGTACCCTGATGGTGTGAGCTTGGAAGTATGGGCAGAGTCGTCGAGAAGTGAGTATGAGGGCGTAGGCAAACTTTTTTATTTTTTGATAGTTTAGTTCAGCCCCTTGTAGAGCCTTACTGATGAAGTAGATGGGTTGTTGCCTACTTTCGTCTTCTCTGACTAGTGCTGAAGCTATTGCCCGACTTCCTACGGTGAGGTATAGTATAAGTTCTTCGCCTTCCCGAAATCAAGGATGGGTGGTTGCCCCAGAAATGTTTTGAAATCTTAGAAGGCTTGTTCGCATTCTGGAGTCCACTCCTACGGCGAGGAATAGTATGAGCTCTTCGCCTTCCCGAGGTCGACTAAGGACAGGTGGTTGCCCCAGAAATTTCTTGAAATCTTGGAAGGCTTGTTCGCATTCTGGGGTCAACTCAAACCCCTTTCCCTTCCTTAATGTTGCATAGAAGGGGAGATATCTTAAGGCTGATCCAGCTAGGAACCTAGACAGAGCCGCTAGCCTTCCATTGAGCTGCTGGACCTCTTTGACACAAGTTGGACTTTTCATGCGAAGTATGGCCTGGCACTTATTTGGGTTTGCTTCGATTCTTCTTTAGGTGAGCATGAAGCCCAAGAATTTTCCAGCTTCTACTGCAAAAGTGTATTTTGCAGGATTAAGTCTCATCCCATGCTTTCTTATGGTATTGAACACTTCAGTGAGGTCGGATAGAAACGTTTCCTCGCTTTGTGTCTTTACCAACATGTCATCGACATAAACTTCCATTAGCTTCCCAATGTGATTGGTGAAGACTTTGTTCATTAGTCTTTGGTAGGTAGCCCCTGCGTTCTTGAGTCCGAAGGGCATGACTATATAGCAGTAGTTTGCTTTTGGGTTAAGAATGATGTTTTCTCCTGGTCGGGTTGATACATTGGGATTTGATTATATCCTGAGTAAGCGTCCATGAAGGAGAGGTACTGATAGCCTGACGAAGCGTTGACTGGTGTGTCTATATTCAGGAGTGGGTAAGAATCTTTTGGGCAGGCTTTGTTGAGGTCAGTGTAGTCAGTGCACATCCGCCATTTCCCATTTGACTTTTTGACCAATACTACATTGGCTAGCCACAATGGATATTTTACCTTCCTTATGAATCCTACCTCCAGCAAGGCCTGTACCTACTCCTCTACAGCTTGCGACCTTTATGGGCCGAGTTTCCTACGTTTCTGCTGTACTGGCCGAGACCCTGGATATACGGCTAACTTATGGCACATTAGTCCGGGATCAATACCGGGCATGTCGGCGGCCTTCCATGCAAAGAGGTCGGAGTTATCCTTTAGGAGCTTTATTAGCAGTTCCTTTAGGTCTTCTTTCAGATTCACCCCTATACTTGTTGTTTTGTCTTGAGTGTCTCCAATTTGAACTTCTTTGGTTTTACCTTCTGGCTGAGGGCGGAGTTCTTCGCGAGTTTGAATTCTCCCGAGTTCTATAGTATTGGTTTCCTTTCCTCCGGGGTCACCTTTAAGGTTCAGACTCTCGTTATAACAGCGTCGCATGAGTTTTTGGTCTCCCTTTATGGTAGCGATCCCTTCCAAAGTTGGGAACTTCATGCATAGGTGTGGAGTGGAGACCACAGCGGCGAGCTGATTCAGTATTGTCCAACCTATTAGAGCATTGTAGGCTGAGCTCAGGTCGACTACAATGTAGTCTATGCTTAATGTCCTAGACCGAGTTCCTTTCCCAAAGGTTGTGTGTAGTGGGATGTACCCTAATGGCTGAATTGGGGCATCTCGTAGCCCGAATAGGCTATTTGGATATACTCTAAGTTCTTTTTCTTGTAAACCGAGCTTATCGAAGGCGGATTTGAACAGTATATCCGCAGAGCTTCCTTGGTCGACTGATGTTCGGTAGAGGTTGGCATTGGCAAGTATTTTGGTAACAACCACGGGGTTATCATGCCCCGGGAAGATGCCCGCAGCGTCTTATTTAGTGAAGGTAATAGTGGGGACGTCAACCGACTTGTCCTCTCCTCCAACATGGTACACCTCCTTAAGGTGTCTTTTGCGCGACGACTTAGAAATCCCTCCTCCTGCGAATCCTCCATTTATCATGTGAACATGCCTCTCAGGGGTGTGAGGGGGACGTTCAGCTCGTCCGATCTCTTCATCCCTTCTTCTCTTCTTCGGCTCATCTGTTTTGTTGGCCAGGAACCTATCTAGTCTTCCTTCCTGGGCTAGCTTTTCTATAACGTTCTTTAGGTCGTAGCACTCGTTGGTAGGGTGCCTGTAGACTCGGTGGTATTCGCAATACTTTGCCCAACTTCCTCCTCTTTAATTGGACGAAGGGGCGAGATCTTCTCAATGTTGTATATCTCAAGGTAGATGGTATGCGAAATTGTTACTCTAAGGTTGTAAAATTTGTTGTTCGTTCTCTCCCTGGCAATGGCGCCAATAACTGGTGCACAATACCATGGTCCAAATATAACTTCACAACTTCGCACACCTAACCAGCAAGGGCACTGGGTCGTCCAAGTAATAAAACCTTACGTGAGTAAGGGTCGATCCCACGGAGATTGTTGGTACGAAGTAAGCTATGGTCACCTTGTAAATCTCAGTCAGGCGGATATCAAATGGTTATGGAGTTTTCGAATAATAATAATAATAAATAAATAGAAAATAAAGATAGAAATACTTATGTAATTCATTGGTGAGAATTTCAAATAAGCGTATAGAGATGCTTTCATTCCTCTGAATCTCTGCTTTCCCGCTGTCTTCATCCAATCAGTCTTACTCCTTTTCATGGCAAGCTTTTTGTAAGGCATCATCGTTATCAATGGCTACATCCCATCCTCTCTTATGAAAAAGGTCCAAATGCTCTGTCACGGCATGGCTAATCATCTGGAGGTTCTCGATCATACTGGAATAGGGTTCACCCTCCTTTTGCGTCTGTCACTACGCCCAGCACTCGCGAGTTTGAAGCTCGTCACAGCCATCCCTTCCCAGATCCTACTCGGAATACCACAGACAAGGTTTAGACTTTCCGGATCTCAGGAATGGCCATCCATGGGTTCTAACTTACACCACGAAGACACTAATAACTCGGACTCGGTCCCCTGTATTAGATATCCAAGAGATATTCATTCTAGCTTGTTTGCATGTAGAACGGAAGTGTTTATCAGACACGCGTTCATAAGTGAGAATGATGATGAGCGTCACATAATCATCACATTCATCATGTTCTTGGGAGTGAATGGATATCTTATAAGCGGAATAAGTTGAATTGAATAGAAAACAGTAGTACTTTGCATTAAATCATGAGGAACAGCAGAGCTCCACACCTTAATCTATGGAGTGCAGAAACTCTACCGTTGAAAATACATAAGTGATGAAGATCCAGGCATGGCCGAATGGCCAGCCCCCAAACGTGATCAATATGATCCAAAGATGAACTAAAATCATAAGATGTCTAATACAATAGTAAAAAGTCCTATTTATACTAAACTAGTTACTAGGGTTTACAGAAGTAAGTAATTGATGCATAAATCCACTTCCGGGGCCCACTTGTTGTGTGCTTGGGCTGAGCTTGAAGTTTACACGTGGAGAGGTCATTCTTGGAGTTGAACGCCAGTTTGTAATGTGTTTCTGGCGTTCAACTCTGGTTTGTGACGTGTTTCTGGTGTTTAACTCCAGACTGTAGCGTAGAACTGGCGTTCAATGCCCTTTTGCATCATCTAAACTCAACCAAAGTATGGACTATTAAATATTGCTGGAAAGCCCTGGATGTCTACTTTTCAACGCAATTGAAAGCGTGCCGTTTTGAGTTCTGTAGCTCCAAAAAATCTACTTTGAGTGCAGGGAGGTCAGAATCCAACAGCATCAGCAGTCCTTCTTCTACCTCTGAATCTGATTTTTGCTCAAGTCCCTCAATTTCAGCCAGAAAATACCTGAAATCACAGAAAAATACACAAACTCATAGTAAAGTCCAGAAATGTAAATTTAGCATAAAAACTAATGAAAACATCCCTAAAAGGAACACAGCTACTTTATGAGTCTTGGCCGTGGCCCTAAGCACTTTGTTTTCCACTATTACCACCGGATACATAAATGCCACAAACACATAATTGGGTGAACCTTTTCAGATTGTGACTCAGCTTTGCTAAAGTCCCCAATTAGAGGTGTCCAGGGTTCTTAAGCACACTCTTCTTTTGCTTTGGACCTTTACTTTAACTGCTCAGTCTCAAGTTTTCACTTGACACCTTCACGCCACAAGCACATGGTTAGGGACAGCTTGGTTTAGCCGCTTAGGCCAGGATTTTATTCCTTTAGGCCCTCCTATCCACTGATGCTCAAAGCCTTTGGATCCTTTTTATTTACCCTTGCCTTTTGGTTTTAAGGGTTATTGGCTTTTTGCTCTTGCCTTTTGGTTTTAAGAGCTTTTGGCATTTTCTGCTTGCTTTTCTTTATCTTTCTATTTTTTTTTGCTATTTTTTTTCTGCAAGCTTTGTATTCACTGCTTTTTCTTGCTTCAAGAATCATTTTTATGATTTTTCAGATTATCAAATAACATGTCTCCTTGTCGTCATTCTTTCAAGAGCCAAGATATTTAACATTCTAAAACATCAACTTCAAAAGACATATACACTGTTCAAGCATTCATTTAGAAAATAAAAAGTATTGTCTCCACATCAAAATAATTAAACTAAGTTCAAGGATAAATTCGAAACTCATGTACTTCTTGTTCTTTTGTAATTAAAATATTTTTCCATTTAAGAGAGGTGATGGATTCATATTCACTACTTTAAGGCATAGACACTTAGACACTAATGATCATGTAATAAAGACACAAACATAGATAAACATTTAACATAAGAAAACGAAAAATAGAAAGTTTAAGAACAAGGAATGAGTCCACCTTAATGATGGTGGCGTTTTCTCCTTAAGGAACCAATGATGTCCTTGAGCTCTTCTATGTCTCTTCCTTGTCTTTGTTGCTCCTCCCTCATAGCTCTTTGATCTTTTCTAATTTTATGGAGGATGATGGAGTGCTCTTGATGTTCCACCCTTAATTGTCCCATGTTGGAACTTAATTCTCCTAGGGAGGTGTTGATTTGCTCCCAAAAATTATGTGGAGAAAAGTGTATCCCCTGAGGTATCTCAGGGATCTCTTGATTTGCAGTCAAATGTTCTACCACTGAGCTATAGACCCTTGAGATGAATCTTTCCATCTCCCATGACTCGGAGGTGGAAGCTTTTGTCTTCCCTTTCCTCTTTCTAGAGGTTTCTCTGACCTTAGGTGCCATCAATGGTTATGGAAAAACAAAAAAACTTATGCTTTTACCACACCAAACTTAGAATTTTGCTCACCCTCGAGCAAGAGAAGAAAGAATAGATGAAGAAGAAGATGTGGAAGAAACTAGGATTATGAGGAGGGAAGGTGGGGATCCTGTGGGATCCACAGATCCTGAGATGATCCTGTGAGGTCCACAGATCTTGAGATGTCAAGGATTTACATCCCTGCACCAATTAGGCATGTAAAATGCCTTTGCATGCAATTCTGGCGTTTAAACGCCGAACTGATGCTTGTTCTGGGTGTTCAACGCCCAGATGCAGCATGTTTCTGGCGTTGAACGCCAGTTCTATGCTTGTTTCTGGCATTCAGCGCCAGATCCATGCTCTGTTCTGGTGTTGAACGCCAGCCAGATGCTCCTTACTGGCGTTTAAACGCCAGTAATCCCTTCCTCCAGGGTGTGATTTTTCTTCTGCTGTTTTTGATTTTGTTTTTAATTTTTCTATTTATTTTGTGACTCCACATGATCATGAACCTAATAAAACATGAAAGAACAACAAGAATGAAAATAAATTAGATAAAAAAAATTGGGTTGCCTCCCAACAAGCGCTTCTTTAATGTCAATAGCTTGACAGTGGGCTCTCATGGAGCCACACAGGTGATCAGGTCAATTTTATAGACTCCCAACACCAAACTTAGAGTTTGGGTATGGGAGTTCAACACCAAACTTAGAGTTTGGCTGAGGCCTCCCAACACCAAACTTAGAGTTTGACTGTGGGGACTTTAGTTGACTCTGTATTGAGAGAAGCTTACTGTGCCTCTTTTCCATGTTTACAGAAGGATGTCCTTGAGTTTTAAACACAAGGGAGTCCTCATTCAATTGAGGGACTAGTTCACCTCTGTTAACATCAATTACAGCTCTTGTTGTGGCTAGGAAGGATCTTCCAAGGATGATGGATTCATCCTCATCCTTCCCAGTATCCAGGATTATGAAATCAGCAGGGATGTAAAGGCCTTCAACCTTTACTAACACGTCCTCTACTTCTCTATAAGCCTCTTTTCTTGAGTTGTCTGCCATCTCTAATAAGATTTTAGCAGCTTGCACCTCAAAGATTCCCAGTTTCTCCATTACAGAGAGTGGCATGAGGTTTATTCCTGACCCAAGGTCACATAGAGCCTTCTCAAAGGTCATGGTGCCTATGGTACAAGGTATTAGGAACTTTCCAGGATCCTGTTTCTTTTGAGGCAATCTCAGTTGATCCAATGCATTTAGTTCATTGGTGAACAGGGGATGTTCATCTCCCCAAGTCTCTTTACCAAATAAATTGGCATTCAGCTTTATGATTGCACCAAGGAACTTGGCAACTTGCTCTTCAGTAACTTCCTCATTCTCTTCAGAAGAAGAATACTCTTCAGAGCTCATGAGGGGCGTAAGGAGGTTTAATGGAATCTCTATGGTCTCTAGATGAGCCTCAGAGTCCTTTGGTTCCTCAAAGGGAAACTCCTTATTGATCACTGGACGTCCCAGGAGGTCTTCCTCCTTGGGATTCACGTCCTCCCCTTCCTCCTTAGATTCGGCCAAGATGGTTATATCAACGGCCTTGCACTCTCTCTTTGGATTTTCTTCTGTATTGCTTGGGAGAGTACTAGGAGGGATTTCAGTGATCCTTTTACTCAGCTGGCCCACTTGTCCCTCCAAATTTCTAATGGAGAACCTTGTTTCATTCATGAAACTCAGAGTGGCCTTAGATAAATCAGAGACTAAATTTGCTAAGCTAGATGGATTCTGCTCATAATTCTCTATCTGTTGCTGAGTGGATGATGGAAAAGGTTTACTATTGTTAAACCTGTTTCTTCCACCATTATTAAAGCCTTGTTGAGGCTTTTGTTGATCCTTCCATGAGAGATTTGGGTGATTTCTCCATGAGGAATTATAGGTGTTTCCATATGGTTCACCCATGTAATTCACCTCTGCTATTGCAGGGTTTTCAGGATCATAAGCTTCTTCTTCAGAAGATGCCTCTTGAGTACTGTTGGATGCAGCTTGCATTCCATTCAGACTCTGAGAAATCATATTGACCTGTTGAGTCAATAGTTTGTTCTGAGCCAATATGGCATTCAGAGTATCAATTTCAAGAACTCTCTTCTTCTGAGGCGTCCATGAAACTTGTAGTTTTGTTGCATCAGAGAAACTAATTGAGGTTTTAGCTCAAAATTGTTTGCTCCAATGGTAGGGATGGAGATGCTTCTTCCATGTAAATTGGAATTAGGTGCAGTAAAGTCACCAAGCATCCTTCTTGCATTATTATTATTTTTGGCTGCCATCTCCTCTTCCTGTTCGAAAATTTCAATAAGGTTATCTCTGGATTCTTGTATTTTAGCTTCTCTTAGTTTTCTCTTCAGAGTCCTTTCAGGTTCAGGATCTGCTTCAACAAAAATGTTCTTGTCCTTGCTCCTTCTCATATGAAAAAGAAGGGAACAGAAAATAATAATAGGGATCCTTTTTACCACAGTATAGAGGTTCCCTTGTGTGAGTAGAAGAAAAGAAGATTAATAATGAAGAAGAGGAGAATTCGAACTCAGAAGAGAAGAAGGGGTTCGAATTTTGGGTGAAGAGAAGTGTTAGTAGATGAATAAATAAATAGAAGGAGATGAGGGAGAGGAAATTTCGAAAATTAAAAATTAAAATTTAAAGTTAAATTTTGAAAAATAGTTTTTGAAAAAGGTTAGTAATTTTTGAAAATTAGGAATGAAATAAAATTAAAATTAAAAATTGAAAACAACTAATTAATTAAAAAGAATTTTTGAAAAAGAGGGAGGTATTTTCGAAAATTAGAGAGGGGAAGTTAGTTAGGTACTTTTGAAAGAGATAAGAAACAAACAAAAAGTTAATTAGTTAGTTGAAAAAGATTTGAAAATCAATTTTGAAAAGATAAGAAGATAAGAAGTTAGAAAAGATATTTGAAAAAGATAGGATAAAAAAGATATTTTTGAAAAGATATGATTGAAATTAGTTTTGAAAAAGATTTGATTTTAAAAATCAAAATTAATAACTTGACTCACAAGTAATCACAAGATATGATTCTAGAACTTAAAGTTTGAATCTTTCTTAACAAGCAAGTAACAAACTTAAAATTTTTGAATCAAAATATTAATTTTTGATGATATTTTCGAAAATTATGAAATAAAATTAAGAAAAAGATTTTTAAAAAATATTTTTAAAATTTTCGAAAATAAATAAGAAAAATGAAAAAGATTTGATTTTTGAAAAATATTTTGAAAAAGATAGGATTTTCAATTTGAAAATTTGATTTGACTCATAAGAAATAACTAGATTTTAAAAATTTTTGAAAAAGTCAATCCAAATTTTCGAAATTTATGAGAGAAAAAGGGAAAGATATTTTTTTGATTTTTGAATTTTTAATGAAGAAAGAGAAAAATAAAAAAATGATTCAATGCATGAGAATTTTTAGATCAAAACAATTAATGCATGCAAGAACACTATAAATGTCAAGATGAACACCAAGAATACTTTGAATGTCAAGATGAACATCAAGAACATATTTTTGAAAAATTTTCAAGAAAAGAAAACATGCAAGACGCCAAACTTAGAAATTTTTCATGTATAGACACTATGAATGCAAGAATGCATATGAAAAACACCATACAACACAAAACAATATGATATGAAGATCAATCAAGAAGGTTTATCAAGAACAACTTGAAGATCCTGATGAATGCAATGCATGAATGCAATTTTCAGAAAAAATTAATGCAAAAATTTTAAAAACATGCAATCGACACCAAACTTAAAAATTGACTCAAGACTCAAACAAGAAACACAAAACATTTTTGGTTTTTATGATTTTATGAATTTTTTGTATTTTCTTTTAATTTTTTTTGAAAAACATATGGAAAAAGAAAATAAGAAATCCAAAATCTTTAAGAAGAATTCTAGGAATCTTTCAATATTAGCCCAAAGCTCCAATCAAAGGGTTGGACATGGCTTAATAGCCAGTCAGCTTTAGGATGGAATTACATGCATTGTGGTGATTAGTTGAAGACCAATCCCAAAGTAGTTTGGATATGGCTTGACAGCCACATAGGATTCAACATGTTAACATGAAACTCTAGAATTCATTCTTGAAAGTTTTGAAGCCATAGAATAATTTAAAAAATTTTTTTTGAATATTAAATGGGAAAAACGAAAAAGAAGGAAATATTTTTGAAAAATTTTTGAAAACTTTTTGAAAATAAAATAAGAAGAAAATTACCTAATCTGAGCAACAGGATGAACCGTCAGTTGTCCAAACTCGAACAATCCCCGGCAATGGCGCCAAAAACTTGGTATGCGAAATTGTTACTCTGAGGTTGTAAAATTTGTTGTTCGTTCTCTCCCTGGCAATGGCGCCAATAACTGGTGCACAATACCATGGTCCAAATATAACTTCACAACTTCGCACAACTAACCAGCAAGTGCACTGGGTCGTCCAAGTAATAAAACCTTACGTGAGTAAGGGTCGATCCCGCGGAGATTGTTGGTATGAAGCAAGCTATGGTCACCTTGTAAATCTAAGTCAGGCGGATATGAAATGGTTATGGAGTTTTCGAATAATAATAATAAATAAATAGAAAATAAAGATAGAAATACTTATGTAATTCATTGGTGAGAATTTCAGATAAGCGTATAGACATGCTTTCGTTCCTCTGAATCTCTGCTTTCCCGCTGTCTTCATCCAATCAGTCTTACTCCTTTCCATGGCAAACTTTCTTTAAGGCATCACCGTTGTCAATGGCTACATCTCATCCTCTCTTGTGAAAAAGGTCCAAATACTCTGTCACGGCATGGCTAATCATCTGGAGGTTCTCGATCATACTGGAATAGGGTTCACCCTCCTTTTGCGTCTGTCACTACGCCTAGCACTCGCGAGTTTGAAGCTCGTCACAGCCATCCCTTCCCAGATCCTACTCAGAATACCACAGACAATGTTTAGACTTTCCGGATCTTAGGAATGGCCATCCATGGGTTCTAACTTATACCACGAAGACACTAATAACTCGGACTCGGTCCCCTGTATTAGATATCCAAGAGATATTCATTCTAGCTTGTTTGCATGTAGAACGGAAGTGTTTGTCAGGCACGCGTTCATAAGTGAGAATGATGATGAGCGTCACATGATCATCACATTCATCATGTTCTTGGGTGTGAATAGATATCTTAGAAGCGGAATAAGTTGAATTGAATAGAAAACAGTAGTACTTTGCATTAAATCATGAGGAACAGCAGAGCTCCACACCTTAATCTATGGAGTGCAGAAACTCTACCGTTGAAAATACATAAGTGATGAAGGTCCAGGCATGGCCGAATGGCCAGCCCCCAAATGTGATCAATATGATCCAAAGATGAACTAAAATCATAAGATGTCTAATACAATAGTAAAAAGTCCTATTTATACTAAACTAGTTACTAGGGTTTACAAAAGTAAGTAATTGATGCATACATCCACTTCCGGGGCCCACTTGGTGTGTGCTTGGGCTGAGCTTGAATTTTACACGTGGAGAGGTCATTCTTGGAGTTAAACGCCAGTTTGTAACGTGTTTCTGGCGTTCAACTCTGTTTTGTGACGTGTTTCTGGCGTTTAACTCCAGACTGCAGCGTAGAACTGGCGTTCAATGCCCTTTTGCGTCATCTAAACTCGGCCAAAGTATGGACTATTATATATTGCTGGAAAGCCATGGATATCTACTTTCTAACGCAATTGGAAGCGCACCATTTTGAGTTCTGTAACTCCAGAAAATCCACTTTGAGTGTAGCGAGGTCAGAATCCAACAGCATCAGCAGTCCTTCTTCTACCTCTGAATCTGATTTTTGCTCAAGTCCCTCAATTTCAGCCAGAAAATACCTGAAATCACAGGAAAACACACAAACTCATAGAAAAGTCCAGAAATGTAAATTTAACATAAAAACTAATGAAAACATCCCATGTTGATTCTTGAATACAGCTACTTTATGAGTCTCTGCCGTGGCCCTAAGCACTTTGTTTTCCAGTATTACCACCGGATACATAAATGCCACAGACACATAATTGGGTGAACCTTTTCAGATTGTGACCCAGCTTTGCTAAAGTCCCCAATTAGAGGTGTCCAGGGTTCTTAAGCACACTCTTTTGCTTTGGACCTTGACTTTAACTGCTCAGTCTCAAGTTTTCACTTGACACCTTCACGCACAAGCACATGGTTAGGGACAGCTTGGTTTAGCCGCTTAGGCCAGGATTTTATTCCTTTAGGCCCTCCTATCCACTGATGCTCAAAGCCTTGGGATCCTTTTTATTTACCCTTGCCTTTTGGTTTTAAGGGTTATTGGCTTTTTGCTCTTGCTTTTTGGTTTTAAGAGCTTTTGGCTTTTTCTGCTTGCTTTTCTTTTTCTTTCTATTTTTTTTTCGCTATTTTTTTTCTGCAAGCTTTGTATTCACTGCTTTTTCTTGCTTCAAGAATCATTTTTATGATTTTTCAGATTATCAAATAACATGTCTCCTTGTCGTCATTCTTTCAAGAGCCAACATATTTAACATTCTAAAACATCAACTTCAAAAGACATATGCACTGTTCAAGCATTCATTCAGAAAACAAAAAGTATTATCTCCACATCAAAATAATTAAACTAAGTTCAAGGATAAATTCGAAACTCATGTACTTCTTGTTCTTTTGTAATTAAAACATTTTTCCATTTAAGAGAGGTGACGGATTCATATTCACTACTTTAAGGCATAGACACTTAGACACTAATGATCATGTAATAAAGACACAAACATAGATAAACATTTAACATAAGAAAACGAAAAACAGAAAGTTTAAGAACAAGGAATGAGTCCACCTTAGTGATGGTGGCGTTTTCTCCTTGAGGAACTAATGATGTCCTTGAGCTCTTCTATGTCTCTTCCTTGTCTTTGTTGCTCCTCCCTCATAGCTCTTTGATCTTCTCTAATTTCATGGAGGATGATGGAGTGCTCTTGATGTTCCACCCTTAATTGTCCCATGTTGGAACTTAATTCTCCTAGGGAGGTGTTGATTTGCTCCCAAAAATTCTGTGGAGGAAAGTGCATCCCCTGAGGTATCTCAGGGATCTCTTAATTTACAGTCAAATGTTCTACCACTGAGCTATAGACCCTTGAGATGAATCTTTCTATCTCCCATGACTCGGAGGTGGAAGCTTTTGTCTTCCCTTTCCTCTTTCTAGAGGTTTCTCTGGCCTTAGGTGCCATCAATGGTTATGGAAAAACAAAAAAACTTATGCTTTTACCACACCAAACTTAGAATTTTACTCACCCTCGAGCAAGAGAAGAAAGAATAGATGAAGAAGAAGATGTGGAAGAAACTAGGATTATGAGGAGGGAAGGTGGGGATCCTGTGGGATCCACAGATCCTGAGATGATCCTGTGAGGTCCACAGATCTTGAGGTGTCAAGGATTTACATCCATACACCAATTAGGCATGTAAAATGCCTTTGCATGCAATTCTGGCGTTTAAACGCCGAACTGATACTTGTTCTGGGCGTTCAACGCCTAGATGCAGCATGTGTCTGGCGTTGAACGCCAGCCAGATGCTCCTTACTGGCGTTTAAACGCCAGTAAGCCCTTCTTCCAGGGTGTGATTTTTCTTCTACTGTTTCTGATTCTGTTTTTAATTTTTCTATTTATTTTGTGACTCCACATGATCATAAACCTAATAAAACATGAAAGAACAACAAGAATGAAAATAAATTAGATAAATAAAAATTGGGTTGCCTCCCAACAAGCGCTTCTTTAATGTCAATAGCTTCACAGTGGATTCTCATAGAGCTACACAGGTGATCAGGTCAATTTTATAGACTCCCAACACCAAACTTAGAGTTTGGGTATGGGAGTTCAACATCAAACTTAGAGTTTGGCTGAGGCCTCCCAACACCAAACTTAGAGTTTGACTGTGGGGGCTTTAGTTGACTCTATACTGAGAGAAGCTTACTGTGCCTCTTTTCCATGTTTACAGAAGGATGTCCTTGAGTATTAAACACAAGGGAGTCCTCATTCAATTGAGGGACTAGTTCACCTCTGTCAACATCAATTACAGCTCTTGCTGTGGCTAGGAAGGGTCTTCCAAGGATGATGGATTCATCCTCATCCTTCCCAGTATCCAGGATTATAAAATCAGCAGGGATGTAAAGGCCTTCAACCTTTACTAACACGTCCTCTACTTGTCCATAAGCCTCTTTTCTTGAGTTGTCTGCCATCTCTAATGAGATTCTGGCAGCTTGCACCTCAAAGATTCCCAGTTTCTCCATTACAGAGAGTGGCATGAGGTTTATTCCTGACCCAA
>NC_029791.2:50822137-50832388 GCF_000816755.2 Arachis ipaensis
CTCTTTACCAAATAAATTGGCATTCAGCTTCATGATTGCACCAAGGAACTTGGCAACTTGCTCTTCAGTAACATCCTCATTCTCTTCAGAAGAAGAATACTCATCAGAGCTCATGAGGGGCGTAAGGAGGTTTAATGGAATCTCTATGGTCTCTAGATGAGCCTCAGAGTCCTTTGGTTCCTCAAAGGGAAACTCCTTATTGATCACTGGACGTCCCAGGAGGTCTTCCTTCTTGGGATTCACGTCCTCCCCTTCCTCCTTGGATTCGGCCATGATGGTTATATCAACGGCCTTGCACTCTCTCTTTGGATTTTCTTCTGTATTGCTTGGGAGAGTACTAGGAGGGATTTCAGTGATCCTTTTACTCAGCTGGCCCACTTGTCCCTCCAAATTTCTAATGGAGGACCTTGTTTCATTCATGAAACTCAGAGTGGCCTTAGATAAATCAGAGACTAAATTTACTAAGCTAGATGGATTCTGGTTAGAATTCTCTATCTGTTGCTGAGTGGATGATGGAAAAGGTTTACTATTGTTAAACCTGTTTCTTCCACCATTATTAAAGCCTTGTTGAGGCTTTTGTTGATCCTTCCATGAGAGATTTGGGTGATTTCTCCATGAGGGATTATAGGTGTTTTCATATGGTTCACCCATGTAATTCACCTCTGCTATTGCAGGGTTTTCAGGATCATAAGCTTCTTCTTCAGAAGATGCCTCTTGAGTACTGTTGGATGCAGCTTGCATTCCATTGAGACTCTGAGAAATCATATTGACCTGTTGAGTCAATAGTTTGTTCTGAGCCAATATGGCATTCAGAGTATCAATTTCAAGAACTCCCTTCTTCAGAGGCGTCTCATGAGATGCTTCTTCCATGTAAATTGGAATTAGGTGCAGTAAAGTCACCAAGCATCCTCCTTGCATTATTATTATTTTCGGCTGCCATCTCCTCTGTCTGTTCGAAAATTTCAGTAAGGTTGTCTCTAGATTGTTGTATTTTATCTTCTCTTAGTTTTCTCTTCAGAGTCCTTTCAGGTTCAGGATCTGCTTCAACAAGAATGTTCTTGTCCTTGCTCCTTCTCATATGAAAAAGAAGGGAACAGAAAATAATAATAGGGATCCTTTTTACCACAGTATAGAGGTTCCCCTTGTGTGAGTAGAAGAAAAGAAGATTAATAATGAAGAAGAGGAGAATTCGAACTCAGAGGAGAAGAAGGGGTTCGAATTTTTGGGTGAAGAGAAGTGTTAGTAGATGAATAAATAAATAGAAGGAGATGAGGGAGAGGGAATTTCGAAAATTAAAAATTAAAATTTAAAGTTAAATTTTGAAAAATAGTTTTTGAAAAAGGTTAGTAATTTTCGAAAATTAGGAATGAAATAAAATTAAAATTAAAAATTGAAAACAATTAATTAATTAAAAAGAATTTTTGAAAAAGAGGGAGGTATTTTCGAAAATTAGAGAGGGGAAGTTAGTTAGGTAGTTTTGAAAGAGATAAGAAACAAACAAAAAGTTAATTAGTTAGTTGAAAAAGATTTGAAAATCAATTTTGAAAAGATAAGAAGATAAGAAGTTAGAAAAGATATTTGAAAAAGATAGGATAAAAAAGATATTTTTGAAAAGATATGATTGAAACTAGTTTTGAAAAAGATTTGATTTTAAAAATCAAAATTAATGACTTGACTCACAAGTAATCACAAGATATGATTCTAGAACTTAAAGTTTGAATCTTTCTTAACAAGCAAGTAACAAACTTGAAATTTTTGAATCAAAACATTAATTTTTGATGATATTTTCGAAAATTATGAAATAAAATTAAGAAAAAGATTTTTAAAAAATATTTTTAAAATTTTCGAAAATAAATAAGAAAAATGAAAAAGATTTGATTTTTGAAAAAGATTTTGAAAAAGATAGGATTTTCAATTTGAAAATTTGATTTGACTCATAAGAAACAACTAGATTTTAAAAATTTTTGAAAAAGTCAATCCAAATTTTCGAAATTTATGAGAGAAAAAGGGAAAGATATTTTTTTAATTTTTGAATTTTTAATGAAGAAAGAGAAAAACAAAAAAAAATGATTCAATGCATGAGAATTTTTAGATCAAAATAATGAATACATGCAAGAACACTATGAATGTTAAGATGAACACCAAGAACACTTTGAATGTCAAGATGAACAACAAGAACATATTTTTGAAAAATTTTCATGAAAAGAAAACATGCAAGAAACCAAACTTAGAAATTTTTCATGTATAGACACTATGAATGCAAGAATGCATATGAAAAACACCATACAACACAAAACAATATGATATGAAGATCAATCAAGAAGGTTTATCAAGAACAACTTGAAGATCCTGATGAATGCAATGCATGAATGCAATTTTCGGAAAAAATTAATGCATAAATTTTAAAAACATGCAATCGATACCAAACTTAAAAATTGACTCAAGACTCAAACAAGAAACACAAAACAATTTTGGTTTTTATGATTTTATGAATTTTTTGTATTTTCTTTTAATTTTTTTCGAAAAACATATGGAAAAAGAAAATAAGAAATCCAAAATCTTTAAGAAGAATTTCAGGAATCTTTCAATATTAGCCCAAAGCTCCAATCAAAGGGTTGGACATGGCTTAATAGCCAGTCAGCTTTAGGATGGAATTACATGCATTGTGGTGATTAGTTGAAGATCAATCCCAAAGCAGTTTGGATATGGCTTGACAGCCAGATAGGATTCAACATGTTAACATGAAACTCTAGAATTCATTCTTGAAAGTTTTGAAGCCATAGAATAATTTAAAATTTTTTTTTTGAATATTAAATGGGAAAAACGAAAAAGAAGGAAATATTTTTGAAAAATTTTTGAAAACTTTTTGAAAATAAAATAAGAAAAAAATTACCTAATCTGAGCAACAGGATGAACCGTCAGTTGTTCAAACTCGAACAATCCCCAGCAACGGCGCCAAAAACTTGGTATGCGAAATTGTTACTCTGAGGTTGTAAAATTTGTTGTT
This sequence comes from Arachis ipaensis, assembly GCF_000816755.2. Lineage (NCBI taxonomy): Eukaryota > Viridiplantae > Streptophyta > Magnoliopsida > Fabales > Fabaceae > Arachis > Arachis ipaensis. The sequence goes on from NC_029791.2 coordinate 50,825,145, forward strand.
CGTTCTCTCCCTGGCAATGGCGCCAATAACTGGTGCACAATACCATGGTCCAAATATAATTTCACAACTTCGCACAACTAAGCAGCAAGTGCACTGGGTCGTCCAAGTAATAAAACCTTACGTGAGTAAGGGTCGATCCCACGGAGATTGTTGGTATGAAGCAAGCTATGGTCACCTTGTAAATCTCAGTCAGGCGGATATCAAATGGTTATAGAGTTTTCGAATAATAATAATAAATAAATAGAAAATAAAGATAGAAATACTTATGTAATTCATTGGTGAGAATTTCAGATAAGCGTATAGACATGCTTTCGTTCCTCTGAATCTCTGCTTTCCCGCTGTCTTCATCCAATCAGTCTTACTCTTTTCCATGGCAAGCTTTCTGTAAGGCATCACCGTTGTCAATGGCTACATCCCATCCTCTCTTGTGAAAAAGGTCCAAATGCTCTGTCACGGCATGGCTAATCATCTGGAGGTTCTCGATCATACTGGAATAGGGTTCACCCTCCTTTTGCGTCTGTCACTACGCCCAGCACTCGCGAGTTTGAAGCTCGTCACAGCCACCCCTTCCCAGATCCTACTCAGAATACCACAGACAAGGTTTAGACTTTTTGGATCTCAGGAATGGCCATTCATGGGTTCTAACTTATACCACGAAGACACTAATAACTCGGACTCGGTCCCCTGTATTAGATATCCAAGAGATATTCATTCTAGCTTGTTTGCATGTAGAACGGAAGTGTTTGTCAGGCACGCGTTCATAAGTGAGAATGATGATGAGCGTCACATAATCATCACATTCATCATGTTCTTGGGTGCGAATGGATATCTTAGAAGCGGAATAAGTTGAATTGAATAGAAAACAGTAGTATTTTGTATTAAATCATGAGGAACAGCAGAGCTCCACACCTTAATCTATGGAGTGCAAAAACTCTACTGTTGAAAATACATAAGTGATGAAGGTCCAGGCTTGGCCGAAATTCCAGCCCCCAAACGTGATAAATATGATCCAAAGATGAACTAAAATCATAAGATGTCTAATACAATAGTAAAAAGTCCTATTTATACTAAACTAGTTACTAGGGTTTACAGAAGTAAGTAATTGATGCATAAATCTACTTCCGGGGCCCACTTGGTGTGTGCTTGGGCTGAGCTTGAAGTTTACACGTGGAGAGGTCATTCTTGGAGTTGAACGCCAGTTTGTAACGTGTTTCTGGCGTTCAACTCTGGTTTGTGACGTGTTTCTGGCGTTTAACTCCAGACTGCAGCGTAGAACTGGCGTTCAACGCCCTTTTGCGTCATCTAAACTCGGCCAAAGTATGGACTATTATATATTGTTGGAAAGCTCTGGATGTCTAATTTCCAACGCAATTAAAAGCGCGCCATTTTGAGCTTTGTAGCTCCAGAAAATCCACTTTGAGTACAGGGATGTCAGAATCCAACAACATCAGCAGTCCTTCTTCTACCTCTGAATCTGATTTTTGCTCAAGTCCCTCAATTTTAGCCAGAAAATACCTGAAATCACAGAAAAACACACAAACTCATAGTAAAGTCCAAAAATGTGAATTTAACATAAAAACTAATGAAAACATCCCTAAAAGTAACTAGATCCTACTAAAAACATACTAAATACAATGCCAAAAAGCGTATAAATTATCCGCTCATCAGTAGACGTCTACAAGAGACACCCGAAGAGGGGTGTAGTTGTGGTATTTTCTGGGTTTTTCAGTGGGTTGGTCTTCCTTTTTTCTGAAATCTTTATCCTTGTCCCAAGATGAGTAGGAGAATCCAGTCTTTAAGTTTTCTCCCTATCGGGAGTTCTCATCCATATTGATGTATTTTTTCGCCCGTTCTTGTACCTCATTCAGAGATGTTGGGTGTTTTTTGGATATGGAGTGGCTAAAGGGTCCTTCTCGCAGACCATTGATAAGTCCCATAATTGCTGCTTCTGTTGGGAGATTTTGTATGTCCAGGCATGCTTTGTTGAATCTCTCCATGTAACTGCGGAGACTTTCCCGATCTTCTTGTTTAATCCCCAATAGGCATGGAGCATGCTTGGATTTATCCTTCTGGATGGAGAACCTAGCCAGGAATTTCTTGGTGAGGTCATTGAAGCTTGCAATCGATCTTGGCGGCAAGCTATCGTACCACTTTATTGCTGTTTTGGTCAAGGTAGTCGGGAAGGCTTTACAACGAATTGCATTTGAGGCATCCGTAAGATACATCCGACTTCTAAAGTTGCTGAGATGATGACTTGGGTCGGACGTACCATCGTAGGGAGTCATGTCTAGGCTTTGAAGTCTTTTGGGACTTTAACTTTCATGATTTCCTTTGCAAATGGATCTTGGTCCTTGCGGGGGCTATCTTTGCGATTGGACCGAGTAGCTTTTGTTTTGAAGTCGACCTCGAGTTTGAAGAGCTTATCTTCCAGCTCTCGTCGCCTCCTGGTTTCTCTTCATAGCTCTCGCTTAGCCTTCCGCTGTCACTTGGCTTCTTGTTCTAGCTGTTTAAGGCAATTCTGTTGTTCATGGATGGCCTCTAAAATTTCTGTATTTGGGGGTTGTTTGTCTCCCTTATTTTGAGGTGTATCCTTTGGTGTGGTATCCGTATTCTTATGCGGCATTTTATACTCCAAGCCAGAGTTGTGATCGTCGTCAAGGTTGTCCTCCATGATGATGGGATGACTTCCAGGTTCCCCGGCAATGGCGCCAATGTTCCGAGGGTTACCTGAAACTGAAGGTCAATCTCGGACGAGATCTGCTGTTGTGGTCGGAGCTGTTTGCGTCTGACTTACTGATCCTTGAGTTGTTGCTGATCCTTGATCACCGGAGGGTGGTGGTACCTACAAGAGACTCTGAGTATACCTGGGTAGAATCAGAGTATGATTTATACCTGGGTGCTCCAGTATATTTATAGTAGTGTGGAGTGACCTCCCTTGAGATAAGTTAGTTATCTTATCTTATCTTTTGTGGGTGAGTCCCCTTATCTTTGACCAGCCGCCTTTTAGGTGGGTTGTTATCTTCTGCTTTGGGCCTATTTGGGCCCTTATAGCAATTTGGCCGAGCTCTTTAGGAAGAGGTCGGTATCAACGAACCTTTATAAGAGGTCGGTCGTTTTTGTCTTTGCTCAAACCGGTTCACCTAGCTCGACCTAGAGTATGAACACTGTCTTTTCTCCCACTCCTCTCTTACTTTCCTATTTATTGTCATGATTTGCGGCTGAACATCTAAGGTGACAACAGTCCGATGTCTTGTCTTCTCAAAATCAACCCGCTAGTAGGAAAATTCTTGAAAGTAAGAAATTTTATTAAGTTATAAGAGAATATTCCTGCAAGCAGGTAGAGAACAACTAACCTGTTTTGATATTCTAATCAGGTTACTTATCAGTCCACGCATTCTTTCCTCCACACACTGAAAACTCAGTTTGAATAAGTAAGATTACATGCAAACCTACTATTATGAAAATCGAAATCTTAGTTGAATCTCACCAGTGACAAGCATCTCATCTCTCCACATCATTGCTCACACCCTTCAAGCCATACTTAAACATTGATAGTAATAACAAAAACAATTGTCTATAAGGCCTGGTATGGCTAGTTTGTATCCAGATAAACTCAAAAGGAAAAATTAAAATAGATGGAGATAACAGATGAAAAGGACACTTACTAATCTCAAACAATTTTTTCTAGAGTGGAATTTTCTGCAAAATCAGCCTTTCCTCTTCTTGCACAGCTCTTCGAGTTACTTCTGAAACCCAACTGTCCTCTTTGGGACCTGAAAATAACTGCTCTTAATTCATTGAAGCGATTCATCAAACATGTGCTATGCAAATCAGTAAAGCACCAACCGAGAGCATATCTACAAATCAAAACCGTGAAGCGAAAGTAAATTTGTATACATGCATGTAAGAAAAAATTTGAAGGAATTTATGAAGACCTTACCCCCAATTTCTGCTAACAAAATATATCATTAAAGAAATAAAAGTAGTAACAATTAGCAAATACAAAATATGAGTAATTAAAAGAAGAGAATGTGGATTTGTATATAAACTTAGTTCAACAAAGATGGAGAATGAGAAGCTTCACAGAGCACAGCACGGTGGAGCAGGAAACTATAATGGAGGAGATCGCAGCTGGAAGAAAAGCGTTGATGGAGGAGATTGCCGCCAGAAGAAAGCGTCGTGGATGAGATCGCAGATCTCACGCTGCGATGGAGTTTTTTCTTGATTCTCACATTGTGATGGAATTTCGGTAGATTGAAGCATAGCATTTATTAGTAAAATATAAGAGTTAGGTTTTTAACTTTTTATATTAGTGAAGCAGATAATGAGATACTACCGTTTAAAACCGCCAAATTCACTAAAAAACCGCCATTCCACAAGTAAATTATGGCGGCCACACAAACCGCCTCACTTTATGAATATAACGGCAATATTTTAAAATTGTCATTATATTAATGCCATTTTATACCAGTTATTTTTGTAGTATAGGAAGTATTTCTAAATTAAATTTATTTAATTGTCTTCACTTTGTTGCTTTAGTTTTTTTAGTTTACTTCTTTAATTTTATTATTAAGTTGACCTTTAAATTCATTTTTTTTTCCTCAAAATCTCCAATCTTTTATTTTCATAATCAATTTATATGTTCTTCTTATAAGAGATAATTCAAACCTTAAAATTCTCAGCTATACATTTTTAAAAGTTTAAAAATCTTTCACTTTTTTTAATTGATCATAAAAATTTGATATTTAGAGTGTACTACAATAATATGAAATCAATTTAAAGATTTAAATTTCGAATGACAAATTTTTGCACATCATATATGTTCTGTAAGAATTTAAAGTGAGCTTCTTATTTGAACACGCTAATATTTCAAAAAATAATAATTATGGATATGGCCTATTTTATGATAGTAAAAATATTTAAATTTTTTGTATTTTGATCTGAATTTGATTTTGTTTTTACCTTTATCCTTTTTATCTTTATTTTTTATTTTTTTAATTATTAATTTTCACTTTTTTATTTAAGAGGCCACTTTTGACAAGGTATATAGTCACTTTACTATTAAAAATAGAATCAATAAGAGATATACAAAATGTCTTTCAAAAATCTAATAGAATATTTAGCAATCACATTTTTTTAAACCTTATCTTCTAACTTGATTTCTATGTTTTATAACTGATCTAGAACCCATTAAAATTCATTCAAATGGTATAATATTAGTGACTGTTTTTTTTATCTCAAATTCATCAAGTATAATTTGTTGTTCTTGTATCTCTCATTGTTCATTTATTTTTTATCGTGTTTTTATATAGTAAATATGGATAAATATAAATTTTTGACATGGTAATTAGTGTCATTTAAGTTTATGATTCCATTAGTATTATTTTCTTTTCCATTTTTTGAGCAAGTTATAACCAATTATCTAAAAATAAGCTTTAATACTAAATAATGAAAATAAAACACATAATTTTCTATTTGTAAGAATAAGTGAAGTAATAATACTCGCTCAGCAATGAACACATACTAATTCATTGAAAAAAGTTGTATAAAACACTAGAAAAGAGAGAAAAAAAAGACCCAGATTTTTATTATAATTTTTTTTTAATATGAGAGATAAAAATTATGAATCACTAAAATTAAAAAAATAGCTTTATTATGATTAAAATAGAATATAGAAGAGTCACAAACTACTGAACAAAATGTACATTGAACAAACCAATCAATCCAAGCATTAAAATTTATAATAAATACCAACATTTGAATATATTTTTTTATGTAAGAAAAGACCTTAAAACCCAACACAAAGACATTAACAAAACAATATGAAAGTCACGATAACTTACAATTTAAAGAATACAATAGTGAGCAAAAATGATAGAAAAAAGCTCTACTAGGGTTTCCACGCAGGAGGACGATCTAGTACAGAGAAGCACCAAAAAGGTCAAAACTCGGGGGGAAGTGGATCTTAATCAACCATCGGAGAACATGGAAATTGTCCAACATGAGGAACCTAGGGCGGAACCAGGAAAAGGATCCTATAAGGATACACTGTTGACTAGCCCTGGACTTGAAGAAGATCATAGCGCCTCGCTAGACATGGATGATGATGATCCTAACCCTGAGGATAAGTGGTATAGAAACGACGATGATCGAGAAGATGATGGGAAACCTTTCAACCCGTGTCCCAAAATTCCGGTATCTAAGGAGGAATTTGAAGAGTGGTGCAAACCTTGGAAGAATGCCCTCATAGTCAAAGTGTTGGGGAAACGTGTCACGTTTGCATTCATGGAACAACGTCTCCGCAGAGACTGGGAAAAAAAAGGTAAGATTCACGTTATTGACATGAATCGTGACTATTTTTTGGTTCATTTTGCAGATGAGGAGGACTACGCGCATGCGCTTATGGAAGGTCCCTGGATGATTGCTGGCCATTACCTTATCGTTCAAAGATGGAGGCCTTTCTTCCTAACCGAAACCACCGAAGTTCGAAAGATCGCCGCCTGGATTCGCATCCCAAATCTACCGATCGAACTGTATAACCACCGATTTCTCTGGAGGGTTGGCTCAGCCATCGGACATATGCTCAAGATCGATCGTACTACCTCAATTCACTCGAGGGGGAAGTTCGCCTGGATATGTGTTGAGATCGACCTGGCAAAACAACTAGTGCCACGTATATCCGTTCTTGGTTGTGAGTTGAACCTGGAATATGAAGGACTGTACCAAATTTGCTTCACATGTGGTAAGTATGGTCATAGGTCAGAACAATGCATGGAAGACGGTGCTAGCAACGGCGTCCAGACGGAGGAGATCCGTACAGCCGACACTCTGCAAGGTGGGGCCCCAACTACTAATGTGGCTGACGAAAATGGAAGGCTCACTGATCAGCAGAATCTCCGTGATCCTAGCAACGGGAAGGCCAACCCTGATTTTGGGCCGTGGATGTTGGTGAAAAAATTTAATAATAGAAGGAAATCCCAATTTGGACAGAAACAATCCCACGCCAACCGCGATACGACTAATTTCCATAACACTGATGAAGGAATCTCTCATAAAGGGAATATTACCAATTTGGGATCCAGATTTGATATCTTGCAAGAAAATAATCCGGGATTGGTCCAAGGCAGCGAGAATGAGGCGGTAGTGGGCCAGGACATAATAGGGAAAACTGAGCAGCAATTTACCCAAGCCCAAAGTGAAACCGAGACAACCCAAGTGCAGAGAAGGGTCATCAAACCGGGAGC
>NC_029791.2:50832790-50838025 GCF_000816755.2 Arachis ipaensis
ACATAACCGGGTAGGAAAGAACCAAATGGAAAAAGCAAAGCTCGAACTCTGGGGATCTCCACCACGAACCCTAAAGGGCAGGAGAGCGCAACCAAATCAGCAAAGGGGAAGGAAAAAAGCGCCGAGCTTGAAGGTATGGAGATGGTGGTTTCGGAACACATGAAAAGGATGGTGCAGGACAGATGGGAAGCGTTCAAATTTTCGAAGGGCAACCAAACAACCCTGGAAGGGCATATAGTAAGAGAGAATTTGATCTTCAATCATGAAAAACACCTGCAACCTCCGAATTCTTGTATGGGTAGTTCAGAATACAGGGGTAATCACTTGAAATTACTCGATGTGGCTATGGCCGATGCGGGTGGTAGTGGAAAACTGGAAGCCTCATCCCCTCAGGACCAAGGGGGTCCGCTGTTAGGGTCCCGTAACCGAAGGTGAACCCAGCCGTTTTTGGTTTTTCATCCATAAGGTTACAATGATGAACATTATTAGTTGGAACTGCAGGGGAGTAGGCAGTAAAACCTTCCCTTCTCTTATCCGTGATCTGAGGCATGAATATGGTGCCAATATGTTCTTCCTCTTAGAAACTCATGTGAGTGGTGTTCGAGGTAACCAGATTAGAGACAAGATAGGTTTCGATAAATCCTTTGTGGTGGATGCAGTGGGTCATGCTGGAGGTATATGGTGTCTCTGGGATTCTTCTGTCTGGAGTGTGGATGTGATTGAGCATGACAAGCAGTATGTGCACCTAAAAGTCTCAGGTAACAATTCTATGCCATGGCTCATTACTGCTGTTTATGGAAGCCCCCAGCGTGTGACAAGAAGAACGCTGTGGCAAGCCCTTAAATCTTATGCTGATAATATCAACCTCCCCTGGTGCCTGTTGGGCGACTTCAATGCTATGCTAAACAACTATGAAAAGAGTGGAGGGGCACTGAGCAATGGCCATGGTGCTTGTAAGGAGTTCCAGGAGTGTGTCTCGACCTGTGGCTTGGTTGATTTGGGCTATGCAGGATGGGCGTACACTTGGAAGAGGGGCAATCTTGCTGAGAGGCTGGACAGGGGTTTGAGTAATCTGGATTGGCAAATTGCCTTTCCAGAGGCCCTCGTTAAACATATGCCGATGTTGAAATCAGACCATTCTCCTATTTGCCTGCAACTGTCTCCTGTTAGCATGCAGAATAGAGGAAGGAGGCCGTTTCGTTTTCTTGCGGCTTGGATTACTCACCCTGACTTTGGGAATGCGGTTGATGCTTCTTGGAATGTCCAGGGCTCCTGGGCAGAGGGCGTTCTTAACTTCAAAGAGAGGATTAAAGAGTGGAATAATTCAGTCTTTGGGGATATCTTTAGACGAAAGCACAGAATTCTTAGAAGATTCCAAGGAATTACTTCTAGTCTGGGATACGCTCATAACTACTTCCTTGATAATCTTCAAAAAGATCTGTGGGTGGAGTATGAGAAAATTCTCCTTCAGGAAGAACTGCTTTGGTTCCAAAAAGCCAGGAGTAAATGGATAAATTTCGGGGACCGCAACACCAAATTTTTCCATGGTTCTACTATGGTTAAAAGGCGAAAAAATAAAATGGCTTCCCTCCAGAATGATACCGGTGATTGGATAACTGACAAGGCTACTCTTGAATATATGGCTACCTCCTTCTTCTCAAATCTGTATAAAGATAACGAAAACCATATTCTCTTTATCCTGGAAAACATGTTTCCTGATATGAGCAGCTCTGACTTCAACAGTATAGGCAGGAATGTGTCCGATGAGGAAATCAAGGATGCAATGTTCAGCATTGGGAGTTGGAAGGCCCCTGACAGAGATGGTCTTCAAGCTATCTTTTACCAAAGTCAGTGGAACAAAATAGGCAGCGACGTATGCAATCTGACTAAAAATATTTTCCAGAATCCAGATAAGGTAAAAGAGGTAAACGAGACGCTTATCACTCTTATCCCAAAAATAGAACCTGTGGAACATCTTAAGCAATTGAGACCCATCAGCCTGTGCAATGTTTCATATAAGGTGATTACTAAAATCCTGGCCAATAGGTTGAGAAGTGTCATGAATAATTTGGTTATGCCTAACCAGTGCAGTTTTGTTCCTGGTAGGCAGAGTTCTGACAACATCATCATTACACAAGAAGTCATTCACTCTATGAGAAATAAAAAAGGTAAAAAAGGTTGGATGACCATCAAGATTGACCTGGAGAAAGCTTACGACAGACTCAATTGGAACTTTATAAAGGAAACACTCATGGACATTGGTTTTCCCCAGAACTTCATTAACTTAACCCTATCCTGTATCTCCACTGCCAGAATGAGAGTGTTTTGGAATGGGGAAGAGCTGGAAGAGTTCTCTCCCACCAGAGGTATAAGACAAGGAGACCCCATCTCCCCGTATATTTTTGTACTCTGCATTGAAAAACTGTCTCAACTTATTAGTGCTGCAGTGGAACATGATTTTTGGAAGCCTATTCGTCTAAAGAAGGATGGTCCGCCTATCTCCCACTTGTGCTTTGCAGACGATATCATTCTCTTTGCAGAAGCCAACGTTGACCAAGCCAATATTATTAATAAGTGTCTTGAAGCCTTCTGCAAAAGCTCTGGTCAAAAAGTTAGCAAAGATAAAACTAGAGTCTTTTTCTCCAGAAATGTGGGTCACAATGTGAGAACAGAGATTAGTAATGTCATGCAATTTACCAGAACAGATGATTTGAGAAAGTACTTAGGTGTCCCTATTCTCCATTCAAAAGTAACAAAGCACACCTTTGAGGGTATCATCAACAAACTCCATGTCAGACTAAACTCTTGGAAAGCCTCATCTCTCTCCTTGGCCGGAAGAACAACTCTGGTGAAATCCGTCCTTTCTTCTATGCCTATATATAATATGCATTCTGCCTTATTACCTACTGCTACTTGTAATTCTATTGATCGCATTTGCAGGAATTTTATTTGGGGTGATACAGACCAAAATAAAAAGGTTCATCTTCTTAACTGGAAGAAGATATGTGAGCCAAAGCAATCTGGTGGACTGGGCATTAGACATGCAGGACAAATGAATCAAGCCTTTATGATGAAGGCTGGTTGGGGGCTTATAGCTAGAAAGGATGATCTTTGGGCCAGAATCCTTCGTTCTAAATATGGCTGTGGAAACGACACTATTCCTAAAGTAGCTAAAAGGAGAAATAACTCAAATCTTTGGAAGGGCATTTGTGCCTCTTGGGACAACGTGGAACGCAACTGTATCTGGAGAGTTGGCGATGGTTCCCAGATCCGCTTTTGGGACCATTACTGGGTCCCCGGAGTAGGCCGGCTAAGAGATTCCGCAATTCAGGTAAGCAATAGTGTTAACTTATCTGAGATGTTGATGGACTTTCTGGATGTTTCAGGGCTTTGGGACGTGGGGAAGCTACAAAGGATGCTGCCAGAGGAGATCATTAAGAAGATCGTAGCTATCTCTCCCCCCTCCCCTTGGAAGGAAGCGGACCACCTGGCCTGGGGGCTCTCCTCGGATGGATCTTTCAGCACAAAGTCAGCCTACCAGTTGAACATGGAGAACCAACATGCACCGAACAAGAACTTCCGATTGGTGTGGAATTGGCAGGGGCCGGAGCGCATCAGAACCTTTCTTTGGCTGGTAACACATAATGCTATTCTTACGAACTCAGAGAAAAGACGAAGGCACCTGACTAATGATGACACCTGCCCAAGATGCCGAAGCCATGAAGAATCAACCATACATGTACTTAGGGACTGCCCCTATGCTATGAGCATCTGGAACAGACTTATCCCCCCTAACGGGAGGAGCTCCTTCTTCAATACCGAGCTCAATGAGTGGTTATACCAAAACTTGACAACCAATAAAAACTGGAACTGCCTTTTTGGTGTTGCGTTGTCGTCCATATGGTACCTCCGAAATAAACTTGTCTTCAATGGAGAATCGGCCCATGTCAACACGGCCGTCAACCAGATTAAAGCGCGATCGGAGGAGTTCCTCAGCCTTACCAGAAGCAGTTTAAAGCCGCAGAAGTCCCAAGCTGCTGGTGAATCTCTCATTAGATGGTCTTGTCCGGAGGAGGGGTGTGTTAAAGTTAACGTTGACGGGTCCTGGTTTGGTCACACAAGGAATGCAGCCTGTGGCGGTGTTTTTAGAAACTCAGATGGGAGATTTCTACAAGGATTCTCCTGCAACTTGGGGAACTGTTCGATTATGCACGCAGAATTATGGGCAGTTATCCATGGGCTGAGTATTGCTACTACTAAGGGCTACCAGTGTCTTTTTGTTGAATCTGATTCCGCTGAGGCCATCAACTTCATCAACCGCGGATGCAGCCCCACTCACCCCTGTGCTCCTCTAGTCCAGGACATTCGTGGCTTGGCAGCTAGAATCCAGAAAATCACCTGGTTACACTCCCTCCGTGAAGCAAATTCTGTGGCGGATCTACTTGCTAAGAAGGGACAAGAACTCCCTATAGGGCTGCACCTGTTTGATAAAGCCCCCCCCTTTATTAACTATGCTATTCTGTGTGACTGTTTCGAGACCCTTAGGCTAAGGGGGTCTTGAGTCTTTTATTTTTGCTTGCTGTTTGTTTCTGTTCCCTTTCCTTGGGTCCTTGACCCCCTAGTTCACCAAAAAAAAGACATTAACAAAACTCAAATTTTACGTTTTAAAATCTCATAATTTAATGTCAAATTTAAGTTTTCAATGTCGAGTCTATACGACACACAAATAACATTCCTTATATTTTAGACTAACAAAATTGCTTCACATGTAGTGGAGTTTTTTTTAAATAAAATAAAAAAATTATTATTTTCAAAAAAAAGAAAAAAGATTTATTATTTATGAACATCTAATTTTTTTTTTTTGGGTCTTTCACTCAGCTTGCCTATAGGTTCAGCAAACCGTTTTTTTTTTAATTGAGTTCGCATATGTGATCGATAAAATGTCTATCTACTTAATTCGTTTTTAGGTTAAACGAACTCATCATTTTGTCGTTCTATAAAAAGTAGTTTCCTTATCTCTCAATTGTGCTTTTTACCATAGAATTTTAACATCTTCTCACTCTCCTCTTTATCCTTCAATTGTACTTTTTACCACAGAATTTTAACATCTCACTCTCCTCATTACGGATAAAACTCTTCTAAATAAGTTTTTTTCCTTTTTTTTTATTTTGTTACTTATATCATGTATAAGTATTATAGAAATAAATATTTAGATAAAATTAGATTAGATAATAA
>NC_029791.2:50838229-50853458 GCF_000816755.2 Arachis ipaensis
AAAGTTACAAAAGTTACTAGGCTATGAAAAAAGATAAATAGAGTGAGATTGAATATAATTTTTAATGTAATTACTGTCTCACATTTATAAAAATTTGTAGATTATATTTTTATTATTGGTGGAGCTATATTACCGTTGGAATGGACAAACTGAGCAAAAGCAAAGCAAATCGCTCATAGCTTGGACGAACAGTATAAACATTAAGTCAATTTATCTTTGGCATAGGCAAACTGCTTTAAAAAAAATTAGTTCACTTTAAAGAAATTAATTCATCTCTCCTTTGCACGAATTTCATGATATTGAGATTACTTCATCTGTTCCTTAGACGAACTGCAACAAAAAAAAAAATACTTGTATATAATTTTTTTTAAGTTTTGTTATTAAAAATAATAATATTTATTAATTTATTTAAGAAAAGATTCTATGTATTGTTGTTCGTTAATACTGTTGTATATTGATTATATATTAGCTACAATGATAACTCTACTACATAGTAAGTCCCAACCACCTTTGCACATACATCAAATTTAAAAGTAGAATGATCAAGACTTGAACCGGACCCAATATAAATTTTGTCAAATTTGGATTTGTCATTTTTATCCTAAATTATTTTCGAGTTGGGTTTATATTATACTTCGGTCACTCAGTTCGAAGTCATTTTTTATAATAAAAAATATATTTTAGAATAAAATAAGTAATATTAAAATATATGTTTAACCCGGTTTATTTCAGATCACCTTCGAATTGAATCAAGTAGACATGATACTGATACGGAAAAAAAATAAACAAAATAACATGAAATGAAATTGAATAAGAAAGATACATTAAAATTGAAATAGAAAATAAAAGGAATAGAATGAAATTGGATACAAAAAGAATCACTCTAGTTTTTTATTCAATTTTTTGATGTAACAAGAAAGGGACTCCTCAACTTCACTTGTTCACACTATAGTTTGAGAATTAAATCGAATGAACTCATCAACCTTCTATCCAATTCCCCATGCAACAAGAGAGGAACTCACTCAACCTCACTTGTCTACACCATGGTTTCATCACAAGCCAAAAAGTGCTTTGGCACCGCTAATCACTCAATGCTACGACTACAATTGCTAAGGAGGTATTTATAACCTCTTATTAGGTTAAAACAAAGAAAACCCTAAAGTCCACAAACATAAAGTCTAATCTAATAACTAAATAAGCAAAAATCAAAATATATAAAAAAAATAAACTAATAACGTTTAAATAATATTTGATATCTTCATATTACGAACATTTGAAGTACGTATAATTCTCTCCATCTTCAAAAAAAATTCGTCATGAAATTTTGCAGCTGAAAAAATAGTATATGAAAAGAGACAATATAAAGAAGATCATTTCTTTTTTTTGCACTGTAAGTCTTTTTATTTTTTTAAATATAAAAAATTAACAAGATGACAAGATAATAATGAAATATAAACAAGAAAGACAAGAACATAAAGAAAAACGTAAAAGATACTGTACACTTTTTTTATTTTTTGAATACAAGAAGAACAGATATAGATTAATAAAGATTAATCTAATACTTGAATTCTGATACCAAATGATATGAAAAAAAAAAGATAAACAAAATGATATGTGTAACACTCTACCATACAGAGCCTTACGCTTAAGTCGTAAAACAGAGGTGGTGAGGTATTACGACCTCTAAGAATAAAATATATATGTAGATATAGTTGAAGAAATTTGTAACTAGGAGCCTTGAAGAAAGGTTTAAGCAAAATCGTAAAAAGAAAAGCGCATTACACTCGTAAACGTAAAATCGGAGAAAAGATAAGGGTAAGACGTGAGTATATACAAAGAGTTGAATACCAAAATACAGAATATTAAGCTTCGGATGCAACCTGCGAAACTAAGGCTGACCGGAATATAAATACATATATAAGCATAAGTATATATCCCAAGATAAACCCAACATGCAAAAAGAAAATACTTAGTTCTCCAAAAAGCCTCTAAGAGGTTTTTACATCATTTATCTATATATACACATAGGAGAATCTATGAACAGAAAATACATAACAGACAATTCCAAAATATAATATCCCAATTTCGCTTGCCAGAGAAGCCTCTAGATGCTCACCGAGACACATCTCGACCTGCATCTAAAAACAAGAACATAGATGTGGAATGAGAATCGGAGGTTCTCAGCATGGTAATGGTGTCCACATACATAATATATAATGTCTTGGAAAAGCCAGAGGCGATCCTAGAACTTCGACACTTAGATTTAAATCTTAAAGTTTATAAATGGAAAACGTTAAACATGGTAGGTTATCTAAGGTTCTTATTTCTAATTCCTTTCTAACTTAAGCCCTAACTTTCGCCTTCCTCCAATCCTCCAAAACTCTGGTGCATAAACAAGCAATACAAACAAAGCAAATACAAGTAGGATGTAGATACAGCAGGTAGCAAATATAGCAGGTAAGCATAGTAATCACATAAGCAAGCCCAATTATTGCACAATCAAACAAAACACACATATGCATATGATGTATGCCTGCCCTATGGCTGATGAGTCTCATCTATCAGTTATACAGCCAACCCGACATGTCCAGTAGTTAACCCGGACATCATCCTCTTGAAAACTGGTAAGTGGTATAGTACCACGATCCTCACCTAGTGGGCGGTAAACCACCTCGATCTCCACCATCTGTGGGTGGTAAACCACCTCGATCTCCACAGATATTTTCAATTGGAAAACAACACACACATGGGCGGTAAATAACCACGATCCCCACAAAATAATTTTTTATCAAATCTGGTGGGCGGTAAATAACCACGATCCCCACAAAAAATTTCATATCAAATTCATCCTCTTCATCATTCAATTCATTCAATAATTATCATCATCACACCTCCCATTCCGTTCATCAATAATTTATACTCAAAACATAATTCTCTTCTTAACTAAGTAAAACTCAAAACAAAATACTTTTCTTAATAAATCATGTTCCAAAACATAATGCATTTCCTTTCTTTATAAATCAAAGTCAAATAATATAATTCTTTTATCCATACTTGTCTAAATAATAATTCAAAGTAAATCTCTAATTTTTATAAAAATTTCGGCAGCATCTCCTTTAAAATTTGGACTTTTCCACCCTTCTCAGGTCCCAACCAACCCACATTTCAAACCCTTTTCAAATCATTTCCAATAAGCCAAACCAATTCCAATATCAAAATCATTTCTAACTCTCAATTCATTCATTATTCAACAAACACACACACACACACACACACACACACACACACACACACACACACACATATATATATATACACACAAACATAACTCAACCAATTCTGAATCTTTCATTATCAATACTCACATTCATCAATAATCATTCATCAACTCCCATCAACAACTTTAATTAATACAGTTTCTACAACTAATTCAACAAAATCATCATTCATCAACTCGTTCACAATATAATTTCACATTTCCATCAAGGTTACTAGCATTAACATATTCCCACATTTCCAACATCCTATGGTCAGTTAGCCTATGTTTTCACAAAATATTATATATTATCTACGAGAAAACAAAACCATACCTTGGCCGATTCCTCCCTAAACTTGAAACACCTCAAAAACCTCTCATTTCACAAGCTCTAAACATCCAAACATCAATTCCTCAAGCTTAATCACCCGAATTTTATTCCAAACCGCCCAATTGAACTCTAAATCAATAAGAACACAATCTAATTCATACAATATCACTATAATCGATATAGAATTCACTAAATTTGAATTTCACCAAAGAAATAAGAGTTCCTTACCTTACCCACAGCTCAAATGAACAAAACCTAATAGTTTCCTCAAGCTAACTCAAGCTTAAAACATCAAAATCACATAATCTATCAAACTCAAAATCTTAAATTTTGAAATTAGGGAAGAGTGACAGAGTAAGAAAAATTCTAGATTCTTATGAAATTGATATATGGGTTTTGTAGAGAATTTTGAGATGAACGCATTGTCACTAACAGCTTGTCAATCGGAGCTCCGGATTGAAAGTTACGGACAATGGAATTTCAGAGACGTTAAGGGTTTCAGTTATGCTCTTTCTCTTCTCTTCTTTCAGCGTATCGAAGTGAAAAATGAAGGAGAAAGCTTCGGTTGGAAGCTTATATAGGTTGGGACTTGGCTGATTTAGGCCTAGTTCAACCAGTTCGCCCTGTTGGCCCGGTTTTGGGCCAAAATCTTTAAAATTAGTGTGAAAATTTGTATTTTTAATATTTCTACTTCTCTAAACTATAAAATTTAATTTCCTAATATCTTTGAATAATAATTAATTTATTGGATAATTATTTATTAATTTTACGAGGTTTAGATCCTACCCACCTAATTAAGAATTTTGTCGCAAAAATTCTGATTCAGTTACCTGATAATAGGTGCGGGAGTCACTTCCCATTCCGAATTTCAAGCTCTCAAGTGTGTTCCTCGATTCCAGCTCGACTCCAAGAATCCTTTACTAATGGTACTACTCTTCAGCGTAGTCGCTCAACACTGGTATTGTTCATTCTAACCAAAAGTACTTGAAGTGTTAAATCTTCTTCTAATTTAATTGATATGGTAGTAAAACTATTTGATACATTTCCGGCCACCAATCCGTCTTAATACTTCAAACGGCTCGATACACCTCGATTTCATCCCCTTAATCTTGATTGCCCCTCAATTCTAGTCTATTGAAGCAATCTCAAAGAATGTGTAACTTCTTTCTTTAAACTATCTAGGGTTTCTCTCCCGGTCCGCATAACTTTCCTATCTGCTTTGCTCAGTCAAAATCTCAACTTGAATTTGCTTGGTTTTTCTCTGTTGTCTTGGCTTTCGATTTGGGACCTAGGACGCCTGAGCTTCCAAGAAATAGTCTTCTCTATAACCAGTTAAACGCTGAGTTATATGCACTACTACTTTATCTTTCGTGATATATTTTAGTAACTTTAAGGTGAATCAAAGGTTCGCTCATGTGTGCTTTGGACAATAGTTTACGTGTCTACTTTCGAGATTCGGCACACTAAGTCTTTTCTTATACATTTAAATTCCATTCATATTTTCCATTGATATCTTCTTGATTCCCTTGTTCAACAAGATTCGATATTCTTGGTAGCTTCTTATCCTCTTACTGCGCTCTCTGAATTTCTAGCCTCACAATTGTTTAACATTTGCAGTTGATCCAGTCTGACACCTCCATCCACTTTCTCATCTTCCAACCTAATATTCCAAACTTATTAAACGGTTTATTCTCCTTAATTGTCCTCCAAACAATACTCAGAGACTTCTTGCTCAGGGCATCCACCAATAGATCATAATATTGCATCAACACGTCTCCTAAGCCCTTTGGTAATGTATCGTAGTAAGCCTTAGCTTAAATGGTTCGTCAGGTTTAGGTAATCACGAGTACTGACATTGTAGTTAATTTATTTCTTTCAAGGTTCGAAAGCTTCATTCGCATTTAGGCATCCATACAAATGGTGTATACTTACGGTTCAATCTACGGAAATTAAACATCACAACTCCCCATGATCCTGCACATGCTCAGGCTTCATCTTCTGCGTCCACCAATCATGTTCTAAGGAACTAATGCTCCGAGGGTTATATCTAAGAATTGTGCATGATACAAAATCAAGCTCGAGTTGATTTTCAAAAAGATTCTAAGCTCAAAGGACAAACGAACAACCCAAACGGTGTTCGCAAGAAATTAGAAGGATGTCTTGTGTTCTGATTAAATAAAGTTGTAGAAAATTTTATGAAATATACAGGATAAGAATTAAGATGTATCTCACGGAGGGAAGCCAAATTAAACACTTTGATTAGAAAGAAGCAAGGCATATTGAATTAAGTCTCCATCAATTTTTGAAGAAATACAAGTTCACAAAGAAAAGCAATTCGACTGCTAGTTTTCAAAGATTCAAGAATTGCTTGGTTGTATCAAAACAAAATTAGGCTCGCCTTGGAGAGTACAAAGTTCATGCATGATTATGTGCGAGTAAGAAATAGAATTAGAGAGACAATTAAATCTTTAACAAACAAAGAATCTGAAACAAAACCTCGAGCAAGTTATAAGGGAAAAAGAATCAATCGGATCACGAAGGTCCATGGATACTCAGAGCTCAATCAATCTCTCTCCATTATAGCTCACCATCATAGAATTCAAATACTACCCCTCGCGACCATCAGCTTTTTCAGACCCTTCGGACATAAATCGAATTGTATATTCAAAGCAATTCAGCAACAAGCGGTGCATTGATAACCAGTCCAATCCTATCAGTGGTAAGCAAGAAGGAACCTCGAGTCTAAGTATTATAAGTTGAGAAGTTGGTATAAGCACGCTAGAATCACAACTAAGTCTTAACACTTTCAGCTCTAAATCTTCACATACGTTATACACTATGTCTAAACACGGCATTCCCAATATTATATAATGCAATTAGAATTCTATTAACATTTTTCAGTATTACTCCCACCTTGTGGTCACGATTGATCAGCGTCCTGAGCCTTTCTACGAGAGTAATTTCTGGAGATATGACCCGGTGCCCCGCACCTATAACACAGACTTAAACCCTTTCAGCATGGCCTATTTGGATGAAAACTTTTGCACCTTTGGCACCTCACATCCTCTGGGTAAGGCGTCACTTGCTTCCCTTTATCAATCCCCTGGACACTACCACTCCTCTTGAACTCTTGGCCCCTCGGTGCAAAATTCTGGTTGTGGTCCCTTCGGCGGAACTCTTGGCTTTCAACCCCTGCCACAGTAGCCTTCTTTAAACATTCTTCCATGACCCTGCTCTTGTTTACCAAGCCTGAGAAAACTTTGATTTCCATCGGGCCCACAGAACTCAATATATCACTTCGAAGTCCTCCTTCATATTTGATGCACTTCCACTCCTTAAAGTCTCCTGGAGTTTCCTGACAAATCCTAGAGAATCGGCACAATTCCTCAAACTTGTTCGTGTATTCAGCGACCGACATCTGACCCTGTTTGAATTGCAGCAATTCAAGCTCCTTAGCTGTTCTGACCGAGTTGAGGAATATTTCTTGTAAAACTCAGTTCAGAATGCATCCTAGGGTATAGCAGTATCACCCTGTTGCAAAAGGCATTGCGTCCCTTGCCACCAATAGGGGGCTTCACCCACTAACTGATAAGTTGCAAACTCAACATGTTGATCTTCAAGGACTTGTTGTGCTTGTAAAGCTTGCTCGATTGCTTGAAACCAGTTGTCGGCCTCAGTGAGGTTCGTGGTTCCTCCGAAGATCGGTGGATGTATCTTCAGAAAAGTTGCAACCGTCATTGGCCTGTTATCCCCATTAGCGCCGTTCCCATTTCCAGCTTGATTCCCTAGCGCTTCAGCTGTCGCCTGCATAGCCACAGCCATATTTTTCAAGGCAGCCATAAAGTTCACAGCGTCATTTCTCGTTGTTTCAAGATCCGCAGTACCTATTCTACCTCTGCCTTGCCTGCGACCGCATCCACGAGTCGCCATCTGGTTTCTGTTCACACCAAACAAGTGATATCAATGTGATTAGTCTCAATATCACAAGTCTAGTGCTTCAAAGTCCCAAATGCATGCTCATGAACATTCATACCATATTTATCAGTTAGATAACCTAGTTTAGCATGTAAAAAAACCTAGAGTATGTCCAGAAGCATAGTCAGTTCGTCCTTCAGGCTCTACAAGAACGAACTGCTCTGATACCGTAATGTAACACCCTACCACATAGAGCCTTACACTTAAGTTATAAAATAGAGGTGGTGAGGTATTATAACCTCTAAGAATAAAATATATATGTAGATATAGTTGAAGAAATTTGTAACTAGGAGCCTTGAAGAAAGGTTTAAGCAAAATCGCGAAAAGAAAAGCGCATTACACTGTAAACGTGAAATTGGAGAAAATATAAGGGTAAGACATGAGTATATACAAAGATTTGAATACCAAAATACAGAATATCAAGCTCCGAATGTAACCTGTGAAGCTAAGTCTGGCTGGAGTATAAATACATATATAAGCATAAGTATATATCCCAAGATAACCCAACATGCACAAAGAAAACACCTAGTTCTCCAAAAAGCCTCTAAGAGGTGTTTACATCATTTATTTATATATACACATAGGAGAATCTATAAACAGAAAATACATAACAGATAATTCCAAAATATAACTTTCCAACTTCGCTTGCCAAAGAAGACTCGAGATGCTTACCGAGGCACATCTCGACCTGCATCTGAAAACAAAAACATAGATGTGGAATGAAAACCGGAGGTTCTCAGCATGGTAATGGTGCCCACATACATAATATATAAGGTCCTGGGAAAGCCAGAGGCGATCCTATAACTTCGACACTCAGATTTAAATCTTAAAGTTTATAAATGGAAAACCTTAAACATGGTAGGCTATCTAAGGTTCTTATTTCTAATTCCTTTCTAACTTAGGCCCTAACTTCCTCCTTCCTCCAATCCTCTAAAACTCTGGTGCACAGACAGGCAATACAGACAAAGCAAACACAAGTAGGATACAAAAACAGTAGGTAGCAAATATAGCAAGTAAGCATAGTAATCACATAGGCAAGCCTAATTAATGCACAATCAAACAAAAGACACATATGCATATGATGTATGCCTACCCTATGGCTGATGAGTCTTATCTGTCGGTTATATGATAGATGACGTTTGCTCGATGGTCTAGATTTTCTTCTTATAGAAAAGAATTACTTCGTTGTAAGCATAGCTCCAAACCAACAAACAACTCTCGCATTAAAAAAATGTTGAGTTGTCACATGTACAAACCCCAAATAAGAATTAACCGAAGTATTTAGACTCTGAGTCGTCTCACGAGGATAGCAATGAAGTGGTCAATTATTAGCTATGAGGAGTAAAAGGGGTTTGGTTGATGAAATGGGCAATAAAGTAAATGGCAAGGAAAGTAAATCGAACAAGAAATTAAGGAAGCAAGATAAAACACTCTTGGCTAAGACTTAGGTAAATGAGATCACTATCCTTGTCAATAATCCAAATATTAATAATCATGTGGAACCGAGCTCATTAGGTCTACTCACTAAAGCCTTAAGCACGTAATGTCTACTCCTAGGCTTGGAGTACGTCAAATGGCTTGATCAACATCAATCCATAAGTCCCAACCTAGCTACTAATTAACTTAGTAGTGGGCTAGAGTCAATGGTTATCAAATTGATCCACAAGGGTTCTAAAATTACCAATTCAACAAAACCCAAGGACTCAAGATCACTCAATCCCCTTTAGCCTAGGCCAAGGGTCAAGAGAACTACTAAAAAATTATAGGAAATATTTTATCAAACACCTAGTAGGCAAGAAAAGTAAACATCACAAATTGCTAAAATTAAGGAGAACCATGAATATCATAAGCAAGAAATTAACAGTACCAAGCAAGATCAATCATGCAAGAAACATCAACATCAAATTGCATTAATTGCAAACCAAATCCAACATGAGTTCATCATCACAAACAAGATAACAAAATGAGAAATTAACATTACAACTAAGAAAATCAAGACGTAGACATGAGAGATTATAAAAGAAACAAGATGAAAGCAAGGAATTAAACATGGATCCATAACAATCTACCCTAATCCTAACCTAATTCTAGAGAGAAGAGGGAGCTTTTCTCTCTAAAAAACTAACTAAAGGCTCATGTTGACTAACCGATTGCTCCCCATTTGCTTGGACTTCAATTCTGCATGAAATACACTCAGAAACTAGTTGGATTTGGGCCTGGGCAGCTCAGAAATCGCCCCCAGCGATTTGCCATTAAGTGGGTCACGTGCTGGTATCGACGCGTACGCGCCATGTGCGCGTGCGCGTCGATTGGCTGTTTCTTCATCCGCGAGGATGCGGCATGTACGCGTGCACGTCTCTATGTAAAACCACTTTCGTGCGTGCGCGCCTTGTACGCGTGCGGTGCATCGATGAATTCCCAATCTTTGTTTCTTCATGCATTCTCCACTTTGTATGCTTTTCTCCTCATTTCTTCCATCCAATACTTGCCTTATGAACCTGAAATCACTTAACAAACACATCAAGGTATCGAATGGAATCAAAGTGAATCAAAATCACCAATTTAAGGACCTAAAAAGCATGTTTTTACACTTAAGCACAATTCAAGGGAGAATTACAAAACCATGCTATTTCATTGAATAAATGTGGAAAAAGGTGATAAAATTCCCCAAAATAAGCACAAGATAAACCATGAAATCGGGGTTTATCATTATACAGCCAACCCGACATGTTCGGTAGCTAACTCAAACATTGTCCTCTTAAAAACTGGTGACCACGATCCTCACCTAGTGGGCGGTAAATCACCTCGATCCCTGACGATCGGATTCCTGCTAATTTAGAATTTTATAAAAATAATCGCATTGTAAGTATAGTTTCTAAACCAGCAAAGAATCCTTTCGTACAAAAAAAATTGTTTGTCACAAGTAACAAAACCCAATAATATTTATAACCGAAGTATTCAAACCTCGGGTCGTCCTCTCAAGGAATTGCAGGGAAGTATGATTTGTTATTGGTTTTGGAAATTGTATATTTTTGGGTTTTTGAAATAAGGAACAAGTAATTTAAATGTCAAGAAAAATAAATTAATAATTAGAAAATCTCTTGGCAAGGTATAAGAACTAGAAATTCTATCCTAGTTATCCTTATCAGGTGTGATGAGAATTGGATTTTGCTCCCACTTATTTAACCCTTACCAAATAAAGAAAAGTCAAGTGGACCAATCAATTTGATTTTCAAGTTCTAGTCAACTCCTGTGGAAAGATTAGCTTTAGAGCGATCCAAATCAATCAGCAATCCCAATTTTTAGTCAACTGCTGAGTCTGATAACTCAAGTGTTACCAATTACTTAACCAAAGCAAAAAAGGGAGAAAATCTACTCGAATAAAAATACCTTCAAATTGGAAGCAGCAGTAACATAAATAAAAGAAAGAAATCTTAAATCTGAAATACCTCAAATTATATTAAATAGAGAAATCAACTCTAACATGAAGTTCATAAGCCAAATTGAAAAGATAAATAACAATTAAAGTAATAGAATAATTAAAATTAGAAAGTAAATTAAAGGAACATTGAACCTGTGATTGAAGACAAGTAACCTAATCATAATAGAAATCTTAAATCCTAATCCTAATCCTAAATCCTAAGAGAGAGGAGAGAGCCTCTCTCTCTAAAAGCTACATCTAAACCTAAAATTATGAATAATGAAGTTGTATATGTTGTATCTGTTGTATGGATTGATTCCCCCACTTTATAGTCTCTAATCTGTATTTTCTGGGCTAAAAACTGGGTCAAAAACTATCCAGAAATCGACCCCAGTGATTTCTGGTACGTACAAGTCGCTGCAAAGTCACGCGGAAGCGTCGTCCACGTGTTAGCGTGGATTGCGTTTTTTGCCAGGTCACGCGTCCGCGTGATCCACGCATGCGCGTCGCTTGGCTTCAGAGCAGCTATGACAAATTATATATCGTTGCGAAACCCCAGACGTTAGCTTTCTAACACAACTGGAACCGCATCATTTGGACCTCTGTAGCTCAAGTTATGTTTGATTTAGTACCAAGAGGTCAGGCTGGACAGCTTTAGCAGTTTCTTCAGTTTCTTGTATTCCTTCCACTTTTACATGCTTCCTTTCCATCTTCTAAGCCATTCCTGTCCTGTAATCTCTAAAAACACTTAACACACATATCACGGCATCAAATGGTAATAAGAGAGGATTAATATTAGTAAATATAAGGCCAAAGAAGCATGTTTTCAATCATAGCACAAGATTAGGAAGGAAAACGTAAAACCATGCAATTAGTATGAATAAGTGTACAGAGACTTGATAAAAACCACTCAATTGAGCACAAGATAAACCATAAAGTAGTTGTTTATCAACCTCCCCACACTTAAACATTAGCATGTCCTCATGCTAAGCTCAAGAGAAACTATAAGAGTGAAGAGGAATGATAGAAAGTATGTAATGCAACCTATCTATATGAATGCAACTACATGAAAAAATATTTCTACCAACTTGGTGAAAAGTAAATAAACCTTTCAAGAACAAATATGAACTGGATTTTACTAATTCAAATCACAAAATAAAGTACAAGTAAACTTGCAGAAGAAAATAGCTCATGAAAGCCGGGAACAAAGAATCGAGCGTCGAACCCTCACCAGAAGTGTATACACTCTAATCACTCAAGTGTTTATGGTTCGATTCTCTCAATTCTCTACTAACCTTGCTTTCTAAGGCTTGCTCTTCATCTAACAATCAACAAAAATTTAATTCACAGATACACATATCAAGAGGCCTTTTAAGGGTTGTAATGGGGTTAGGGTCAAGGTAGGATTGTATTTGGCCAAGTGGACTAAAATCTGAATCCTTAATTAACTTAAACTTTCTACCTAACTTTAGACAATCCATGTAATCATAATACCACATCTAACTATCCATTAACCATGTTTTCCACATATTCATGCATCCTAATTTCGAGTACAGTACATATGCATTGCTTTCATTATTTACTTTGGGGCATTTTGTCCCCTTTTACTTATTTGCTCTTTTTCTTTTCTTTTTCTCCTTTATTTTTCTTTTCCTTTTCTCTTTATATATATATATATTTTTTTTTTCTTTTATTTTTCTCAATGCATATGATTAAATTATTGAATGCATGAACATGTCCTAAACATTTCTTTCACATCTTCAGAAAATTCTAACATACTCAATTCTCAAACCAAATGTTTCCAAACCCACTTTCCCCACACTTAATTTATGGGCACTCTCACTAGTATAAGCTAACCAAGGATTCAAATTAAGGACATTATTGTTTTCTGCTTAGAGTTAATGATGTGCTAAAGTAAAGAATAAAAGGGGTAAAATAGGCTCAAATTGGTTTGCAAAGGATAATGAAAGGTTAAGGCCATATGGGTATGTAAGCTCAGTGAAACAAAGGACTCAATCATATAAGTGCATGCATACATCAAACCATGGAAATATAAAATTAAGCAAGACAAAGATCACAATTTTAGAGAGAATAACACACCAAAAACAAAATATTGGTTGATAAAATGCAACCAACTCAAATAGGCTAAAAATCTCACAGGTTTTGTGTGTTCGAGCTCTAAACCATGTTCCAAAATAAAATTTCTTCAAACAAGTTTTTCAAAAGGTTTAATTCAAATTAGTGAAATGCTATAAAAAGTTTCTTGAAAAAGAAAATATTACTTCAACCAAGTCGTGGTAAAATATGCACAAAATCAAACAAACATGTAAATGCAACAATGAACTACAAAGAAAATTTAAACATTTGGTGTTGAGAAGGAAATAACTAACCCATGGAGATTGGTATCGACCTCCCCACACTTAAAGATTGCACCGTCCTCGGTGCATGCTAAGATGTGCAGGTGGACGGGTTGCTTCAACTAATGTTTTTCTCCAAAGATTGTGCAGGTGGACTTGTCTGTCGCCCCATATAGAAGTTATTTTTCTTTCCTTTTCTGGTGGCCATCCTGAAAGAAGAGGAAAAGAAAAAAAGTAACCCAGAAACAAAGATAGAAAACAAATGAAATATGGGTGTTAATGCCAAATAATAAGGGTCTCAATTACATGGTAGCTACAACATACAAGTGAGAAGACAGTAGGAGCAAACGGCATATCAATAGTGCAAAAAATTATAACAAAGGGGAAGATTGTGGGTAATGAAAGACTGTAAGTTCATATCAATGCAAGAGGAGTGCAAGTATCATAAAAGATTAGCATTGATTTAAAAAATATTGCCCAATCAGAAGAAAATAAGTCATGAAGCACCAACAGTTGAATAAGAAAATTTAACACCAACGGAAAAATAATATCAGTATTATAAAAATTAGCATTGATTTAAATAATATTATCCAATCAGAATAAAACAAGTCATGAAGCACCAGGATAATTCAAGAGAAGATGCAACAGTTAAATAAGAAAATTTAACACCAACGGAAAAATAATAAAAAAAGAAAATAAAAATATGCAGAAAATTAAAATGCAATGAATGAAAGTATACAAATGCAATAGGAAAAATAGAATGAAAGAGAATAATGATGAGAAGGTAGATAAACGAAGAAAAAGAAAGTAAGAAAGGAGGAAGAAAGAATAAGAAAAGATAAAAAAAAGAAGAAAGAATGATAATAGAAAGATAAGTAGGATTGGAGAAGAAAAGATAGGAATTCTGGCGCTGATCTGGATAAACTATGCGTCGCATGCGACGCGGATGCTTGGAGCACACGATCGCATGGTGTGTGATAAGTTCAGGTGACGCGGACGCGTGGGTCACGCAAT
Source organism: Arachis ipaensis (assembly GCF_000816755.2). Taxonomy (NCBI): domain Eukaryota; kingdom Viridiplantae; phylum Streptophyta; class Magnoliopsida; order Fabales; family Fabaceae; genus Arachis; species Arachis ipaensis. Next base: position 50,852,584 of record NC_029791.2, read on the forward strand.
CCCGTGACCTGTTTGTGCTATTGGCGCGAGTGCAGCCGTGCGTTGGCACAACTTTCTGTTTTGAATGCATTTTGCTAAAATTTAGGGAGACGCGTTCGCGTGGGTGACGTGATCGCGTGAATGGCATATTTTGAAAAATGACGCGGACGCGTGGTGCACGTGTTCGCGTGATAGGGCTTGTGCTTCTAGCACGAGTTCAGCCCAGCTCCATCATAACTCTCTGCCATACACCTCTTTACGTCGATTTTGCAGGGCCACGCGTTCGCGTGGGTGACGCGGACGTGTGGGAGGCTCTTTTTCAGAATGACACGGACGCGTCATTGACGCGGTCGCGTGGGCATGTTTGTGCCTAAGTCACGCCTCCAGCCACACTCTCGTGTGACTCTCTGCTTCCTTTCTTCTCGTGTCCAAGGCACATATGACGCGGACGCGTCAGCGACGCTTGCGCATCGCGTGCGATTTTTTTTATGCAGTATGCAGAATGCTAAATGTAGAATGTAGATGACTATACAGAAATTATGAATGAACACAAATGAAAATAAAATAAAATAAAACTAAGAACAAAAAGGAAAGAATATACCATGGTGGGTTGTCTCCCCACCTAGCACTTTTTGTTAAAGTCCTTAAGTTGGACATTTGGTAAGCTCCTTGTCATGGTGGCTTGTGCTTGAACTCGTCTTGAAACTTCCACCAATGCTTGGACTTCCAATAAGCTCTATCAATACCAAGTAAATTTCTCAAGCTTTGATGGAGTTCTTCACAAGCTTTATTAAAAAATTGATGGGGGCGAAAACTGACCAGCTAAGAAATTAATAAACAAAATACGTTGCAAGTATAGTTCTTAACCAGCTAAAATCCGCTTATCAATTTAAAAA
>NC_029791.2:50853504-50878388 GCF_000816755.2 Arachis ipaensis
TATTCGCAAATCCTAGTCCTCTCCCTTAGGAAGGTCTAGCGTTAGTAAATACAGAACTAGCCAACAACGTTCAATTTAATCGACACTTAAGCCTTCCAACTCAAGTGTTTCCTCTTAATCAACCCCCATGTCAAGTAGAAAAACTACTCCATTGACATGGATATAATACTCATAAAAATATAAGAAGACATAATAAATTAATTAAAATAAAATAGAAAATTAAAATTAATTCAAAAGTAAAAGTAACTCTATATATTAATAAATCCAAAATGCAACATAATTATCTGAATAGGATTAACGAATAACTGAAAAGAGTAAAGGAATAAGGAAACAAACTAAAGTAGTAACTTCAACGGAGGTGATGACTCTTCAACATCCAAAATCCAAAGCAAAAGCATAAACTACCAATGTAAAGCGAATCTAGATTCAGATCTAAAACTAAAAGTAATCCTAATTTCAATGTATCTGAAAATGTGTGGATGCCTATGGATGCGTGTTGAGTCTTTGCATGTTCCCTGGCTTTATTCTGTGTTTCTGGGCCGAAAATTGGGTTAAAACGCGGCCCGAAATCGCCCCAGCATTTTCTGTTAATTATGCAGATCGCGCAGGTCACGTGTACGCATTGTCCACGTGTTCGCGTCATTCAACGATTTTCCTTGTCATGCGAGCGCATCGTTCACGCATTTGCGTCATTCGTGCAGACTCCTATCCACGCGTACGCGTCAGGCACGCGTTCGCGTCGCTGCGATTTCTTCATTTTGCGCGCTCGCGTGAGCCATGTGCTCGCGTCAGTGTTCGCTGGTCATCTCCTTAGTTTCTTGTGTTCCTTCCATTTTTGCAAGCTTCCTCTCTATTTTCTAAGCCATTCCTGCCCTATGAAGCCTGAAACACTTAACACATGGATCACAACATCGAATGGTATAAAGGAGAATTAAAATGTACTAATTAAAGGTTTCTAGGAAGCAAGTTTTCAACCATAAACAATACTAGGAAGGAATTATAAAATCATGCAATTTATTTGAATAAGTAGGTAAATAATTGATAAACACCACTCAATTAAACACAATATAAAACATAAAATAGTGGTTTATCAACCTCCACCATCTGCGGACGGTAAACCAGTTCGATCCCCACAGACGTTTTCAATTAAAAAACAGCACACACATGGGCGGTAAATAACCACGATCCTCACAAAATAATTTCTTATCAAATTTGGTGGGTGGTAAATAACCACGATCCCCACAAAAAAATTTCATATCAAATTCATCCTTTTCATCATTCAATTCATTCAACAATTATCATCGTTACACCTCCCATTCCTTTCATTAATTAAAATTGAGAAAGTAGTTAAGTGATTTTGAAAAAGATTTTGAAATTAAAAATCAAAAAGATATGATTGAAAATTATTTTGAAAAAGATGTGATTGAGAAGATATGATTGAGAAGATATGATTGAAAATCAAATTAAAAAAAGAAATTTTTAAAATTAAAGTTGATTACTTGACTAACAAGAAATTAAAAGATATGATTCTAGAATTTAAAATTTGATCCTTTCTTAATAGACAAGTAACAACTTGAAAATTTTGAATTAAATCATGAATTGTAGCAAGGATTTTCGAAAATAGTAAAAAAATGGAAAGGATTTGATTTTGAAAAGATATGATTGAAAAGATATGATTAGAAAAAGATTTGATTTTGAAAAATTATGAAAATTTGAAAAAGATTTGAATTGAAAACAAAATTTTCCCTCCTGTGCCATCCTGGCGTTAAACGCCCAGAATGGTATCCATTCTGGCATTTAACGCCCAAAATACTACCCTTTTGGGCGTTTAACGCCCAGCCAGGTACCCTGGCTGGCGTTTAAACGCCAATTTTCCTTCCTCACTGGGCGTTTTGAATGCCTAGCTTTTTCTCTGTGATTCCTCTGCTGTATGTTCTGAATCTTCAATTCTCTGTATTATTGACTTGAAAAGACATAATTTTGAAATTTTTTTTGAATTTTAATGATGAAAAACAACAAAATAAAACTAAGATCAAATAAACAATGCATGCAAGACACCAAACTTAGAAATTTTCATATTAGAGACACTAATAAATTGAGAATGCATATGAAAAACAACAAAACACACAAAACAAGAGAATTAAAAGATCAGAGCAAGGAAATCATCAAGAACAAATTGAAGATTAATGAAGAACAAAATTCATACATTCGAAAAATGCAGGGAATTAAATAAAATATGCAGGACACCAAACTTAAAAATTGACACTAGACTTAAACAAGAAACACACATTATTTTTTTTATTTTTGTGATTTTAAATTTTTTTTGTAATTTTTTTTCGAAAATTAATTGGAAAAAGAGAAAGTAAGGAATTCAAAATTTTTAATGAGAATTCCAGGAATCATGCAATGTTAGTCTAAAACTCCGGTCCAGGAATTAAACATGGCTTACTAGCCAGCCAAGCCTTCAATGAAAGCTTCGGTCCAAAATACTAGACATGGCCAATGGCCAGCCAAGCTTTAGCAGATCATTACTTTCAATAGCAAAATTGATAGAAATTAACAAGCTCTTGTGATGATAAGTTGAAACCTCGGTGCAAAAGTTTAGACATGGTTTCACAACCAGCCAGACTTCAACAAATCATCATGAAACTCTAGAATTCATTCTTAAAAACTCTAAAGAAAAAAATAGAAATATTATTTTTTTCTCTTTTTTTTTTCGAAAATAAAAAGTAAAAAGCTTAAACATAAAATAAAATTAACTAATCTGAGCAACAAGATGAACCGTCAGTTGTCCAAACTTGAACAATCCCCGGCAACGGCGCCATAAACTTGGTGCACGAAATTGTGATCATCAATGGCACCAACAACTTGGTACGCACAATTGTAATCTCAACTCTTTGTCACAACTCCGCACAACTAACCAGCAAGTGTACTAGGTCGTCCAAGTAATAAACCTTACGTGAGTAAGGGTCGATCCCACGGAGATTGTCGGCTTGAAGCAAGCTATGGTCATCTTGTAAATCTCAGTCAGGTAGATTCAAATGGTTATGGAGTTTAAGATATTTAAAAGATAAATAAAACATAAAATAAGATAGAGATACTTATGTAATTCATTGGTGGAAATTTCAGATAAGCGTATGAAGATGCTTTGTTCCTCCTGAACTTCTGCTTTCTTATTGTCTTCATCCAATCATTCATACTCCTTTCCATGGCAAGCTTTATGTTGGGTTTCACTGTTGTCAATGGCTACCTCCCGTCCTCTCAGTGAAAATGGTCCAAATGCGCTGTCACCGCACGGCTAATCATCTGTCAGTTCTCGATCATGTTGGAATAGGATCCATTGATCCTTTTGCGTCTGTCACTACGCCCAATACTCGCGAGTTTGAAGCTCGTCACAGTCATCCCTTCCCAGATCCTACTCAGAATACCACAGACAAGGTTTAGACTTTCCGGATCTCAAGAATGGCCGCCAATAATTCTAGCCTATACCACGAAGGTTCTAATTTTAGATTAGAAACCCAAGAGAATATACTCCAGCTGTCGTCCAATGACTATGTTGAACGTCATGTAGATCGCTTTGTGGTTGTCAGGCACGCGACCTTGGCTAAGCGAGTAATGAAGATTGGGTGATTGTCACGGGTCACCCCTTCATTCTGACTTAACTAAATTAAGTACGAGAGTATATCTTGGAGAAGAAATAGGCGTGAATTGAATAGAAAAGCAATAATACTTTGCATTGATTCATGAAGAACAGCAGAGCTCCACACCTTAATCTATGGTGTGTAGAAACTCCACCGTTGAAAATACGTAAGAACAAAAGGTCCAGGCATGGCCGAATGGCCAGCCTCCCAAAGAGGGTTCAATCATCAAAACATGATTAAAAGATGATTAAAGGATGATTAAAGGATGAAAATACAATAGCAAAATGTCCTATTTATAGAAAACTAGTAGCCTAGGGTTACATAAATAAGTAATTAATACAGAAATCTTCTTCCGGGCCCACTTGGTGTGTGCTTGGGCTGAGCATTGAAGCTTTCACATGTAGAGACCTTTCTTGGAGTTAAACGCCAGCTTTTGTGCCAGTTTGGCGTTTAACTCCAGCTTTTATGCCAGTTCTGGCGTTTTGACGCCAAAATTTTTATGCTGAATTGGAACGCCAGTTTGAGCTATCAAATCTCGGGCAAAGTATAGTCTATTATATATTGCTGGAAAGCCAGGATGTCTACTTTCCAACGCAATTGAGAGCGCGCTAATTGGGCTTCTGTAACTCGAGAAAATCCACTTCGAGTGCACGGAGGTCAAAATCCAACAGCATCTGCAGTCCTTTTACAGCCTCTGAATCAGATTTTTGCTCAGGTCCCTCAATTTCAGCCAGAAAATACCTAAAATCATAGAAAAACACACAAACTTATAGTAAAGTCCAGAAATATGATTTTTATTTAAAAACTAATAAAAATATAATAAAAAGTGACTAAAATATATTAAAAACTACATAAAAACAATGCCAAAAAGTGTATAAATTATCCGCTCATTGATGAGCGGATAATTTATACGCTTTTTGGCATTGTTTTTAGTATGTTTTCAGTGTAATTTAGTTAGTTTTTATTATATTTCTATTAGTTTTTAAATAAAAATCACAATTCTGGACTTTACTATGAGTTTGTGTGTTTTTTTGTAATTTCAGGTATTTTCTGGCTGAAATTGAAGAAGTTGAGCAAAATCTGATTCAGGCTGAAAAAGGACTGCTGATGTTGTTGGATTCTGACCTTCCTGCACTCAAAGTAGATTTTCTGGAGCTACAGAACTCCAAATGGCACGCTCTCAATTGCGTTGGAAAGTAGACATCCAGGGCTTTCCATCAATATATAATAGTTCATACTTTGCTCAAGGATAGATGACGTAAAATGGCGTTCAACGTCAGTTCCATGTTGCAGTCTGGCGTCAAACGCCAGAAACAGGTTACAAATGGGAGTTGAACGCCAGAAACAGGTTACAACCTGGCGTTTATCTCCAGAAACAGCCTAGGCATGTGAGAAGCTTAAGTCTCAGCCCCAGCACACACCAAGTGGGCCCCAGAAGTGGATTTCTGCACCATCTATCATAGTTTATTCATTTTCTGTAAACCTAGGTTACTAGTTTAGTATGTAAACAACTTTTAGAGGTCTATTTTCGCACCTCATGACATTTTAGATCTAAATTTTGTACTCTTTGATGGCATGAGTCTCTGAACTCCATTGTTGGGGGTGAGGAGCTCTGCTGTGTTTCGATGAATTAATGCAACTATTTCTGTTTTCTATTCAAACACGCTTGTTTCTATCTAAGATGTTTATTCGCACTTCAATATGATGGATGTGATGATCCGTGACACTCATCATCATCCTCAACCTATGAACGTGTGCCTGACAACCACCTCCATTCTACCTTCGATTGAATGAATATCTCTTGGATTCCTTAATCAGAATCTTCGTGGTATAAGCTAGAATCCATTGGCAGCATTCCTGAGAATCCGGAAAGTCTAAACCTTGTCTGTGGTATTCCGAGTAAGATTCAGGGATTGAATGATTGTGACGAGCTTCAAACTCACAAGGGCTGGGCGTAGTGACAGACGCAAAAGGATCAATGGATCCTATTCCAGCATGAGTGGGAACCGACAGATGATTAGCCGTGCGGTGACAGCGCACCTGGACCTTTTTCACTGAGAGGACGGATGGTAGCCATTGACAATGGTGACCCACCAACACACAGCTTGCCATAGGAGGAACCTTGCATGCGTGAAGAAGAAGACAGGGAGAAAGCAGAGATTCAGAAGACAAAGCATCTCCAAAACTCCAACATATTCTCCATTACTGCAGAACAAGTATTTAATCCATGCTCTTTTATTCTCCGCAATTCATACTGATAATTATAATTGATTTCCTAACTAAGATTTACAAGATAACCATAGATTGCTTCAAACCAACAATCTCTGTGGGATCGACCCTTTCTCACGTAAGGTATTACTTGGACGACCCAGTGCAATTGCTGGTTAGTTGTGCGAAGCTGTGAGAAATAGTCCATTAATATTGGCATACACAATTTCGTGCACCAAGTTTTTGGCGCCGTTGCCAGGGATTGTTCGAGTTTGAACAACCGACGGTTCATCCTGTTGCTTTGATTAGGAAGATTTTGTCTTTTGGGTCAGAGTCTTTTGCTTTCTTTTCAAAAATCTTTCAAAAGATTTTTATTTTTCTTTATTAATCTGTGATTTGTCTTTGAGTCTTTATTATTGTTCTTGTTAAAATTTTAGAATCCTTATTTTATTTTTCAAAAGTTTTTCGAAATTTTATTTTTTTTTACTAATAATTGAGTTTTTTCTGTTCAAGTTTAGTTTTATATTTTAAGTTTGGTGCCAATTGCATATTTTATACTTTCCTTTAAATTTTCGAATTTGTGTTCTTTGTTTTTCCTGGATCTTCAAGTTGTTCTTGTTTATTTTTCTTGTTTGATCTGTAGTTTTTCTTGTTCTGTTTCTTTTCTTGTTTTTCTTGTGCTTTTTCAAAACAATAGTTTTCGAAAAAATTTATTCTTAGTTATTAAAAATACTTCTTTAAAACAAGTGTTACATTTACAGCTCAACTGGCTAGAGCGTTGGTTTATGTTCTTGGTAATTGGGTATCTTCTTTTTAAAATCTTTTTTTAAAAATAATTTTTCTTTGATTAAATCTTGTGCCAAACTTTAAGTTTGGTGTTTTCTTGTCAATCTTTCTATAATTTTTGAAAATTTTATTGAGGTTTTCTAAAAATTTTAAGTTTGGTGTTCTTTCTTTTGTTCTTGTTGTTCTTGTGAGTCTTCAAAGTGTTCTTGAGTTTTCCTTGTGTCTTGATCTTAAAATTTTTAAGTTTGGTGTTCCTTGGTGTTTTCCCTCCAAAATTTTTGAAAACAAGGAGCATTAGATCTAAAAATTTTAAGTCTTGTGCTATCTTATTATTTTTCTCTTTCCTCTTTAAATTCAAAAATATCTTTTTCCTTTATTTTAATTGATTTTTCTAATTTTCCTTTTAAAAATTCAGATTTTATTTTAAATTTTTTTATTTTATCTTATCTTAGTTTTAAAATTTCAAAATTCAAATATTTTTCAAAAAAAAATCATATCTTTTTCAAAATCTTATCTTATCTTATTTCAAATTTCAAATTTTCAAATTTAAAATTTAATTTTCAAAACTTTTTAATTTAAATTCCTTATCTTCTCTTACCTAGCCTATCTTATCTTTTCTAATATCAAATTTTAAAATCAAATATTTTTCATATCTTTTCTTTTTTATTTATTTTTATTTTATTTTATTTTCTTACAAGTATCTTTAATTTTAAGACATATCTTTTTCAAAATTTCCTAACCAATTTCTCTCTCTTCATTTTTTTCGAAAATCCTCACCCACATCTTTTTCTAATCTTTTTTATTAATTAATTTAGTTTTTAATTTTCTTTTATTTATTTTTCTTCAAATTTTCAAATTTATAGTCAATTTTTCATTTATTTTATTTTATGTTATTTTATTTTAATTTCAGTTTTCAAAAAAAAAAATTTATTTGCAATCTGCATCATCTCCCTTTCTCCATCATGGACCTAAGTGGAAATGAACAGTCCAGAAGGACTCTGGGGTCATATGCTAACCCCACTACTGCTTCATATGGGAGTAGTATCTGTATGCCCTCCATTGGAGTCAGTAGCTTTGAGTTGAATCCTCAGCTCATTATCATGGTGCAGCAAAGTTGCCAGTATTCCGGTCTTCCACAGGAAGAACCTACAGAGTTTCTGGCATAGTTTTTACAGATTGCTGACACGGTATATGATAAGAAAGTAGATCAGGATGTCTACAGATTATTACTATTTCCATTTGCTGTAAAAGACCAAGCTAAGAGGTGGTTAAATAACCAACCTAAGGCTAGCATAAGGACATGGAAACAGCTGTCAGAAAAATTCCTGAATCAATACTTCCCTCCAAAACGGATGACACAGCTAAGGCTAGACATCCAAGGTTTTAAACAAGGAGATAATGAATCTCTTTATGATGCTTGGGAGAGATACAGAGAGATGCTAAGAAAATGCCCCTCTGAGATATTTTCAGAATGGGTGCAGCTAAACATCTTCTATTATGGGCTTACAGAGAAAGCTCAGATTTCTCTAGACCACCCAGCTGGTGGATCTATACACATGAAAAAGACAATTGAAGAAACTCAAGAGCTCATTGATACAGTTGCCAGAAATCAGCATCTGTACCTAAACAGTGAATCTTCCATGAAAGAAGAGGCTAAAACAGTAACTGCTGAACTCAGTCCTGCAGAACAAGTTACTGAATTCAATAAGCAATTAGACTTTCTAACAAAACAGCTAGCCAAATTCAAGGAGATACTACAAGACACAAGAATGGCTAATATAAATATGGAGGTACAGTTGAAAAAAATAGAACAACAGTTATCAAAACAAATAACAGAAGAGTGCCAAGCAGTTCAATTAAGAAGTAGAAAAACATTAAATACCTCACTTCAAGGCAGCAGGAAGCCAAGAAATGAACAAACTGCTATTCAAAATCCCTCTGAGGATAGTAAGAGCCCAGAGAGGAATAACTCTGGCGTCCAAACGCCAGAAACAAGCAGGGATTTGGTGTCAAACGCCCAATGGAAGCTCAGTTCTGGCGTTCAAACGCCAGGAACAATTAAGGAGTTGGCGTCCAACGCCACTCCAGCTTCTAACTCCGGCATTCAAATGCCAGTGAGGGATCAGACACACACAAGTGCTGATAACAACCCCTCTAAAAAGGCTTCTCCAACCACCTCTGTAGGAAATAACCCTGCAGGAACTAAGGTTGAGGAATACATAGCCAAGATGCCTTATCCTCAAAAACTCCGCCAAGAGGAGCAGGATAAGCAGTTTGCTCGCTTTGCAGACTATCTCAGGAATCTTGAAATAAAGATTCCGTTTGCAGAGGCACTTGAGCAAATACCCTCTTATGCCAAGTTCATGAAAGAGATCTTGACTCATAAGAAGGATTGGAGAGAAACTGAAAGAGTTCTCCTCACTGAAGAATGTAGTGCAGTCATTCTGAAAAGCTTCCCAGAAAAGCTTAAGGATCCCGGGAGCTTTCTGATACCGTGCACATTAGAGGGTAATTGCACCAAGACAGCTTTATGTGATCTTGGGGCAAGTATCAATCTAATACCTGCATCCACTATCAGAAAGCTTGGTTTAACTGAAGAAGTCAAACCAACCCGAATATGTCTCAAACTTGTTGATGGCTCCATTAAATACCCATCAGGCGTGATTGAAGACATGATCGTCAGGGTTGGGCCATTCGCCTTTCCCACTGACTTTGTGGTGCTGGAAATGGAAGAGCACAAGAGTGCTACTCTCATTCTAGGAAGACCTTTCCTAGCAACTGGACGAACTCTCATTGATGTCCAAAAGGGGGAAATAACCCTGAGAGTCAATGAGGATGAGTTTAAGTTGAATGCTGTCAAGGCTATGCAGCATCCAGACACACCAAAAAACTGCATGAAAGTTGATCTCATTGACTCTTTAGTAGAGGAGATCAACATGGCTGCGAGTCTCGAATCAGAGCTGGAAGACATCTTTAAAGATGTTCAGCCTGATTTGGAGGATTCAGAGGAATCGAAAGAACCTCTGAAACTTCCTCAGGAAGAGGAGAAACCTCCTAAACCCGAGCTCAAGCCACTACCACCATCCCTGAAATATGCATTTTTGGGAGAAGGTAACACTTTTCCGGTGATCATAAGCTCTGCTTTAAATCTACTGGAAGAGGAAACACTACTTCAAGTGCTAAGGACACACAAGACAGCCCTTGGGTGGTCCATAGGTGACCTTAAGGGAATAAGCCCAGCTAGATGTATGCACAAGATCCTATTGGAGGATGATGCTAAGCCAGTGGTTCAACCAAAGAGGCGGTTAAATCCAGCCATGAAGGAAGTGGTACAGAAAGAGGTCACCAAGTTACTGGAGGCTGGGATTATTTATCCTATTTCTGATAGCCCCTGGGTGAGCCCTGTCCAAGTTGTCCCCAAAAAGGGAGGCATGACAGTGGTTCATAATGAAAAAAATGAACTGGTTCCTACAAGAACAGTTACAGGGTGGCGCATGTGTATTGACTACAGAAGGCTCAATACAGCCACCAGAAAGGATCATTTTCCTTTACCATTCATAGACCAGATGCTAGAAAGACTAGCAGGTCATGATTATTACTGCTTTTTGGATGGCTATTCAGGCTACAACCAAATTGCAGTAGATCACAGGATCAAGAGAAAACAGCATTCACATGTCCATCTGGAGTGTTTGCTTACAGAAGGATGCCATTTGGGCAGTGTAATGCGCCTGCAACCTTTCAGAGATGCATGCTCTCTATTTTCTCTGATATGGTGGAAAATTTTCTGGAAGTCTTCATGGATGACTTCTCAGTATATGGAGACTCATTCAGCTCCTGTCTTGATCACTTGACACTGGTTCTGAAAGATGCCAAGAGACTAACTTGGTTTTAAACTGGGAAAAATGTCACTTTATGGTGACTGAAGGGATTGTCCTTGGGCTCAAGATTTCGAACAAGGGAATAGAGGTGGATCAAGCTAAAGTGGAAGTAATTGAAAAATTACCACCACCTGCCAATGTTAAGGCAATCAGAAGCTTTCTGGGGCATGCAGGATTCTATAGGAGGTTTATAAAGGATTTTTCAAAAATTGCAAAACCTTTTAGCAATCTGCTAGCTGCTGACACGCCATTTGTGTTTGACACAGAGTGTCTGCAGGCGTTTGAAACTCTGAAAGCTAAGCTGGTCACAGCACCAGTTATTTCTACACCAGACTGGATATTACCATTTGAACTAATGTATGATGCCAGTGACCATGCCATTGGTGCAGTACTGGGACAGAGGCATAACAAGCTTCTGCATGTCATTTATTATGCTAGCCGTGTTTTAAATGATGCCCAAAAAAATTACACAACCACAGAAAAATAATTGCTTGCAGTGGTTTATGCCATTGACAAGTTTAGATCATACTTAGTAGGATCAAAAGTGATTGTGTACACTGACCATGCTGCTCTTAAATATCTACTCACAAAGCATGATTTAAAGCCCAGGCTCATAAGATGGGTGTTGCTTCTGCAAGAGTTTGATATAGAAATAAGAGACAGAAAAGGGACAGAGAACCAAGTGGCTGATCATCTATCCCGGATAGAACCAGTAGAAGGGCCGTCCTTTCCCTCTATTGAGATCTCTGAAACCTTTTCGGATGAGCATTTGTTTGCCATTCAGGAAACACCATGGTTTGTAGACATTGCAAACTATAAAGCTGCAAGGTTTATACCCAAAGAGTACAGCAGGTAACAAACGAAAAAATTAATCACTGATGCAAAGTACTACTTGTGGGATGAACCATATCTCTTTAAGAGATGTGCAGACAGAATAATTCGTAGGTGTGTGCCCAGAGAAGAAGCACAGAAGATCCTATGGCATTGTCATGGATCACAATATGGAGGACATTTCGGAGTTGAGCGAACGGCTACAAAAGTCCTCCAATGTGGCTTCTACTGGCCCACTCTCTATAAAGACTCCTAAGAGTTTGTGCGTAACTGTAACAGCTGCTAGAGAGCTAGTAATCTACCTCATAGTTATGCCATGCCTCAGCAAGGGATCTTGGAGATTGAGTTGTTTGATGTATGGGGTATTGACTTCATGGGGCCTTTCCCACCATCATACTCAAACACTTATATTCTGGTGGCAGTCAACTATGTATCCAAATGGGTAGAGGCCACACCCACTAATGATACTAAGATCGTGCTGAAGTTCCTTTAGAAATATATCTTCAGCAGGTTTGGTGTCCCTAGAGCACTAATTAGTGATGGGGGCACTCACTTCTGCAACAAACAGCTTTACTCTGCTATGGTCCGGTATGGAATTAGCCACAAGGTGGCAACTCCATACCATCCACAGACAAATGGGCAAGCTGAAGTCTCTAATAGAGAACTAAAAAGAATCCTGGAATGAACTGTAAGTACCCGTAGAAAGGATTGGGCAAGAAGCTTGAATGATGCTCTGTGGGCTTACAGAACAACATTCAAGACTCCTATAGGGACCTCTCCATACCAGCTTGTGTATGGTAAGGCCTGTCATCTGCCCGTGGAACTGGAGCATAAGGCCTACTGGGCAACCAGATACCTAAACTTTGATGCCAAATTAGCTGGAGAAAAAAGATTGCTCCAGCTGAATGAGCTAGAGGAATTCAGACTCACTGCTTTCGAAAATGCCAAGCTTTACAAAGAGAAAGCAAAAAGGTGGCATGACAGAAAGCTATCATCTAGAGTCTTTGAATCAGGACAGAAGGTTCTGCTGTTTAACTCTAGGCTTAGGCTATTCCCCGGGAAACTGAAATCCCGGTGGAGGGGACCATATGTGATTACAAGTGTATCACCATATGGCTATGTGGAGCTTCAAGACATTGATTCTAATAAGAAGTTCATTGTTAATGGACAGATAATCAAGCACTATCTTGAAGGCAATGTTGAGCAAGAGTGCTCAAGGCTGAGGCTAGATTAAAAGCTCAGCAAGGTCCAGCTAAAGACAATAAAGAAGCACTTGTTGGGAGGCAACCCAATGTTATTTAATTATATCTATTTATTTTCTATTGCTATTTTATGTCTTCTTAAGGTTGATGATCATGTGAAGTCACAAAAACTACTGAAAAATAAAAAACAGAATGAAAAACAGCAACAAAAATAGCACACCCTGGAGGGGGAGTATTCTGGCGTTTAAACGCCAGAAACAAGCATCTATCTGGCGTTTAACGCCAGAAACAGGCACCAAGCTGGCATTTAACGCCAGAAACAAGCATCTACTTGGCGTTAAACGCCAGAAACAAGCTACATTTGGGCGTTTAACGCCAGAAACAGGCAGCAGTCTAGCGTTAAACGCCAGGATTGCACAGCAAGGGCGTTTTACACGCCTAATTGGAGCAGGGATGTTAAGTCCTTGACCCCACTTGATCTGTGGATCCCATAGGATCCCCTCAAGATCTGTGGACCCCACAGGATCCCCTCAGGATCTGTGGACCCTACAGAATCCCTACCTTTCCTTCTTCATTTTCACACAACACAACCCTCTCTTCTTCCACTTGGCCGAATACATCTTCTTCCCCCATCTCCTCCTTTTTCTTCTTCTTCTACTACTTTCTCTCTTCTTTTGCTCGGGGACGAGCAAACCTTCTAAGTTTGGTGTGGAAAAAGCATTGCTTTTTTTTGGTTTTCCATAACCACTAATGCCTCAAGGGATGCACTTCCCTTCACAAAACTATTAGGAGCAACAAAGACAAGGAAGAGACATAGAGGAGTTCAAGAGCACCATTGGTTTTTCAAGAAGAGGAAGACGCTATCCTCAATAAGGTGGACCCGTTCCTTAATCTCCTTGTTTTTATTTTCCTGTTTTTCGTTTATTATGCTTTATGTTTTATTTATATTTGTGTCTTTACTATATGATCACTAGTATCTAAGTGTCTATGTCTTAAAGACATGAATGTCCTATGAATCCATCACCTTTCTTAAATGAAAAATGTTTTCTGAAAAAGAAAAAGAAGTACATGAATTTTCGAATTTTAAAATAGTTTAATTATTTTGATGTGGTGGCAACACTTTTTGTTTTCTGAATGAATGCTTGAACAGTGCATATGTCTTTTGAAGTTGCTGTTTATGAATGTTAAATATGTTGGCTCTTGAAAGAATGATGAACAAGAGACATGTTATTTGATAATCTGAAAAATCATAAAAATGATTCTTGAAGCAAGAAAAAGCAGTGAATACAAAAGCTTGCAGAAAAAAAATATATGCGAAAAAAAATTAGAAAAAGAAAACACAAGCAGAAAAAGTCAAAAGCTCTTTAAACCAAAAGGCAAGAGCAAAAAGCCAGTAACCCTTAAAAATAAAGGCAAGGGTAAATAAAAAGGATCCAAGGCTTTGAGTATCAGTAGATAGGAGGGCCTAAAGGAATAAAATCTTAGCCTAAGCAGCTAAACCAAGCTGTCCCTAACCATGTGCTTGTGGCGTGAAGGTGTCAAGTGAAAACTTGAGACTGAGCGGTTAAAGTCAAGGTCCAAAACAAAAACAGAGTGTGCTTAAGAACCCTGGACACCTCTAATTGGGGACTTTAGCAAAGCTGAGTCACAATCTGAAAAGGTTCACCCAGTTACGTGTCTGTGGCATGTATGTATTCGGTGGTAACACTGGAAAACAGAGTGCTTAGGGCCACGACCAAGACTCATAAAGTAGCTGTGTTCAAGAATCAACATACTAAACTAGGAGAATCAATAACACTATCTGAATTCTGAGTTCCTATAGATGCCAATCATTCTAAACCTCAATGGATAAAGTGAGATGCCAAAACTATTCAAGAGGCAAAAAGCTAGTAGCCCCGCTCATCTAATTAAGACTAATCTTCATAGATGTTTTTGAAATTCATTGTATATTCTTTTCTTTTTATCCTACTTTGTTTTTAGTTGCTTGGGGACAAGCAACAATTTAAGTTTGGTGTTGTGATGAGCGGATAATTTATATGCTTTTTGGCATTGTTTTTAGTATGTTTTCAGTGTAATTTAGTTAGTTTTTATTATATTTCTTTTAGTTTTTAAATAAAAATCACAATTCTGGACTTTACTATGAGTTTGTGTGTTTTTCTGTAATTTCAGGTATTTTTTGGCTGAAATTGAGAGAGCTGAGCAAAATCTGATTCAGGCTAAAAAAGGACTGCGGACTTTACTATGAGTTTGTGAAAATGATGTTCCAAAATTTTTTTGGGCTGAAGCTGTAAATACAGCTTGTTATATTTTGAATAGGACAATTATTAGGAAGGGTTTAAAGAAAACACCTTATGAGCTATGGAAAGGAACCACACCAAATCTTAAGTATTTCCACATTTTTTGGATGCAAAATGCTTTGTACTTAACAATAAAGAGAATCTTGGCAAATTTCCTATGAAGGAATGTTTGTTGGATATTCTACCACTAGCAAAGCATTTAGAATTTACCTCAAAGAACAAAGGACCATAGAGGAATCCATACATGTGTCTTTTTGTGATACTAATTCAATTTCCAGTGCCCCTTTTGACGATGATACAGGTAGTGAAGCAGAAACAAGTCATCTACCAAGTCAAGAAAGTCCCAATGCTGTCCCAAGTGAAGAACCTGTCTGTCCAGTTTTGTCTCATCAGGATGGAGGAGATATTTCAGTCTTGTCTCTTGAGCCAGTAAGAGAATCTGGAACAGAACAATCATCAAAGCTCAACCTTACTCCGAAGACCAAGAGAATAGAAGTCTATGAGAGGTTATCCCCATGCTTTTATCATAGGTGATCCTTCCCAAGGAGTAACAACAAGATCCTCAACTAAAAAGCAAACCGAACAAAGCAATTTTGCTCTCTTGTCTCAAATGGAGCCTAACAATGTGAAGCAAGCTCTTGAAGACCCCTCTTGGGTCAAAGCCATGCAAGAAAAGCTAGCTCAATTTGACAAGAATGAGGTTTGGACACTAGTACCTCATCCGAATGGTAAGAAGGTAATGGGTACTAAGTGGGTTTTCAAAAATAAATTAGGTGAGGATGGTAAGGTTGTTCATAACAAGGCTAGATTAGTGGCCCAAGGTTACGATCAAGAAGAGGGTATTGATTTTGATGAGTCTTTTGCTCCGGTAGCAAGAATGGAAGCAATTAGGTTGCTTCTTGCCTATGCTGCCCATAAAGGTTTTAAAATGTTCCAAATAGATGTCAAATGTGCTTTCCTTAATGGCTTTATAGATAGAGAAGTGTTTGTGGCACAAATCTCCAGTTTTGAAAATAAAGAATTTCCAAATCATGTTTTCAAACTTTCAAAGGCCCTTTATGGCCTTAGGCAAGCTCCAAGAGCTTGGTATGAAAGGCTTAGTGCCTTCTTGTTAGAAAATTACTTTCAAAGGAGTACCACCGATACTACTTTATTTATTAAAGTATCTAATGATGATATTCTTCTTGTTCAAGTTTATGTGGATGATATAGTGTTTGGATCGGCCAATGAATCCTTGTGTGAAGAGTTTGGAAAACTCATGACTAGTGAGTTTGAAATGAGTTTAATCGGAGAACTAACATTCTTTCTTAGTCTCCAAATCAAACAAACTCCTAGTGGCACTTTTATTCACCAAGGAAAATATGCTAAAGAATTAATCAAGAAATTTGGCCTAGAAAATTCCAAACATATGGGAACACCAATGCATCCCAACACTAAGCTTGATAAGGATGATGATGGCAAAGATGTGGATGAAACACAGTATAGAGGAATGATAGGTTCACTTATGTATCCTACCTCCTTTAGACCGGACATAGTTCAAAGCGTGGGTGTATGTTCAAGGTTTCAATATCACCCAAAAGAATCCCACCTTTCAGCCGTCAAAAGAATCATTAGATATATTAAGGGAACAAGTGATTATGGCTTATGGTATCCTAGAACTAATAACTTTTGTGCAATAGGGTTTTATGATGCAGATTATGCGGGAGACCGGGTGGATAGACGGAGCACCTCCGGAATGTGTTGCTTCCTTGGAAGCTCACTTAAATTGTGGTTAAGCAAGAAACAAGCCACAATTGCTCTATCCACAGCCAAAGCTGAATATATATCTGCCTCTGCATGTTGTTCACAATTAATTTGGTTGGAAACTCAGTTAGAGGATTACAAATTAAAGATCAATAGTATATCTTTGTTTTGTGATAATATGAGTGCTATTAACATCTCTAAAAATCCTATTCTGTACTCAAGAACTAAGCACATTGAAATTAAATATCACTTTATTAGAGAACATGTGCAAAAGGGTACTATTGATATTCAATTTGTGAAATCCGAAGAACAACTTGCGGATATTTTCACTAAACCTTTGTGTGAGGATAGATTTTGTTCATTAAGGAACAACTTGGGTATGTTGGATTTAAATTCTGTTGATAATTTGTGACTTTTGATGAATCTGTTGGTTTTGTCTCATAGGAAACCAGGAGACAAAATTGAGGATGTGATGAATTGGCATTGATACAGGGGAGAATGATTCGGATATTAATGATCATGGGCCCCACCTAATCCTCTTTGACCTCAATCATAACCCTGGCCTGTTTTTAGTTCCTAAATTGTTAATCATATCTTTGTTAGGAAGTTATCATATCAAATCTTATAGGAAGGAGTAGTTGTCAAATCATAATCTTTTCTCTCACTTATTCCCTTGATTCTAGGAGCTAACCTCTTTTTTTTTAATTTCAAACTTCCTTCTTTGTAGATAACCACGCCACTTAATGGTCATTAACCACCTAACCCTCTCTCTCCACTCAGCATTTAATGCTCCCATAACCCCCACCTCTCTCCAACCCCTTCGGCCACCCCATCATCTTCCCTCTCCTCTCTTCATCTTCATAACATGAAAAAGAAGGTTGCACCCAAGAGAAGTAGCCGAACCCCTCTACCCAAAAATCCTCCATTTTCTTCAACACCTCAAACTCACACTCACATCCACATACACTCCACATCCTCTTCATCTCCTTCACCTTCCTCCAAACAAACCGAAACTATGAGAAGAAAGGTGATTGCAAAGAAAACTTCATCCAGAAAAAAGCTTGGAAAGGATAAAGAACCAATTGAAGAAGAAGAGGAGGAGTCTCAGTCGTCCTTACCTCACTCACCTCCAAAGAAATCTACTCCTCATGCTTCTGGGCGTAGTTCACAGCGTGCAAAAAGTTACGTGCTTCGTAACACCAGGGAACCACCAAATTTGGAATCACTTTATTTCAAAAATAAGTACAACAAAGGTCACTCACACTTTGATCCAACCAGATTTAACTCATGTGCTTCATACGAGTTTCATAATGAAGTTCTGAAGAAGCGTCACTTGTGTGCATCTCACATAGTGAACCTGGAATCCCTCACTGTAAAAGGCATTAATCTTGTCACTCTCTTTGACAATATGAAATGGACCCCTTTGTTCAGCATCCAGAAACCTGTGTATCCAGCCTTGGTTCGCAAGTTCTATGCAAACATGAGGTTTATTGATGGTGCAATCCATTCTTTTGTCAAGCGGGTTCATATGTCCCTGAACAGAGAAACAATCAGTGCTGCCTTGGGATATGTTGATGAAGGAGCCGCTGCTTATATGATGGGAAGATGGGATTCGCAGGTTGGAATCTCACTCCAGATTGCTTTGAATCAAACTTGCATAAATTTATCTGCTTTTGATGGCACGATTCTGACCCACAAAGCTCTTGGTCCTGAAAGAGCACTTCTGCACAGAATCATCAATCACATTCTAATGCCTCAGAGTGGTTCATACCATAGAGTAACTATCTATGATACTTTGGTACTTTTTGCTATTATTACTTCTTCTCCTATCTCTTTTGCATATCTTATGGTGAGACACATGTGGGAGTGTGTTAGAAGTGATAAAAAGGCTAATCTTCCCTATGGAATCTTTCTTACATGCATCTTTGAATATTTTGATGTTGATTTAAAAAATGAGGATGTAGAAAATAAAGTTTCCATAATCAAAGGAGGAGGAGTCTCAGGTTCTATGAAAGGCACCAAAGGGAAACGTTCCATGCCATTTGAACTGTCTGAAAGTGATCTTGAGAGCCGCCCACATGAGCCAACAAAGATTGAGGATTCAATCAAGGATGTACTCACTGAGTTCTCAAATATGTCCAATCTGATGGTGCAATCCTATAAAACGGCTCGCAAGCAAGCATATGAAAATGAGAAAGCTTGGATTAAGTGCCAAGAAAGAGTTAACCTGCTGCTGCTGAGTTTTGAAAAGGAAAAGGGTGTAGAGGAAGATGATGAATACGGCTCTGAATTTAACCTATCTGATGATTGATCTAAGTTGTCATTTTTTTAACTCTGTTTCTATTCTGATATTTTGGTATTTTGCATGCTCTTGGATACTCTGGACAATTGTTATTTTGTTAAACTCTTGGATATTCTGGTTCTGGTTCTGTTTGTTTGTATACCATTGTCATGTGTTTTTTTTTGCAGGTTCCCCATTGATGACAAAAGGGGGAGGAAAAGTTGGAAAAATTGAAAAAAAACAGGGGCTGAAATCGTTTTGATTCATGATCACCCTGTGCATAAGTTCTATGTTCCAATGGTCATGCCTTATGACTTATGATCTGTTGTGTTGAAATGTTTGCTGTATTATCATTATTGGAACTTAGTTATGTTTTGATAATTCCCTTGTGCTCTAATATGTTGAATGAATAATTTTTTTATGCTCTGATATGATTCTACTTGATTGATAATGTTTTCCTTGCTATAAAGTGATTTTTTTTATCTAATATGATTGATGGAAAATGTTGTCTACTTGATCAAATGATTTGGAAGTAAAATTTTTGAATTATCTAATGTGTTTTTAGTTGTTATGTACTTTGTACTCAAGCATTTTGTTTAGTATTGAGCAGAAAATCATTTATATGATAACAAATTAGTTTTGTTTATCACTTTACTTCTGCTCATAAATCAAGCTGTTCAACATAACTTATATTCCATATGTTGAATACATGGTGGCTATCAGCTTGATTTTAAATGTTACAGGTATTGCTTCCCTTGGTAAAATGGCATATATTTAGGGGGAGCTATGTAACAGTTGAAAAGGGGGAGGAGTCCAAATCTTCAAAGGGAGTACTCTAAATTCTAAACCTTTCCATTTCAATTTTTAATAATGTTTGTCATCAAGGGGGAGATTGATGAGATTGAAAAACTCCAAATTAAATTTGATGATGATCAAACATTATTAAAATAACTAATTACAAAATTATTAATTTAAAGATTTATTCATATGTATTGATTAATAATTTTGTTATTATACAAATTATGGATATTGGGCATAAAAGCAAATCAAAGCCCAATTGTGCTAAGAAAATAAATTCAGCCTTGTGCAAAATTGTTATATTAAGTGGCTGAATTATGGTTATGTTTGTTGGGCCAGGAAAATATATCTGTAGCCCAACAAAGTGGCTAGTCCGAAATAAAAAAGGAAATGGGGCACAATATTTTCTACTCATTTAATATGATGAAACCCATTCCTTTAATCATATTGCTGCATGCTTTCAACGGACCTTACTCTCTCTTTGGATGGATTTCAAATTTATTCAACTTGCTTTAATTACATTGGAACCATGAGAGAGAAATGACAATTGATTTGATTATCATCATTAATGACACAAGCTACTAAGCAAAAGGGAAGAGGAAAGTAATTCAATTTAATTCATTTGTTCAAATTACATTGAAAGTTTTCTCTCTTTTCTCTCCTTTTTCTCATCACTTTCGGTCACTTCACAGGAAATATGGAAGAAACCACAAGCTATCAGAAGAAGGTAGATGAAGCTAGGCTCAAGCATAAAGCCATAGTGATGATAGCGGTAAGAAAAAGAAAATCAACAGTATGATGTGGCTGAGATCTTTGCCACAAAAGGTATAGTGTGGTGAAGAAGTCTCAAGCCTTCCATAACCAAAAATGGAAGAAATCCACTTCGATCAGAGGAAGAAGATCCCTTGGAAGCATGGCTCGTCTCTACTTTTGCTCAACCACTATAGGAGATAACTACTGTAGCTACGTGGAGGATGAGGTAGAAGATAAGAGCAGGAGAAGCTGTCAAGCAATCAAGGACTCATCAAGGGCTAGGAATCCTTCTTGGGGAGCAAGTCAAGATGGAAGGCCCGGATTGATGAAGCTTGGTGAGAAGGGAAGACCCAAAGATAATTGCATGTTGGTTTAAGCATTCAGTTTCCTCTCCTTTCTCTCTGGCCGAACCGATTTTGTTTGAAGAAGAAGAAGATTAGCTTGGTTCAACAGCTTCAATCTTGGAGGCTTCCCCTTCTATAAATATGGGAGAACAGCCAGGGATTGAAGCAAGGAGAAAAGAGTGAAAAGCACAGAGTTCTCATAGCTACCCAAGCTAACAGAAGTTCTTCTCCTTCAATTTTTTCATTTTGTAATTTTTCTGTTTAGTTTTGTTTGTCTTGAGTCTCATGGAAAAAGACAAACAGTGAGGTTTGTATGAAAAAGCCATAGAACGGAAAAAGGCAGAGTATATAAAATTAAAAGAAAAAGCCATAGATGTCCTAGAGGTCCTTTGTACATCTGTGTTGTGTTTCATGATTCTGTGGGAATCCCCTTGCAACTTGGGTTAGCACTTAGCAGTTGAAAGCTTGGTAGGTGACCAAGTCAAGTTCAGGATTAGGGATAGATTCTGGACTTGTCCCGGATAGGAAGGGTAGTTCCTAGGGAGAATTGGTGTATGTAATCATGATGATTATAGTGAAATTCCATCATTGTGGTGATGGAGACTGGATGTAGGCTGCATTGCACTTGGCAGCTGAACCAGGATACTTCGTGGTGTGATTCTCTCTCTCTCTTCTACTCCATTTCTGTTTCTGCTGTGGTGCACGAAATTGTGATCATCAATGGTGCCAAAAACTTGGTACGCACAATTGTAATCTCAACTCTTTGTCACAACTCCGCACAACTAAACAGCAAGAGCACTGGGTCGTCCAAGTAATAAACCTTACGTGAGTAAGGGTCGATCCCACAGAGATTGTCGGCTTGAAGCAAGCTATGGTCATCTTGTAAATCTCAATCAGGCAGATTCAAATGGTTATGGAGAATTGATAATTAAAAGATGAATAAAACATAAAATAAGATAAAGGTACTTATGTAATTCATTGGTGAGAATTTCAGATAAGCACATGAAGATGCTTTGTTCCTCCTGAACTTTTGCTTTCCTATTGGCTTCATCCAATCATTTATACTCCTTTCCATGGCAAGCTGTATGTTGGGTTTCACCGTTGTCAATGGCTACCTCCCGTCCTCTCAGTGAAAATGGTCCAAATGTGCTGTCACCGCACGGCTAATCATCTGTCGATTCTCGATCATGTTGGAATAGGATCCATTGATCCTTTTGCGTTTGTCACTACGCCCAACACTCGCGAGTTTGAAGCTCATCACAGTCATCCCTTCCCAGATCTTACTCGGAATACCACAGACAAGGTTTAGACTTTCCGAATCTTAGGAATGGCTGCCAATAATTCTAGCCTATACCACGAAGGTTCCAATCTTAGATTAGAAACCCAAGAGATACACATTCAAGCTTGTTTGCATGTAAAACGGAAGTGGTTGTCAGGCACGCGTTCATAGGTGAGAATGGTGATGAGTGTCACATAATCATCACATTCATCATGTTCTTGAGTGCGAATGAATATCTTGGAGAAGAAATAGGCTTGAGTTGAATAGAAAAAATAATAGTACTTTGCATTAATTCATGAGGAACAGCAGAGCTCCACATCTTAATCTATGGTGTGTAGAAACTCCACCATTGAAAATACATAAGAACAAAAGGTCTAGGCATGGCCGAATGGCCAGCCCCCAAAGAGGTCTAAGATAGCATAAGACTAATCAAAGATAAGACGAAAATACAATAGCAAAAGGTCCTATTTATAGAGAACTAGTAACCTAGGGTTTACAGAAATGAGTAAATGATGCAGAAATCCACTTCCGGGCCCACTTGATGTGTGCTTGGGCTGAGCATTGAAGCTTTCACATGTAGAGACGTTTCTTGGAGTTAAACGCCAGCTTGGGTGCCAGTTTGGGCGTTTAACTCCATCTTTTATGCCAGTTCTGGCGTTTTGACGCCAGAATTTTTATGCTGATTTGGAACGCCGGTTTAGGCCATCAAATCTCAAGTAAAATATGGACTATTATATATTTCTGGAAAGCCCAGGATGTCTACTTTTCAAAGCAATTGAGAGCGCGCCAAATGGGCTTCTGTAGCTCTAGAAAATCCACTTTGACTGCAGGGAGGTCAGAATCCAACAGCATCTGCGGTCCTTTTTCAGCCTCTGAATTAGATTTTTTATCAGGTCCCTCAATTTTAGCCAGAAAATACCTGAAATCCCAAAAAAACACACAAACTCATAGTAAAGTCCAGAAATGTGATTTTTATTTAAAAACTAATAAAAATATAATAAAAACTAACTAAAACATACTAAAAACTACCTAAAAATAATGCCAAAAAGCGTATAAATTATCCGCTCATCATGCTGCATAAGAGATAAAACTGAAAAATATCTCTTGCCTGGTTACGAGATAAAAAGAAACAGTCTCGTGACTAGGTACGAGACAAAAAGCAAAAAGTCTCCAGAAGTTAATTCAAAGGCCAGCAAGCGTTAATAAGCAAAAAATGGGGGCTAAGATTCAACCCCCCCTTCTCTTAGCCACTGATAAAGCATCACATTCCAATGTCTTCTGGTTAGAGAGGAACTATACCTTGCTAGTAAGTTCACAACAAATGATATATCAGATCGTGTGTTATTAGCAAGATACATTAGCGCTCCAATGGCACTAAGATATGGTACTTCAGGACCAAGGATATCTTTATTTTCTTCTTTAGGATGGAATTGATCATTTTTCACATCCAAAGACCTTACGATCATTAGGGTACTTAATGGATGTGACTTATCCATATAAAATCTCTTCAAGATCTTTTCTGTGGATGTTGTTTGATGAATTAAGATCCCATTTTTTATATGCTCGATCTGCAGGCCGAGACAAAATTTAGTCTTTCTAAGATCTTTCATCTCAAACTCTTCTTTTAGAGTTTTTATAGACATTGGAATCTCTTTAGGGGTTCTAATGATATTTAAATCGTCAACGTACACAGCAATTATAATGAATCCAGATGCAGATTTCTTTATGAAAACACATGGGTAGATATCATCATTCTTGAATCCGTTTTTGGCTAGATGCTCAGTAAGACGATTAAACTACATTCGTCCAGATTGCTTTAGACCATATAAAGATCTTTGCAATTTGACTAAGTATAACCCCTGTGAATATTCATTGGATGGTTTAGATATCTTTAATCCTTCAAGGACTTTCATATAGATATCACGATCTAATGATCCATATAAGTAGACTGTTACCACATCCATTAAATGCATATGTAGTTTATGGTATGCAGATAAACTGACCAAATAACGCAATATTATTGCATCCACTATAGGGAAATATGTTTCTTCAAAATCTATACCAGACCTTTGTGAAAAACCTTATGCCACAAGTCGAGCTTTGTAGCGTACAACTTTATTTTTCTCATTTTGTTTTCTCACAAATACCGATCTGTATCCAACAGATTTTACATCTTCTGGTGTACGGACTACAGGTCCAAAGACTTTACGTTTTGTAACTGAGTCTAACTCAGCCTTCATAGCTTCTTCCCATTTTGGCCAATCATTTATTTGTCGACATTCTTCGACTGTTCTTAGCTCAAGATCCTTACTTTCATGCATGATATTTAAATCCACATTATATGAAAATATTTTATTGACAATTATTCTTTTTGGTCCCAGTTTTCTCCTGTAATGACATAATTTATCGAGATCTCGTCATTTTCACAATTTTCAGGTACCTGGACGTTTTCTGCTGACAAAACTCTATCAGAATTTTGGACAACTACAAATGTCTTTACTATGTCTTTTTCAACAGGAATAGTATTTACCTCTTTTCTTTTTCGAGGATTTATGTCCTTGAAACCGATAGGCCTAACTCGCTTCTGACGTGAATTTATTTTGGTGACTGATGAGCGGATAATTTATACACTTGTTGGCATCACTTTTATATAGTTTTTAGTAGTTTTTATTAAGTTTTTATAGGTTTTAGTGTTAAATTCACTTTTTTAGATTCTACTATGAGTTTTTGTGTTTTTGGACAATTTTAGGTAATTTCTGGCTAAAATTGAGGAGCTAGAGCAGAAGTCTGATTCAGAGACAGAGAAAGCACTACAGATGCTTTCCAGATCTGACCTACCTGCA
>NC_029791.2:50879252-50900026 GCF_000816755.2 Arachis ipaensis
AAGTCCAAATGGAGCACTCTTAACAGCTATAGAAAGCTAACTTCCAGAGCTTTCCAGCAACATATAATAGTTTATACTTTGCTTCGGATTAGAAGGCCCAAAACTGGCATCCAGGCGCCAGTTACCTGCCCCCTTCCAGGCGTCCAGAGCCAGCTACCTGCCCCCTTCCAGGCGTCCAGCGCCCAAAGAGTAGAGACCAATGTACAAATGCCCAAAGAGGACCCCTAGCTGGCGTTTCACGCCCCAGAGACCTCATAGCATGTGGATCTCAACAAAGCTCAGCCCAAACACTCACCAAGTAGACCTCAGAAGTGGATTTTAGCACTAAATAGACTATTTTACCCTTACTAATCATCTGTTTAGTAGTTAAAGTGTATTTTATATAATCATTAGATATCACACATACCATTCAGCATATTTTCATTTATTCCATTGTATTTTCTTATCAGTATGAGTTTTTAAACGTCCTAGGTTGAGGGGAGGAGCCCTGCTGAGTCCTATGAATTAATAAAAGTATTACTATTTCTCTTCGATCCTTGTTTGATTAATTCTAAGATGTATATTTGAACTTCATCATGGTGAATAGGATGATCTAACAAATTAGCTCTGTTCATCATACTAAGACGAACGTGCCTGACAAACACCCGCGTCTACTTGGGTTCAGAATGTGCTTTTCACCGGACAAGGACGAACCAACAGCTATGTTTATACATCTCTCAGACGGCTAATCCAAGACTTCGTTGGGGACTTCTCAAGACATCAGTTCAGCCAATTTTCGGGGAGATTAGGGTCTCTGTGATAGAGGCTAGAACCCAAGGTGCAACATTCTCTGATCCGAAAGATCTGACCTTGTTTGTGGCGTTTTGAGTAGGATCATTAAGGAGAATAAACTGTACGAGCTTCACCCTCAATCAGAATGGATCTGCACTAAACCTGGGTTTCAGATCTGGAGGATTATTGGCAGCTGCTTAAACCAGTGTCAATCATATACAGCCTGCCATTGAAGAAATCACTCAAAAGCAAAGAGAGCAGTAATACCGGAGTTAATTCAGAAAGGCAAAGCAACTCCAATCCTCAACTCTATCTTTAAAGTATTAGCACCCTATTATCATAATCCCATAATCCTAACTCAATTATGTATCCAACAACACATTCTACCCTTTTCTCATATTCCTATTGATGATTTTAAGGCATACATTACTCTTACTACTTCAAACAACCTTCTGATCTTCATGACTAAGACCTGCAAGATAACCTTAGCTTGCTTCAAACCACAATCCTCGTGGGATCGATCCTGACTCGCTCAGGTATTACTTAGACGACCCAGTGCACTTGCTGGTACTGCTGTACGAAAGTGTGGGGATCGTATGCACCAAGTTTTTGGTACCGTTGCCTGGGATTGTTGAGTTTGGACAAACTAACGGATTGTCTTGCTTCCTAGATCAGGTAGTTTATTTTATTTTATTTTAATTTAGTCTTTTATTTTTGTTTTCTTCTTCTCTAATTTTCAAAAATCATTAAAAACCTTTTAAATTTTTTTCTTTTCTTTGTTCAATTTATGTTCTTGTTGAGTCTTTGATTTTTGCAAGAGTATAACTTTGATTTGAGTATTTTATTTTTATTTTCTTCTTCTTCAATTTTTCGAAAAATTCAAAAAAAAATTTCCAAAAATATTTTTCTTTTTTTTTGTTTAATCTTTGTCCTTTGTTTGAGTCTTGTGTTGAGTCTTTTATTTTTATTTTTCCTTCTCTATTTTTTCGAAAATTTTAAAAAGGTTCTTCAAAAAAAATCTTATTTTTTGTGTTCAATTGGTTAGAGCGTTGTCTTATGTTCTTGGTAATTGTTGTTCCTTTAAGTCTTTCTTTCTAAATATTTTCAAAAATATTTTCTTTGGTTAAATCTTGCGTCAAGCCTTTAAGTTTGGTGTCTTCTTGTTTATTTTCTTTAATTTTTCGAAAATTTCGTGTTGGTTTTCTAAAAATTTTAAGTTTGGTGTTCTTTTTTTATGTTCTTGTGTTCTTTGAGTCTTCGAGTTTTGTTCTTTGGATGGATATTCTGCGTACAATCAAATAGCAGTAGATCCACAAGATCAAGAGAAGACAGTATTCACATGCCCATCTGGCGTGTTCGCCTATAGACGAATGCCATTTGGTCTATGCAATGTGCCTGCCACCTTTCAGAGATGCATGTTATCCATCTTCTCTGATATGGTAGAGAAATTCCTTGAAGTATTCATGGATGACTTCTCTATTTATGGAGACTCATTTGACTCCTGTCTTGATCATCTGACCCTGGTCCTGAAAAGATGACAAGAAACAAACCTAGTTCTAAACTGGGAGAAATGCCATTTTATGGTAACTGGAGCCATTGTTCTTGGGCATCGGATCTCAAATAAAGGGATAGAGGTGGATCAAGCTAAGGTGGAAGTAATAGAATGCTTGCCTCCACCTACTAATGTCAAGGAAATAAGAAGTTTCCTAAGACACGCAGGATTCTACAGGCGGTTCATAAAAGATTTTTCTAAAATCGCCAAACCCCTGTGTAATCTCTTGGCCATTTATGTTCCATTCGTCTTTGACCAAGAGTGCCTGCATGCCTTTGAAACTCTGAAAGCCAAGCTTGTCACTGCTCCTATCATCTCTGCACCTAACTGGAACTTGCCATTTGAGCAAATGTGTGATGCAAGTGATCATGCAATAGGCGCAGTCCTGGGTCAGAGACATGACAAGCTTCTGCATGTCATTTATTATGCTAGTCATGTATTAAATGATGCGCAGAAAAACTACACTACTATAGAAAAAGAGCTACTTGCAGTGGTTTATTCCATTGACAAGTTCAGATCCTACCTAGTGGGATCTAAGGTCATTATCTATACTGACCACGCTGCTCTAAAATATCTACTCACTAAGCAGGATTCTAAACCCAGACTTATAAGATGAGTGTTACTCCTGTAAGAGTTTGATATAGAAATTAGAGACAGAAAAAGGGATAGAAAATCTGGTAGCTGATCACTTGTCCTGGATTGAGCCAGTAGCAGGGACTTCTTCTCTCTCCACTAACATATCCAAATCCTTTCCAGATGAGCAACTCTATGCCATCCGGACAGTACCTTAGTTTGTAGACATTGCAAACTATAAGGCTATATGGTTCATTCCCAAAGAGTTTACCAGGCAGCAAGCCTGGAAACTCATGTATGATGCAAAGTATTACCTATGGGATGAGCCATATCTCTTTAAGAGATGCTCGGATGGAATAATCCAACGCTGTGTGTCTGAAGAAAAGGTACACAGAATTCTATGGCATTGTCATAGCTCTGACTATGGAGGATACTTTGGAAGTGAGCAGACAACCACTAAGGTGCTCCCAAGTGGCTTTTACTGGCCTACTCTCTTTAAGGATTCTAGAGAGTTTGTCCGTAACTGCGATAGTTTCCAAAGAGCTGGCAACCTTCCTCATGGTCACAGCATGCCTCAACAAGGAATACTAGAGATTGAGTTATTTGACGTATGGGGCATAGATTTCATGGGACCATTTCCGCCTTCATACTCAAATACATACATCCTTGTGGCAGTAGATTATGTGTCTAAATGGGTTGAAGCAATAGCAACACCTACCAATGACACCAAAGTAGTAATGAAGTTCCTTCAAAAGAACATCTTCAGCAGATTTGGTGTCCCTAGGACACTAATCAGTGATGGAGGAACTCATTTCTGCAACAGACAGCTGGATTTTGTCTTAAGCCGTTACGGAGTTCACCATAAAGTATCAACACCGTATCATCCCCAAACGTATGGGCAAGCCGAAGTCTCAAATAGAGAACTAAAGCGAATCCTAGAGAGGACAGTAAGTGCCTCTAGAAAGGATTGGGCCAGAAAGCTTGATGACGCTCTGTGGACATACAGAACAACTTTTAAAACCCCCATTGGGACTTCACCATATCAGTTAGTATATGGGAAGTCCTGTAAGACCCAAGACTTTTGAAAAGTCCTATTTTGAACTAATCTCAGACCATATATTTATTTACAGTTTTAATTTCATAAATTATCTTATTGAAGGTATTTAAAGGTAGTTTTGATTAATTGGATCTGAAATAAATTAAGGTTTTCATTCAAACTCTATAATTATGGAGTAATTTCTATTTACAACTTAAAGTTCTAGAAATTCAAAAATAATGAGTTTGGGCTATTTAAATTAAGATTTTATCTAATTTTACAATTATTGAGTTATTTTATATATTTAAATTGTAAAGTTGGTAGTTGTGAAATAATAAGGATTTTTATATGATTTGGACTAAATAATTAATATTTTAAAATATTGATACTACTATTTTGGAAAAATAAAGGATTTAATTATATTATTTCTAATTACTTGATTTGGACATTTTATTGAAAATAATTTGTAAAAGTGATGAACAAATAGTATTTTTATACACTATTATTGTTGGATTAAAATCTATTTCTCATTACTATACTATCCCTACTTTTATTTAAAATTAAAAAACTAACCCTATTACCCTAATTTTGTTAAAATTACCAAATTGTCCCTAACCCTAAGTTTCAAAAATGAAACCCTAATCCTTGTAACCCAGCAGCCACCACCCCAACCCCCTTTGGCAACACAAACAGCAGAACACGGTTTCCTTTTCCATTTCTATGAAAGGAAAGAAACAGAAGTAGGAAACGGATTGAGGGAGAAGGAAAAAGGAAGGTTCGCCGGCGTGGAGAGGGAAGGGAGCTCACAGCGCCGCCGTCGCCCTCACCGCGTCGCGCCGCCGCGGCAGTTTACGTGTCCTTGTCATCACCAGGGGAAAGCCAGCGCCGCCACCATGTCACGCCTCGCCGCCGTGCCTCACGCTTCGCCGCCGTCATCCTCGCAGGTGTGAAAGAAGCCCTTGCTACCACTACTGCCCGTGAAGCCGACACCATTGCAGGTCAGAACTCAGGCGAGAGAGAGGAGGTTGCAAAGGAGGAGGGAACCGCGCCGTTCATCCGCCATCTGTGAAGCCTAGGTCGCCGTTCTGCCTCGCCATCGCCAATGAAGCCGCACCTGATGACTTGCATCATCTACCCTTCTTTCTTGCATAAAGAAGACCATAAAAGAGCATAAATCTCATTTGATCAGTACAATTCATGAATTAATTTCTTTTCAAAATCAATTTCTTTTCAATTTTTTTATTTATTACTATTTTCGAAAATCCTTGCTACAATTAATAATTTGATTCAAAATTTTCTAGTTGTTACTTGCCTATTAAGAAAGGATCAAAAGTTTTAATTCTAGAATCATATCTTCTAATTTCTTGTTAGTCAAGTAATCAACTTTAATTTTAAAACTTTCTCCTTTTAATTTGATTTTCAATCATATCTTCTCAATCATATCTTTTCAATCACATCTTTTTCAAAATTAAGTTTCAATCATATCTTTTTGATTTCTAATTTTGAAATCATTTTCAAAAATCACTTAATTTTTTTCCCAATCTTAATTTTCGAAAATCCTTTACCAAATTTTCAAAATTTCTTTTAATTATTTCAAAATCTTTTACTTTAATTTCGAAAATTCTTCCTCTCTTATCACATCCTTCTATTTAAGGACTAACACTCCTCCACTATCAACAATTCGAACTCTATCCCTCTTGATAAGTTTGAATTCTCTTCTATCTACCTTCTCCTTCTATTCTTCTTTTCCTCTGACACCTCAAGGAATCTCCATACTGTGACATAGAGGATTCCATACTTTCTTCTTCTCTCTTTCATATGAGCAGGAGTAAGGACAAAGATATTCTGGTTGAGGCTGATCCTGAACCCGAAAGGACCTTGAAGAGAAAGCTGAGAGAAGCTAAAGTACAACTCTATGTACAGGACCTAACAGAGCTTTTCAAACAAGAAGAAGCCATGGCAGCCGAAAACACCAACAATGCAAGGAAGGTGCTTGGTGACTTTACTGCACCTACTCCTGACTTCTATGGGAGAAGCATCTCTATCCCTGCCATTGGAGCAAACAATTTTGAGCTTAAACCTCAATTAGTTTCTCTAATGCAACAGAATTACAAGTTTCATGGACTTCCATTGGAAGATCTTCATCAGTTCTTAGCTGAATTCTTGCAAATCTGTGACACTGTCAAGACTAATGGGGTTGATCCCGAGGTATACAAGCTTATGCTTTTTCCCTTTGCTATAAGAGATAGAGCTAAGACATGGTTGGACTCACAACCTTAAAAAAGCCTGAACTCTTGGGAAAAGCTAGTTGATGCCTTCTTGGCAAAATTCTTTCCACCTCAAAAATTGAGTAAGCTTAGAGTGGAAGTCCAAACCTTCAGGCAGAAGGAAGGTGAATCCCTCTATGAAGCTTGGGAAAGATACAAGCAATTGATCAGAAGGTGTCCTTCTGACATGCTTTCAGAATGGAGCATCATAGGTATCTTCTATGATGGTCTGTCTGAACTATCCAAGATGTCATTGGATAGCTCTGCTGGAGGATCTCTTCATCTGAAGAAGACGCCTGCAGAAGCTCAGGAACTCATTGAAATGGTTGTAAATAACCAATTCATGTACACGTCTGAAAGGAATCCTATGAATAATGGGACAAATCAGAAGAAAGGAGTTTTTGAGATTGATACTCTGAATGCCATACTGGCTTAGAACAAAATATTGACTCAACAAGTCAATATGATTTCTCAGAGTCTGTCTGGAATGCAAGCAGCAACAGGCAGTACTAAAGAAGCTTCATCTGAAGAAGAAGCTTATGACCTTGAGAACCCTGCAATGGAAGAGGTGAATTACATGGGAGAATCCTATGGAAACACCTACAATCCTTTATGGAGAAATCATCCAAATCTCTCATGGAAGGACCAACAGAGGCCTTAACAAGGCTTTAATAACAATAATGGTGGAAGAAACAGGTTTAGCAATAGCAAGCCTTTTCCATCATCTTCTCAGCAACAGACAGAGAATTCTAAACAGAGCCCCTCTGACTTAGCAACCATAGTCTCTGATCTAATTAAAACCACTCAAAGTTTCATGACTGAAACAAGGTCCTCCATTAGAAATTTGGAGGCACAAGTGGGTCAGCTGAGTAAGAAAATTACTGAACTCCCTCCTAGTACTCTCCCAAGCAATACAGAAGAGAATCCAAAGAGAGAGCGCAAGGCCATAAACACATCTCACATGGTCAAACCTGGAGAGGAGGAAGAGGCAGTGATTTCTACTAAGGAATACCTCAATGGACGTCCATTGACCTCCAAAGAGTTCTCTCATGAGGAACCATGGGAATCTGAGGCTCACATTGAGACTATAGAGATTTCATTGAATTTACTTCTGCCATTCATGAGCTCTGATGAGTATTCTTCATCTGAAGAGGATGAAGATGTTACTGAAGAGCAAGTTGCTAAGTATCTTGGAGCAATCATGAAGCTAAATGCCAAGTTATTTGGTAATGAGACTTGGGAGGATGAACCCCCCTTGCTCACCAAAGAACTGGATGACTTGACTAGGCAGAGATTACCTCTGAAGAGACAAGATCCTGGAAAGTTCTCAATACTTTGTGCCATAGGCACCATGACCTTTGAGAAGGCTCTGTGTGACCTAGGGTCAAGCATAAACCTCATGCCTCTCTCTGTAATGGAGAAGCTAGGGATCATTGAGGTACGAGCTGCAAAAATCTCACTGGAGATGACAGACAATTCAAAGAAACAGGCTTATGGACTTGTAGAGGATGTCTTGGTAAAGGTTGAAGACCACTACATCCCTGCTGATTTCATAATCCTAGAGACTGGGAAGTGTATGGATGAATCCATCATCCTTGTCAGACCCTTCCTAGCCACAGCAAAAGCCGTGATTGATGTTGATAGAGGAGAATTGATCATTCAAGTGAATGAAGACTCCATTGTGTTTAAAGCTCAAGGATCTCCTTCTGTAACCATGGAGAGGAAGCATGAAAAGCTTCTCTCAATACAGAGTCAAACAAAATCCCCACATTCAAACTCTAAGTTTGGTGTTGGGAGGCCACAACCAAACTCTAAGTTTGGTGTTGAGAGGCCATCATCATGCTCTGAGTATCTGTGAGGCTCCATGAGAGCCCACTGTCAAGCTACTGACATTAAAGAAGCGCTTATTGGGAGGCAACCCAATTTTATTTATTCTCCATTGTTATTTTATGTTTTCTGTAGGTTGATGATCATGTGAAGTCACAAAAACAATTGAAAAAGCAAAAACAGAAGGAAAAACAGTATTAAAAAATAGAACACCCTGGAGGAGAAACTTACTGGCGTTTAAACGCCAGTAAGGGTAGCAGAATGGGTGTTTAACGCCAGGAATGAGCAAGAAGCTGGCGTTAAACACCAGAAATGGGCAACAGCCTGGCGTTTAATGCCACGATTGGCAGAAAGGGGCATTTTTGCACACCACTTGGTGCAGGGATGAGATATCCTTGACACCTCAGGATCTGTGGATCCCACAGGATCCCCACCTACCCCACCTCTCTCTCTCTCTTCTTCACCCATTCACCAATCACCTCAATACCTCTTCCCCAAAAACCCCTCACCTATCAAATCCCACCATTCTCTTCACCACTCACATCCATCCTTCATAAAACCCCACCTACCTCACCATTCAAATTCAAACCACTTTCCCACCCAAACCCACCCATAATGGCCGAACCTTAACCCTCTCTCCACCCCTATATACACCCATCTTCACTCCTTCATTTTCACACAACATACACACTACTTCTCCCCCTTGGCCGAAACACTAAGCCCCATCCATCTCCTCTATTTCTTCTTTTTCTACTCTCTTCTTTCTTCTTTTGCTCGAGGATGAGCAAACCTTCTAAGTTTGGTGTGGTAAAAGCGTTGCTTTTTGTTTTTCCATAACCATTTATGGCACCTAAGGCCGGAGAAACCTCTAGAAAGAGGAAAGGAAAGGCAATTGCTTCCACCTTCGAGTCATGGGAGATGGAGAGATTCATCTCAAAGGTCCATCAAGACCACTTCTATAAAGTTGTGGCCAAGACTCCTCATTGAAGAGGATAAGCCCATCACTAAAAAAAGGATGGAGAAAACAAGAGATCCTACTCATGGACATGAGGAAATTCCTCACCATGAAATCCCTGAGATGCCTCAAGGGATGCATTTTCCTCCACAAAACTATTGGGAGCAAATCAACACCTCCCTAGGAGAATTAAGTTCCAACATGGGACAACTAAAGGTGGAGCACCAAGAGCATTCCATCCTCCTCCATGAAATTAGAGAAGACCAAAGAGTCATGAGAGAGGAGCAACAAAGGCAAGGAAGAGACATTGAGGAGCTCAAGCACTCCATTAGATCTTCAAGAGGAAGAACAAGCCGCCATCACTAAGGTGGACCCGTTTTTTAAATTCATTGTTCTTTATTTTCTATTTTCCGAATTTTTATGCTTTATGTTTATTTATGTTTGTGTCTTTATTACATGATCACTAGTGTCTAAGTGTCTATGCCTTAAAGCAATGAAAATGAATCCATCACCTTTCTTAAATGAAAAATGTTTTTAATTGAAAAAGAAAAAGAAGTGCATGAATTTCAAATTTTAAAACAGTTTAATTATTTTGATGTGGTGGCAATATTTTTGTCTTTCTGAATGAATGCTTGAACAGTGCATATTTTTTATATTTTTGATTCATGAATGTTAAAATTGTTGGCTCTTGAAAGAATGATGGAAAAGGAGAAATATTATTTGATAATCTGAAAAATCATAAAATTGATTCTTGAAGCAAGAAAAAGCAGTGAAGAGCTTGCAGAAAAAAATATATATATGCGAAAAAAAACTAAAAGCCCCGCTCATCTAATTAATACTGATCTTCATAGATGTTTTTGGAATTCATTGTATATTCTATTCTTTTTATCCTATTTGATTTTTAGTTGCTTGGGGACAAGCAACAATTTAAGTTTGGTGTTGTGATGAGCAGATAATTTATACGCTTTTTGGCATTGTTTTTAGTATGTTTTAGTTAGTTTTTATTATGTTTTTATTAGTTTTTAAATAAAAATCACATTTCTGGACTTTACTATGAGTTTGTGTATTTTTCTGTGATTTCAGGTATTTTCTGGCTGAAATTGAGGGACCTGAGCAAAAATCTGATTCAGAGGTGGATAAAGGACTGCAGATGCTGTTGGATTCTGACCTCCCTGCACTCGAAGTGAATTTTCTGGAGCTACAGAAGCCCAATTGGCACGCTCTCAATTGCGTTGGAAAGTAGACATCCTGGGCTTTCCAGAAATATATAATAGTCCATACTGTTTCCGAGATTTAATGGCCCAAACAGGCGTTCCAAGTCAGCTCAAGAATTCTGGCGTTTAACACCAAAACTGGCACAAAAGCTGGAGTTAAACGCCCAAACTGACACAAAAGCTGGCGTTTAACTCCAAGAAAAGTATCTACACATGGAAGCTTTAATGCTCAGCCCAAGCACACACCAAGTGGGCCTGGAAAAAGATTTCTGCATTAATTACCTATTTCTGTAACCCTAGGCTACTAGTTTTCTATAAATAGGACCTTTTGCTATTGTATTTTCAGACTTTCATAGACCTTTTCACGTTTGGGGGCTGGCCTCACGGCCATCCGTAGACCTTGTTCTTATGTATTTTTAACAGTGGAGTTTTTACACACCATAGATTAAGGTGTGGAGCTCTGCTGTTCTTCATGAATTAATGCAAAGTACTATTATTTTTCTATTCAACTCAAGATTGTGACAAAGTGTGATTCACGTTTGAGAGCTCCAAGTCCTTTGGCGCCATTGTTGATGATCACAATTTCGTGCACCACTGTTCACCCACTCAACAATGCCAGAGAACGAAGAGCTCATGCCCATGAACCACAACAACAACAAGAAGAAGAAGAGGCAGAAGAGCAACCTTAGTTCCTGGCACTTCAACCACCACCACAATACCAATATCAGCAATTTCCAGAGGGATTCAACTGGGAGCAATTGCAAGGAGATGTACACCAAATGAAGGGAGATCTACACCACTTGAGGGAAGATGTCAATCAACTCAAGGAAACTCAACAACAACAATGGAGCCAAGTCAACCAAAACATTCAACAACTCTAAGGGAGTTTTGAGGATCTCAAGGAGCAGCAAGATCAAATTAACTGGAGAGAAATGCAAGGCAGTTTAGGAAGGATTCTGAGACGGCAATTACAACAAATGGAGAGCCTTGCTGAATTCAGACACCTTTATGAAGCAAGAACTGTAGCCAGAGGGGAATATGATTGCTATGCGCAAACAAAGTTGAGCTACCTATGCAATGCAGTAGCTAACATGAACCCCAACTACCCCACCTATATGCAGAAAATAGAGGAACTTAGCTCAAGACAAGAGGAAATAGCATACCAACATAAGGAGAATGTGAAATCCTACATGAGGAGGCTAGGATTTTGGAAGCCCAAGGACACCAAAGCACAAGAAGGTTCCTCCAAGCCAGATGAAGGTGGCTCTTCCCCCTCAAAGAAGAAGGACAAAGGGAAGGGGCCAATGAACTAAAGATGAAGCTGCTCAAGGTTGTTGAGTCCCATGGTTGACACTTTCCAACTTCTGAAATCTTTGTTTAAGTTTTTGCTTTATTTGCTTTTTGAATAAATAGTCGTGCTAGGATAGTTTATGCTTTATGCTTAGTTTTAATTCCTGTTTGAAATCTTTATGAGCTTTTTTTCAAGAAAGAAAATGCCATGTATTTCAAGTCTTCATTTCAACATAAATAAAAGTAGAGTTTGTCCCCATAAGAGTCACTGTGAGTTGTGCAAAAACAATGAGAGAGACCAAGGCCAAGATGGATTATCAAACAAACTAAGAAATAAGAAACTAAGTGTAGAACCTTGGATGAACTAAAAAGAAAATGAGTCATGGAAGAGCAACTAGTCCTAGAAGGTATAACCAGGGAAGGCCAAAGGGTGTTCCTTGGATATCCATAGAACCAAGAGGTAGTAAGCAATAAAGACCCAAGGCTCTGAGCATCAACTACTGGGATAGAAAAAGAAACATTAAAAAGCTCAAAAAGAATTAAAGATCTTAATAGATGCTTGTGGTGAAGATGTGTCAAAAAGATACCTGGGCAAGTAAATTCTTAGGGGTGTCTCAACATCTAGTACCCTAAAACCAACTGGTTTGGGAGTGCTAATTGAAAGCTTAAATAAAGAGTTGTCTTGAGACAAAACACTTAGAGTCGTGGTCAAGAAAGCAAAACAACCCTTACTACTTCAAGGTGACAATCAATAGAAAGGACCCCTAAGGCCTATACCTGAAAGAACCCTCAAGGATCCAAGAGCTTCCCATGACATTAAAACATTCATACATGTGTTGAACACTTAGTCTTACTCTTAGTTGTATTGCAGTCACTCAAAGCCAAGGCTTCAAGTTATACAGGTTTACTCACATTGATTTGCTTGGGACAAGCAAAATTTAAGTTTGGTGTTGTGATGACTTGCATCATCTACCCTTCTTTCTTGCATAAAGAAGACCATAAAAGAGCATAAATCTCATTTGATCAGTACAATTCATGCATTATTTGATGAATATTATGGTACACTACTTTGAGATGAGTTGTGCTGAATTTCAGGTGAGAAAAGCATCAAAAATTGGGTAGAAGACAAACAAGAAGCTGGGCGTGTGAAACTGGCATGCCACTTAAAGCAAACGCCACAAAAATGCACCGGCGTGGCACGCCAGGAGCTGGGCGTGGCACACCAGTACTAAAGTCCAGAGAAGAAGTCCAAGCATGCATGTGGTGGCACGCCAGAGACTGGGCGTGGCACGCTAATAAATAATTCCAGAGAGCTACAATGGAGGATAAAAAAGGGACGCAGCACGCCAAGCTGGGCGTGGCACGCCTGGCCCATCAATTACTATGGGCGTGCCACTTGAGCAAAGGGGCGTGGCACGCCAATTCACCATTCCAAGAAGAACTTTCACTATGGCGTGCCACTTGGTGTCGAAGGCGTGGCACGCCAGCCCCAAGAAGTCACTTGGGCATGCCACTTGAGAACCCAGGCGTGGAACGCCAAGCTTGAAGAGTTCACAAATCCATGAGCGTGCCACTTGAGCAGCATGGCGTGGCACGCTGGTACAACAATCCAGAGAAGGGGATGAAGGCAACAGAAGACTGGGCGTGCCACTTGAGCAACCAGGCGTGGCACGCCAATGCACAAAGGACCAAAAGCAAGGACTGGGCGTGTCACTTGGTATCGAAGGCGTGGCACGCCAACCTTAGCATTTCACTATGGCATACCACTTGAAGACTGAGGCGTGGCACGCCAACTACTGGAACCAAGATAAGATCATGGGCGTGGCACGCCAGCCTTTAGGCGTGGCACGCTGGTATAAGTTTCCAGAGAGGATGAAGGAGGCCAGTTACATGGGGCGTGCCACTTGATATCGAAGGCGTGGCACGCCATTCACCATTCTTCATTTAGGCATGCCACTTGAGCAACTAGGCGTGGCATGCCAGTGTCATTCAGAGCGAAGCATTGGGGCGTGCCACTTAAGTTCATGGCGTGGCACGCCAAACAGAGAAACCACTCACTCACAAAAGGGGCGTGGCACGCCAAACCTTGGGCGTGGCACGCCAGTACAAGTTTCCAGAGGCAAAGAGAAGTGAGAAAGGCAAGGGGCGTGCCACTTGAGTTCGAAGGCGTGGCACGCCAACACAAGAAATCCACTATAGCGTGCCACTTGAGTTCGAAGGCATGGCACGCCAAGGTTGAGAGAGGGACGAGCGTGACACTTGAAGGATTAGGCGTGGCACGCCAAGATGGAAATGAAGGGCACGTGACACGCCAGAAAAGTGCCAGCCACACGCCAGCTAAGAAGTCATGCTTGTTGAGTGTTTTTCTTTTCCCTCCAAAATGTAATTTTCCTTTTTCACTTTTGTAATTCTTTTATTTTACTAGGAGTTGTATAAATACCCCCAAGGAGTACTGAAGAAGGGGGTTAAGCAGTCAGTTTTAGATCCACTTTTACACTCCACTTTTGAGTACTTTTTGAGCTATGAGTAGCTAACTTCCCTCTCATTGAGAGAGGGAGCTCTGTTGTACTTGATGGATTGATGATAGTGAAATCCTTCTTCTCTTCATCTTCTCTTTGATTTGCTAGAAGGAATTTCGTTCTTAATGCTTAGTATTCAATTATCTTGAAAAAGAGATTGAATGCAATTGGGTTTCATGGGAACCTTGGGAAAGGAAACATGAAACCATGCTTGAAATCCCTTCTCACACTAGAGTAGAATCTGGGTTTTGGTGTTTGGATATGTGACATATAATCCTCCCTCTACTTGGACCTATAATGGTGTGTGGTATAATCAGGGACCAAGCATATCTCTCTTCATGAGCAATTAGACCAAGGAATTGGCTATTGATCAAGATCTGAGAGATTGAGTCACCAAGGGATTGGGGCTCAATCAATCATGATTGCCAAGAGGTCAATGAGTTGCATGACTGAAGGGGGTATAAGCTAGATTCGATCTAAAGAGACAACATCTCCCAATCTCAATGAATTTCCCCATTCTTATCTATCCATTTCTTTACAGTTTATTTTTACATTCAGCAATTCCTCATTCCCATTTACATTCAAGTCATTTATAATTCTGCCCTTTACTTTCCGACATTTATATTTCTGCACTTTATTGCTTTTCTTTATATTCTAGTCATTTACATTTATGTCAGTTACAATTCTGCACTCTACAATCCTATTGATCCGCTTGACTAATTCATCAATTGATTAAAACTGCTCGAATTTGCCAATCTCTGTGGATACGATCCCACTCCACTGTGGGTTATTACTTGACGATAATTTTGGTGCGCTTGCCAAAAGGACTAATTCACCAATTTTAAATGGGGTGTGAATTCCGGTCATCAGCACCAACCCCTGCTTTCTCCTTAAATACTAACCCTAAGACATATTTCAAATTCAAACTCAAAACGAAATCAAAATTAAAACAGAATCAAATCTTCTTCATAAATATTTTCCTCCAGCCAAGCTCTCAATCTTATCTTCTTGCAATCCTTAATTAATTGCCACCAGTGTTGTCACGAGGAAGAGAGAGAGAGCCCCACCAGAGAAGAACCGTCGCGGAGCTGTCCCTGCCGCTGTGTCTAGCTGCTGTTGGGAGCCTTGTCGCCGCTCATTGGGTGCGCCGGTAAGTCTTTGCCGCCGAAAATTGCCACTGCTGATGCCGGAAGGCTTTGTCGGTAAGGATTTTAAGCTGGTTCTCCTTTCCGTTGAGTTTCTAGGAACCTCATTGTCGCTACATGTTGTTTAGGTCACCGCTACCACTTGAGGTGGCTGCCGGGCTACCGCCGAACCGGTTCAGAGACCGCCGCTGCTTCGGTTCAGCCATTCTCCCTCGGTCTTGGTAAGTATTTTGGTTCGAGAAGCCTTTTATCGCTGTTCTGATAATTTAGGCTGAGGTGTTGTGGCGTTATCTGTCGCAGGGTTGTGTATCGATGCTTGCGTGTCGTGCTCGGAGTTCGCGACTGCTTCGTTTTGCTAGTTCAGTAAGTAATCTATGTTTCGAAAAAGCCTCTCGTTAGTGTTCAGTTGTGTTTGGTTAATGAATAGGAGTTTTGGTAACCTAGGGTCGAGTCCTAATTATTATATGTTGCGATTAGAGTTTCTGTGGCTACTACGAAAGCGAGAGAAGCTGTGATTCAAGCTTCCGGTAATTTCGGGTTGAGAGAGAAGGTTCCTATGACGCGTTTGGATTATGGTTTTGACGAGTCGAGGTAGGGGCTTTGTATACAAACTATTTTATTTTAAATTGGAATTGTTATAAATAGATATGATGTGCGAAATACATTTCTGGTGATTATGTGAGTCTTATGAATTGTTTGATTTGTATTGGATGAATATGATTGCTGGTTTGATTGAAATAATGTATGATTTTGTTCAAAATAGAAATTTCTGGTTGTTTTGAATTGAAAGGATTTTAGTAATTAAAGTCTGAATTTCTCTTACTGGAAATTGATTTGGTCTTGAATCCCATGTAAAAAGAGTTGAGGATTGGTTTGGTTGGGACCCGAAAAGGGTGGCAAAGTCCAAGTTTTAGGGGAGATGCTGCCAAAATTTCTATAAAATCTGAGATTTTGATTGGAATGTTATTTTCAAAATAATGAATTATGCTTTGAATTAAATGTTTGATAAATAAGTCATGTTTGAACTTGCCTTATTAAGAAAATTTTTATATTTTGGATGTAATTATTAAGAAAGGAATTATGCCTTAAAAATCAATTTAAATATGAAAATTTTTGTGTTTTGAAATTTGATTTAAGTAAACAGATTTGGAGGGGTTTTAATGGATTTAAAGGAAACCTAGTTTTTAATTAATCTATTTCACTTTACGAGATTTTGGAAAAAGTTTGAGGTATTATCTAGAATCTGATCTAGTAAAACTGTAACAATTCCCGAGCCTTTGGAAACAGATTTAAGAATGAAACTGAAATTGGTTTCCGTTTAAATGACTTGGTTTGGTCTAAGTAAGTTGGTTTTGAAATTGGTTCGGAATATTTAGACACATGACTTGGTTTTGGTTTAAATTCAATTTTATTTATTTAAATCAAAAAGTTAAGGTTTCGGAGGCTTTCAATGAATTTAAGAAATGAGTTAGGTTATTCTTCCCTGAAGTTTTGAGACTCCGCTGAGGAATTTTATGACCAAAATCCTGATTTAGAAATGAATGATGTTGAGTCTTTCGAAAAATGATTTTGAATTTGGCATGGTTTTGAGATTGTTTGGAAGTGTTGGAAAGACGTGGAAAGTGGCTCTGTTTTCAGAAAGACGTCTAATACCAGCTACCTGCCCCCCTTCCAGGCGTCCAGCGCCCAAAGAGCAAAGACCAATGTACAAACGCCCAAAGAGGACCCCTTAGCTGGTGTTCCACACCCCAGAGACCTCATAGCATGTGGATCTCATCAAAGCTCAGCCAAACACTCACCAAGTGGGCTCCAGAAGTGGATCTTAGTACTAAATAGACTGTTTTACCCTTACTAATCATCTGTTTAGTATTTAAAGTGTATTTACATAATCATTAGATATCATGCATACCATTCAGCATATTTTTGTTTATTCCATTGTATTTTCGTATTAGTATGAGTTTCTAAACCTCCTAGGTTGAGGGAAGGAGCCCTGCTAAGTCCTATGAATTAATAAAAGTATTACTATTTCTCTTCAATCCGTGTTTGATTAATTCTAAGATGTATATTCGATCTTCATCATGGTGAATATGATGATCTAACAAATTAGCTCTGTTCATCACACTAAGACGAACGTGCTTGACAAACACCCGCGTCTACTTGGGTTCAGAATGCGTCTTTCACCGGACAAGGACGAACCAACAGCTATGTTTATACATCTCTCAGACGGTTAATCCACGACTTTGTTGGGGACTTCTTGAGACATCCGTTCATTCGATTTCTGGGGAGATTAGGGTCTCTGTGGTATAGGCTAGAACCCAAGGTGCAACATTCTCTGATCCGGAAGATCTGACCTTGTCTGTGGCGTTTTGAGTAGGATCATTAAGGAGAATGAACTGTACGAGCTTCACCCTTAATCAGAATGGATCCGCACTAAACCTGGAGTTCATATCTGGAGGAGTATTGGAAGCTGCTTAAACCAGTGTCAATCATATACAGCCTGCCATTGAAGAAATCACTCACAAGCAAAGAGAGCAGTAATACCGGAGTTAATTCAAAAAGGCAAAGCAACTCCAATCCTCAACTCTATCTTTAAAGTATTAGCACCCTATTATAATAATCCCATAATAATCCTAACACAATTCCATATCCAACAACACCTTCTACCCTTTTCTCATATTCATATTGATGATTTTAAGGCATACATTACTCTTACAACTTCAAACAACCTTTTGATCTGCCTAACTAAGACCTGCAAGATAACCATAGCTTGCTTCAAACTACAATCCTCGTGGGATCGACCCTGACTCGCTCAGGTATTACTTGGACAACACAATGCACTTGCTGGTACTGCTGTACGAAAGTGTGGGGATCGTACGCACTAGTGACCATTTGTTCGACTGGGACATCGATTCGAATTGGAGCATTTTTAGTTGGTATATAAGATTTGGTTATCCTCTTTGTATCAGAATATACATCAGGCAATTTATTTGCTATTCTTTGCAAATGTATAATCTTTTAAACTTCTAGTTTACATTTCCCTGATCGAGGATTTAAATGCATCAAGGATGATGCATTCCAATTAAGTTCCTTTTTAAGAAGCTTATTCTCTCCCTCTAATCTTGAAAATTTTGATTCATCAAAATGACAATCAGTAAAATGGGCTTTAAATACATCTCCAGTTTGTATCTCAATATACCTCACTATAGCAGAAGAATCACATCCATCATATATTTCCAATTTTCTTTGAAGTCCCATTTTAGTGAGAGAAGGTGGTGCAATGGGAATATATATCGTACACCCAAATGTTCTTAAATGGGAAACATTTGGCTACTGGCCAAAAGCTAATTGCATAGGACAGAATTGATGGTAACTTGTTGGCCTCAAACGAATAAGTGCTGCAGCATGTAAAATAGCATGCCCCCAAATCAAGGATGGGAGATTTGTTCTCATAAGTAAGGGTCTAGCAATTAATTGGAGGCGTTTAATAAGTGATTCTGCTAACCTATTTTGTGTGTGAACATGAGCTACTAGACATTCAACGCTTATTCTGTTAGCCATACAATAAGCATCAAAGGCTTGGGAATTAAATTCACCAGCATTATCTAGATGAATTATTTTGATTGAGTTTTCTAAAAACTGTGCTTTTAATCGAATAATTTGAGCAAGTAATCTCGCAAATGCTAGGTTGCGAGAAGACAATAAGCACATATGTGACCATCTCGAAGATGCGTCTATTAGGACCATAGAATATCTAAAAGATCTACATGGTGGATGAATAGGTCCACATATATCGTCTTGAGTCCTTTCTAGGAATTCAGAAGACTCAAATCCAATCTTTACTTATGATGGCCTTAAAATTATCTTTCCCTGAGAACATGCAATACAACAAAATCACTAGATTTAAGAATCTTCTGGTTCTTTAGTGAATATCCATGGGAGTTTTCAAT
The DNA here is from genome assembly GCF_000816755.2 of Arachis ipaensis. Classification (NCBI taxonomy): domain Eukaryota; kingdom Viridiplantae; phylum Streptophyta; class Magnoliopsida; order Fabales; family Fabaceae; genus Arachis; species Arachis ipaensis. The sequence continues at coordinate 50,898,349 of NC_029791.2, forward strand.
AATCCTCCGCATCATGGTCGTTCCCGGATGACCCAATCGTTCATGCCAAATTATAAATTCATTTGGGCTAGTAAACTTCTGGTTTACAATGGCCTGTAATTCAATTGCACTAATTTTAGTATAATATGACCCAGATGAAAGTGAGGGTAACTTTTCTAATATAACCCTTTTATTCGAATCATGAGTTGTGATACATAAGTACTCATGATTTTACTCATTCATTATTTCAATATGATATCCATTTCGGCGAATATCTTTAAAACTCAACAAGTTCCTTAGAGACTTAGTAGACAATAGTGTATTATTTATTATAGCTCTTCCGGAGCCTTCTATCACATTGCCTGAGCCAATAAAAGTATTAACATATTCTTCTTTTGGCACAAAATGAGTAAAATATATTTTACTTTTGAGATTGGTGTGCGAACTTGCACTATCCACAAGGAAAATATCTTCATTATATATCCTTGCCATTTTCTTCAAAGATAAATAATAATAATAATATATATAGGGAATAAAACTTAAAAATTTTTATTTTATTTTATTTTATTTTATTTATTTACATGAGTACTTAACAAACCCACATATTAAACTTTTTCATCATTGATCAAATGGCCAATATTTCCTTCAGGATCCTCAAAGAAATTAGATACATTATAATGAGTGGTATAATTTTCAGCAGCATCATTTAAAACAAAATTCGTCTCCTTTTCTTTGTCGTCCTTTTTCAAAGATGTTTGATAAAGATCGACTAGGTGCCTTGGGGTATGACAAGTACGCGACCAATGACCCTTTCCACCACAACGAAAATATTTATCCTCTGTTGATTTATTTTGCCCATTGTTTCTTTCTTTATCCCACTCCTGGGGAGATCCTTTCTTGTGAACATAATTTTTCTTCCTTCCATAATTTTTTTTGTTACCAAAATCTTGCCATTTACCTCTTCTGGGGTTATGATTTGTCGCATTTGCTTCAGAAAATGGGGCGGTGCTAGCTGGGCGTACTTCATGATTTTGTAAAAGTAACTCATTGTTGCGTTTAACAACAAGAAGGCAAGAAATTAACTCAAAATATTTTTTAAATCCTTTTTCTCGATACTGCTGCTGCAGGAACACATTCGAGGCATGGAAGGTCAAGAAAATTTTCTCTAACATATCATTATCATTTATCTTTTTCCCACATAATTTCATTTGTGAGGTGATTCGAAATATTGCTGAATTATATTCATTTATGGATTTAAAATCCTGTAGACTTCATATCGGGCTTAAGGAAGTATCACTGTCTTTTGATTATTATACCTTTCTTCAAGATTTTTTCACAGATCTGCAGGATCTTTTAGTGTGAAGTATTCATTTTTCAATCCTTCGTCAAGATGACGACGAATGAAGATCATGGCTTTGGCTTTATCCTTCTGAGATGCATTATTTTTAACCTTAATGGTATCTCCAAGATCCATTGAATCAAGATAGATTTCAGCATCTAGTACCCATGATAAGTAGTTGTTTCTAGATATCAAGAGCATTAAATTCAAGATGAAAGAGCTTCGACATAATGAAAATTTATTACGTGAGTCTTCCTAAATTTTGATCAGAGTCTCGTGCTGATAACGTGTTGTAAAATAAATAAATAAGAAAGATATAATAAATATAAAATAAAAAAGTGTAAGTAGAAGACTCTAGTA
>NC_029791.2:50900361-50900880 GCF_000816755.2 Arachis ipaensis
AGAAAAAAATGTTTTAGCAGTATAAAAGCGAGATAGAGAATTTTATTGATTATGTGTGTTCTTGTTTCAGAACTTGCTCCTTTATTTATACACGTACAAGGTCATTACTTTCAAACTTCATTAAATATATTTTTTCTTAAAAATATGAGCCTCCCACCTTTGGAAAGATTGAATCGCTCATTACTTAAAAAAATCCAAAGCTATTAAATGAGCATCTATCATGTCACAGTATTGGGTGACTATTGACTAGTGAGTAAGTGAAAGTCGAGAGAATATACATTCAATTGGATATTAATGAAATGGTGTTAAATGTGAGTGGAAAAAATAAAATGGAATTAGAATGTGATATTTTTAACTCTATTTCGCTTTAGCTTTTAATTGTAAATATGGGACTGTTTGAAAAAAAAAATCGGAAGATTCGATTCAATTTAAAAAGTATTTTAAATTTTTTAATTTTTCAAAAACAAGAATGAGAGGATCTAATTTAATTAAAAAATATTTTAAATTTTGATAAATAAA
>NC_029791.2:50900932-50953919 GCF_000816755.2 Arachis ipaensis
AGAGACGCCGATTCCTATATATTATATTAATGAATATTAACCAACTCCATCGTTCTCTTGTCATGTCTAGTGTAACATTCTACCACACAAAATTTTATATTTAAGCCGTAAAATAGAGATAGTGTGGTATTACGACCTCTAAAATAAAATATATATACATAATATACTTGAAAGAATATAATATTCGAGGAGTCTTGAAGGTTAGTTAAAGCAAAATCGTAAAAAATAAAAGTGCAATACTCAAGAAGACCTTTACTTGCATACGAAGAAAGCATATGTGTGTGTGAAGAGTCAAGGATACAAAATATTCAAGCTCCGGGCTCAATCTGCAAAGCTAAGGCTAGCTGGAGAAAACCCCATACATGTTGTAAGAACCCGAATAACCGTTTTAATAAAAAAATAATTTTAACTACCTGAAATAGGTTCGAAAATATAGAAATGACATTTTGAAAATAAAAATGTGAAATTTGAATTCAATGAATTTTTCTGAGTGGGAAAAGGTATCTTTTGCGAAAAATTTTTGTAAAAAAGCGTACCGGTGCTTAAGCCGGCAGTACCGGCTTTAATCTTTTCAGTACCGTGAATTGAGAAAAATAAGATTTTGAAAAATGAATTTATTGTTTTGAAACGACAAAAATAATTTAGAATTTAAAGCCGGACACTAATCTTAAAGGTTTTGGCCAAAAGTAGGCCAAACGGGCTAAAAATGCTAACGGATTGGACAGGGCCCAAATTGATCCCAAGCCCAACATATATAAACACAATGAATGAGCATTTCAGCTTATTTCTAGCCCTAAAACAAGAAAGGGGCACTGCTGAAGTGAGAAGAGTGGAGGTGAGGGTTTGCACTATTCACTTTCTCCTTCTTTTGGCCATATCTTGAGTTACGGAGCTCCGATTGACGAGCCGTTTATGATCACACGAAGCTCTCGTCGAGCTCTTCACTTCTATTTTATCAAAGTGGTAATCAACTCGAATTCCAAGCTCTAGTTTTTTGTTCTTCGACAAATTCAAGTTGTGGCTTTGTTAGATTGAGATTCTCATAGTTTTGTTTGTTTATGGGTGATCTAGCATTGGTTTATTATTAGGTTTTGTCCATAATGCCATCGGGTAAGGTAAGGTCTTACTAAATCCATGTGTTTAGTTATTTTTGTGAACCTTAAGTTTGATGTTGGTATATTGTATGATGTTAGATTGAGTTTTGGTGTTTGTTGGAGTTGGTTTGAGGCTTTTGGATCGAGCTTGATGGCTTCGTTTTGGTGTTTGTGCATATTGGGAATCGGCCAAGGTATGGTTTCGGTTTTCTTTATGTAATATGTAATGTTTCAGGACAATTAGGCTAGTCGACCCTAAGATAGGATTGAATGATCGTTGTGTATGATTAGTTATATGTGAAATTATGTTTGATGAGGAAGAGGATGACATGGATTGTTGGAATGTGTGATATATAAAATATGATAAATATATGATGAATATATGATAAATATTGATGTTGAATATAATTTTGATGGGTGGTGATTAATATTGATAATGATATTGGGTTTTAAATATTGTGGTTAGTGTTAATATTGAATGGTGGTGAATGAGGTTAATCAAGAGTTAAATTGTGTGAAAATTATTAAGGTTGAGATATTGATTTATGAATTGTGGATTTTGTTGAATTATGGTGGAAAGATTGAGTTAAATGGGTGTTGAATTGATTGAAGTGCAATAGATTGGTAACGTGTAGTATAGGGCAGTATTTTGTATTGAGATTGGGTATGTTTTGGTTTGGTTTGGTTTAGTTATGAAATTTGGAAATTAGAGAACTTTGATGTTTTTGTGCAAAACTTGATTTTTGGAGAATTTTGGTGGATCATAACTTGGGACTCGGACATTGAAATTTAATGATTTTTATTTTAAATTAAAGATGATTTCAAGATCTTTAAAATGATATAAAGTTTGAGGAAAACAGAGTTTTGTAGAGGAAGTTATGAACGTTTAAAATATGGTGTTTAAAACTAAAATTTCTGCAACTTGACATTTTTCTGCTATCTGAGGTACATGCGTACGCGGGCACCCCTATACGTGGGTGTGCGTCTCTGCCAGGCCTACATGCGTACGTGGCATATGCATGCGTACGCGGGATGCGCCAAAACCCAAAGATGCGTACGCGGCCCCATGCACCATACACGGGTGATGGTCTCTGTCCAGCACCTCCGCATACGCGACAGGTGAGCGCGTACGCGTAATGGTCCAAATTTAAAGTGTGAGTATGCACAGTTAGGCATGCGTACGCACAGAAGAGTGCATACACACAAACTCTATTTTTCTAAAAAATGGTTTTTCTTCATTTTTCAAGGGTTCTCTAGCTTTCCAAACTTCTTTATCAACTGTTTAAGATTGCTAGCTAGTAATTAGACCTTAATACTAATAGAGATTAGTTTAGTGAGCTAAATTGGTAATTTATGCATGAGTTTAGAAGACGGTGACCTAGACTTGGTATGTCATTTGGGTTATTTTGTCTTGTGAACTTCTGGGGAGCCAGGTTGATGATGAACTTGAGATATTGATGATAGATGATGAGATTGGGACGTGAGAATGAAGGATTATGGTTAATGGAATGTATCTAACTGGAATTGTGCTTTAAGTGTGCTATATTACTGAATTGTTATGATTGGCAAGTCGCTATGTGTCTCGGGTAAGGGCTATGGCAGTCTCCTGCTTGTTTGAGGTAGCGGTGCCGGCGTAGAGGACGAGCCAGTCTCCCACCTACGTTGAGATGTCAGGGTTGTGGCAGTCTCTTGCTCACATAACCTTTCTGCTTCCAGGGTGAACTCGGGCACTATAACCCGAAAAGTGTGCTGCGCACTATATCCACAGGTCAATAGTGTTCAGGGCACTATATGCCTGGCATGGCAGATTCTCTGTTGCAAGAGTGAGTAGGGCACTATATCCCTGGTCGTGGCAAAAAGGCATCATCCCCGGAGATGTGTCAGATTGCCATTTTTAACCGACAAGTGATATCACGAGCCAAATGGGATAGACATTTATCATATGCATCTCTTACCTGCTTGCTTGCTTTGATTACTTGAGTTATGCCTATTTGAATAATATGTCTAAATGCTAGTTGGCTTACTTGTTATACATGAATATTGATTGTGCTTTACTTGTTTGCAATAAATGTGTTTTACTGGCGTTAAGGAGGATCGGGAGGCGGTGGCGATGGGATCGCACGGAGGTTAGGTTGACATGGGCTGTGGGATACAGCGGTGTGACTAGTTTTAGTTAGAAATCCCTAAGTTTAGATAACCATGTTTATGGATTATGGTTTAAATTATTTTATTTTTGTTAAGGCTTGAAGATCTGTTTTTGATGTGAAGTTCTAGGATTGCCTTTGGCATCCCAGAACCTTATATCTTACATATTGGGCACTGTTACCATACTGAGAACCTCCGGTTCTCATACCATATGTTGTTCTTTTTCAGATGCAGGTCGCAACCCACCTCAGTGAGTTTGCAGATGGTAACAAAGCGGAGGATCTTTTTTTTATCTTTGTATTTTAGTTATGTTGTTGTAGTACTCCCTCTCACCCTTTTATTATAGACTTTATGGCCTTAGAGGCTTGATTTGAGAGATAAGTTGTATAAGTTATTTTAAACTTCAAAACTCTGTTGATCTACGAGGTTTTATATATATTATGTCTTGTTCTGTCTGTGCCTACGCATTTAGTTATCGTGTGTGAACGCTTCGCGTTTTGTAATTCTGCTTTATGCGACTTTGAGATTGACTCTTTCATCGGGCTTCTAGTTATATGAATTCTTGGATATCTATTATATATTATAAGCTTTAAAACTGTCGTGGCATTTTGTTATCCTCTACCTTATGGCTAGACGTAAGGCTTAGGGTAACGGAGTGTTACACATATATATACATAAACCTCCCAAAAGTACTCCAAACACATGACATAAACTTCTACATCTCTATGGAAATCTCTAGGAAATACAAAAGTAAAGTATGCACAGTGCAAAAGTCTATACACATAACTATATACATATCAAAAGTACGATAGACAACACCCCGTCTTCACTTGCCAAGAAAACTCCAGACGCCTAGTGAGGTGCCTCTCGATCTGCATCTAAAAATCACAAATATTCGTATGAAATGAGAACCAGGGATTCTCAGCATGGTAATGGTGCCAATATACATAATATATAAGGTCTCGAAAAAGCCAAAGTCGATCTTAGAACTCCAACACTCAGAGTATAAAACTTAAAACTATAATTTTAAACCATAAGTAAGGTAGGTTATCCAAGGTTCTTAAAGTTCTAACTCAATCCTAACTTGATCCCTCATTTTCTCGCCATCTTCTAATCCTCCAAAACTCCAATGCACAGACAAGCAATATAGACAAATCAAGCACAAAAAGGATATAGATACAACCGGAAAAAATATAGCAGGTAGGCATAATAATCACATAGGCAAACCCAATTAATGCAGAATCAAACAAAATAAATATATGCATATGATGTATGCCTACCCTAGGCTGATGAGTCTCATCTGTTGGTTATAAAGCCAACCCGACATGTCTGGTAGATAACCCTGGACAGTCCCCAATGCGCGCATCACCAAGATTCTATGCATAGCTTTTTCTCAATCATAATCAAAATCAATTCATTGGGGGAATTTTTTGGGAGTTAAAGTGCATGGCTACATCTTGCGATGTAGGGTCAACAGAGTATCGAGTATCGACATGGAGCAAGTGGTGGCAAGCCACTGCATCTACCCAAGAAAACTCATATCCCAAATATAAAGAAGTTCATAAGACAAATAATCATTCACATTCATTGATTCAATCTCATTGTGGCCATTATTCATCACATATATCTTATTTCAATACTTTACAATCATCATTCATCACATCTCAAGTTTTCTTCACTTCTAAGTTACCACACCTTCAAAGCTTAACCTCTTCACTATATATATATATATGTGTGTGTGTGTGTGTGTGTGTGTGGTGTGTGTGTTTGTGGAGAGTCAAGGATACAAAATATTCAAGCTCCGGGCTCAATCTGCGAAGCTAAGGCTGGCTGGATACTACCCTATACATGTTGTAAGAACCGGAATAACCGTTTTAATAAAATAATAATTTTAACTGCCCAAAATAGGTTCGAAAATATAGAAATGATATTTTGAAAATAAAAAGGTAAAATTCGAATTCAATGAATTTTTCTGAGTGGGAAAAGGTATCTTTTGCGAAAAATTTTTGTAAAAATGCGTACCAGTGCTTAAGCCGATAGTATCAGCTCTAGTCTTTTCGGTATCGCAAATTGAGAAAAATAAGATTTTGAAAAATGAATTTATTATTTTGAAACGACAAAAATACTTTAGAATTTAAAGCCAGGCACTAATCTAAAGGTTTTGGCCTAAAGTGGGCCAAACGGGCTAAAAATGCTAACGGGTTGGACTGGACCCAAATTGATCCCAAGCCTAACATATATAAACACAAATAATGAGCATTTCAACTCATTTCTAGCCTTAAAACAAGAAAGGGTCATTGCTGAAGTGAGAAGAGTGGAGGTGAGGGTTTGCACTATTCACCTTCTCCTTTTTTTGGCCATATTTTGAGCTACGGAGCTCCAATTGACGAGCCGTTTGCGGCCACACGAAGCTCTCGCCGAGCTCTTCTCTTCTATCTAAAAAAAGTGGTAAGAAACTCAAATTCCAAGATCCAGTTTTTTGTTCTTTGAAAAATTCGAGTTGTGCCTTTGTTAGATTGACATTCTCATCGTTTTGTTTGTTTAGGGGTAATCTAGCACTGGATTATTATTGGGTTTTGTCTCTAATGCCATTAGGTAAGTTTAGGTCTCACTAAATTCATGTGTTTAGTTATTTTTGTGAACCCTAGGTTTGATGTTGGTATGTTGTATGATATTAGATTGAATTTTGGTGTTTGTTGGAGTTGGTTTGAGGATTTTGGATCGAGCTTGGTGGCTTTGTTTTGGTATTTGATGCATATTGGGAATCAGCCAAGGTATGGTTTCGATTTTCTTTATGTAATATGTAATGTTTCTGGATACTTAGGCTAGTTGACCCTAAGATAGGATTGAATGATGGTTGTGTATGATTAGTTATATGTGAAATTATGTTTGATGAGGAAGAGGATGATATAGAATGTTGGAATATGAGATATATAAAATATGATGAATATATGATGAATATTGATGTTGAATATGATTTTGATGGGTGGTGATTAATATTGATAATGATATTGGGTTTTAAATATTGTGGTTAGTGTTAATATTGAATGGTGGTGAATGAGGTTAATCAAGAGTTAAATTGTGTGAAAATTATTAAGGTTGAGATATTGATTTATGAATTGTGGATTTTTGTTGAATTATGGTGGAAAGACTGAGTTAAATGGGTGTTGAGTTGATTGAAGTGCAATAGATTGGTAACGTGTAATATAGGGCAGTATTTTGTATTGAAATTGCGTATGTTTTGATTTGGTCTGGTTATGAAATTTGGAAATTAGAGAACTTTGATGTTTTTATGCAAAATTTGATTTTTGGAGAATTTTGGCGGATCATAACTTAATACTCGAACATTGAAATTGAATGATTTTTATTTTAAATTAAAGAGGATTTCAAGAGCTTTAAAATGATATAAAGTTTGAGGAAAACGGAGTTTTGTAGAGGAAGTTATGAATATTTAAATTATGGTGTTTAAAACTAAAATTTCTGCAACTTGATATTTTTCTGCAATCTGAGGTACATGTGTACGCGGCACCCCTATATGCGGGCGTGCATCTCTACCAGGCCTACATGCGTACGTGGCATATGCATGCGTATGCGGGATGGGCCAAAATCCAAAGATGCGTACGCGGCCCCATGCACCATACGCGGTTGATGGTCTCTGTCTAGCACCCTTGCATACGCGACACGTGAGCGCGTACGCGTAATGGTCCAAATTTAAAGTGTGAGTATGCACAGTTGGGCATGCATACGCATCGAAGCGTGCGTACGCACAAACTCTATTTTGCTGAAAAATAATTTTTCTTCGTTTTTCAAGGGTTCTCTAGCTTTCCAAACTTCTTTATCAACTGTTTAAGATTGCTAACTAGTAATTAGACCTTAAGACTAATAGAGATTGGGTTAGTGAGATAAATTGGTAATTTATGCATGAGTTTAGAAGATGGTGATTTAGGCTTGGTATGCCAATTGGGTGGTTTTGTCTTGTGAACTAATGGAAAGCCAGGTTGATGATGAACTTGAGATATTGAGATGGATGATGAGATTGGGACTTGAGAATGAAGGATTATGGTTAATGGAATGTATCTAAATGGAATTGTGGTTTAATTTGTGCTATATTACTGAATTGTTATGATTGGCAAGTCGCTATGTGCCTCGGATAAGGGCTTTGGCAGTCTCTCGCTTGTTTGAGGTAGCGGTGCCGAAGTAGAGGATGAGGTAGTCTCCCGCCTATGTTGAGATGTGACAAAGAGTGTACTGGGCACTATATCCACAGGTCAATAGTGTTTAGGGCACTATATGTCTGGCATGGCAAATTCTCTACTGCAAGAGTGAGTAGAGAACTATATCCCTGGTCGTAGCAGAAAGGCAACATCCCCGAAGATGTGTCAGATTGCCATTTTTAACCGACAAGTGATATCACGAGCCAAATAGGATAGACATTCATCATATGCATCTTTTACCTGCTTGCTTGCTTTGATTACTTGAGTTATACCTATTTGAATAATATGTCTAAATGCTAGTTGGCTTACCTGTTATACATGAATATTAATTGTGCTTTACTTGTTTGCATTAAATGTGTGTTACTGGCATTAAGGAGGATCGGGAGGAGGTGGCGATGGGATCGCATGGAAGTTAGGTTGGCAAGGGCTGTGGGATACAGCGGTGTGACTAGTTTTAGTTAGAAATCCCTAAGTTTAGATAACCCTGTTTATGGATTATGGTTTAAATTATTTTATTTTTGTTAAGGCTTGAATATCTGTTTTTGATGTGAAGTTCTAGGATTGCCTTTGGCATCCCGAAACCTTATATCTTACATATTGGGCACTGTTACCATACTGAGAACCTCCGGTTCTCATACCATATGTTGTTGTTCTTTTTCAGATGTAAGTCGCAACCCACCTCAGTGAGTTTGCGAATGGTGAAAAAGCGGAGGATCTTTTTTTATCTTTGTAATTTAGTTATTTTGTTGTAGTACTCCCTCTCACCCTTTTATTATAGACTTTATGGCCTTAGAGGCTTGATTTGAGAGATAAGTTGTATAAATTGTTTTAAACTTCAAAACTCTGTTGTATTTGGTTTGACTAGACGACCTAAACTCTGCAGGTTAGTTCTCTTTTCATTATATCATACTTATTTATTTATTTATTACCTTGTATTCTAGAGCTATCTACGAGATTTTATATATATTATGTCTTGTTCTGTCTGTACCTACGTGTTTAGTTATCGTGTGTGAATGCTTCGCATTTTGTAATTCCGCTTTATGCGACTTTGAGCTTGACTCCTTCATCGGGCTTCTAGTTATATAAATTCTTGGATATCTATTATATATTATAAGCTTTAGAACTGTCGTGACACTTTGTTATCCTCTGCCTTATGGCTAGAGGTAAGGCTTAGGGTAACGGGGTGTTATATTTATGGTATCAGAGCAGTTCATCCTTGTGAGCTGAGGGATAGACCGATTGTGCTTCGTTGCACACTCTGGATCGTTTCCTTCATGCTATTAGGTTATCTGCTTGATATGTATTGCATGCTTGTTTGTGAGTGTCTTTAAGGATAATTGAAGCACTAGGCTTGAGATATTAAGACTTATCACATCAAGATTGATTGTTTAGTGTAGACATGACCCCGAATGGCAACTTACGGATGAGGTCAATCACGTTCACAGACAGATAGTGAGGATGATTAACCTAGCTAATGCGTTACAAGCTCAACATGTTCCGAAAAACCAGTTCGTGGAGTTTACGACATCTCAATTGATGGAGGCTTAGCACTGGTGGCAAGGGAAGTGCCGACTGATGCAGATGCAAACTTAGGATAAATGCTTTTGGGGTTTTTAATTATGATTTTCAATTTCTAACCGGTATAGTCTTGAATCATGTTGAAAAAGTTTTAAAGTTTAGAATAATTTTGAAAGTTGGTTTGGAACTTTTGGTTTAAATGATTTGGTTTTGAAACTAGGTTCCGGAACTCTTGGTTTAAATGATATGGTTTACAGAAAAAGTGAGTTCTATGGTTTTGTTGATGTACGAATTTGGTTTGTAATTTAACTTATCGAAAAGGATTCAAATTGAAAAGCAATTATTTAAGGATTTTAATGAATTTAAGGAAAATCATGATTTAAAGTAATTGATTTAAGAATAAAGAATTTTTGAGTCTTTTCAAAAAGCTTTGACATTGAAAAGGTTTAGATTGAACGTGTTTTGAAGTTTTTGGAAAATGTTACAAAAGCGGTATTCGGTTTAAAGGAAAATTTCGGTTCGATGAAGTGAGTAATTCGAGTTCTTAGTGACAAATAATCAGAGTGATGCAGCGCAAGGCGAGAGAGGAATCGACGCAGCAAAACTATGGTGGACGAAACGCTTTGACGACTTGTTTAGGTTGAAAGCGTCGGTAGTAGAACGCTTTATGGAGGATACATCACGCGATTCGAATTTCGGAGACAAAATTCCTAATTAGGAGGGGAGAATGTAAGAACCAGAATAACCACTTTAATAAAATAATAATTTTAACTACCCAAAAATAGGTTCAAAAATATAGAAATGATATTTTGAAAATAAAATGGTGAAATTTGAATTCAATGAAAATTTTTCTGAGTGAGAAAATATATCTTTTGTGGAAAATTTTTATAAAAATGCATACCGGTGCTTAAACTGGCAGTACTGATTCTAGTCTTTTCGGTACCGTGTATTGAGAAAAATAAGATTTTGAAAATCGAATTTATTGTTTTGAAAGGACAAAAATGATTTAAAATTTAAAACCGGGCACTAATCTTAAAGGTTTTAGCCCAAAGTGGGCTGAACGGACTAAAATCGCTAACGAGTTGGACTGGGCCCAAGTTGGGTCCAAGCCCAACATATATAAACACAACTATGAATATTTCAGCTCATTTCTAGCCCTAAGACAAGAAAGGGGCACTGCTGAAGTGAGAAGAGTGGAGGAGAGGGTTTGTACTATTCACCTTCTCCTTCTTTTGGCCATATATTAAGCTACGGAGCTCCGATTGACGAGTCGATTGCGGCCGCACAAAGCTCTCGTCGAGCTCTTCACTTCTATCTTATCAAAGTGGTAATCAATTTGAATTCTAAGCTCCAGTTTTTTGTTCTTTGACAAATTCGAGTTGTGGTCTTGTTAGATTGAGATTCTCATGATTTTGTTTGTTTATGGGTGATCTAGCATTGGTTTATTGTTGGGTTGTCCCTAATGCCATCGGATAAGGTAAGGTCTCACTAAACCCATGTGTTTAGTTATTTTTATGAACCCTAAGTTTGATGTTGGTATGTTGTATGATGTTAGATTGAGTTTTGGTGTTTGTTGGAGTTGGTTTGAGGCTTTTGGATCGAGCTTGATGGCTTTGTTTTGGTGTTTGTGCATATTGGGAATCGGCCAAGGTATGGTTTCGGTTTCTTTTATGTAATATGTAATGTTTCTGGATACTTAGGCTAGTTAACCCTAAGATAGGATTGAATGATGGTTGTGTATGATTAATTATATGTGAAATTATGTTTGACGAGGAAGAGGATGACATGAAGTGTTGGAATGTGTGATATATGAAATTTGATGAATATATAATGAATATTGATGTTGAATATGATTTTGATGGGTGGTGATTAATATTGATGATGATATTGGGTTTTGAATATTGTGGTTGGTGTTAATATTGAATGGTGGTGAATGAGGTTAATCAAGAGTTAAATTGTGTGAAAAATGCTAACGTTGAGATATTGATTTATTAATCGTGGATTTTTGTTGAATTATGGCGGAAAGATTGAGTTAAATGGGTGTTGAGTTGATTGAAGTGCAATAGATTGGTAACGTGTAGTATAGGGCAGTATTTTGTATTGAAATTGCGTATGTTTTGGTTTGGTTTGGTTATGAAATTTGGAAATTAGAGAACTTTGATGTTTTTGTGCAAAACTTGATTTTTGGAGAATTTTGGCGGATCATAACTTGAGACTCGGACATTGAAATTGAATGATTTTTATTTTAAATTAAAAATGATTTCAAGAGCTTTAAAATGATATAAAGTTTGAGGAAAACGAAGTTTTGTAGAGGAAGTTATGAACATTTAAAGTATGGTGTTTAAAATTGAAATTTCTGCAACTTGACATTTTTTTGCAATCTGAGGTACATGCGTACGCGGGCGTGCGTCTCTGCCAGGCCTACATGCGTACGTGGCATATGCATGCGTACGCGGGATGGGCCAAAACCTAAAGATGCGTACGCGGGCCCATGCATCATACGCGGTTGATGGTCTCTGTCCAGCACCCTTGCATACGCGACACGTGAGCGCGTACGCGTAATGGTCCAAATTTAAAGTGTGAGTATGCACAGTTGGGCATGCGTACGCATAGAAGCGTGCGTACGCACAAACTCTATTTTGCTGAAAAATGGTTTTTCTTCGTTTTTCAAGGGTTCTCTAGCTTTCCAAACTTCTTTATCAACTGTTTAAGATTGCTAACTAGTAATTAGACCTTAAGACTAATAGAGATTGGGTTAGTGAGATAAATTAGTAATTTGTGCATGAGTTTAGAAGACGGTGAGTTAGGCTTGGTATGCCAATTGGGTGGTCTTGTCTTGTGAACTAATGGAGAGCAAAGTTGATGATGAACTTGAGATATGATGATAGATGATGAGATTGGGACTTAAGAATGAAGGATTATGGTTAATGGAATGTATCTAAATGGAATTGTGCTTTAAGTTGTGCTATATTACTGAATTGTTATGATTGGCAAGTCGCTATATGCCTCGGATAAGGGCTATGGCAGTCTCTCGCTTGTTTGAGGTAGTGGTGCCGGCGTAGAGGACGAGGTAGTGTGGAAGTCTTTCGCTCACATAACCTTTCTACTGCCAGAGTGAACTCGGGCACTATAACCCCAAAGAGTGTACTGGGCACTATATCCACAGGTCAATAGTGTTTAGGGCACTATATGCCTGGCATGGCAGATTCTCTGCTGCAAGAGTGAGTAGAGAACTATATCCCTGGTCGTGGCAGAAAGGCAACATCCCCGAAGATGTGTCAGATTGCCATTTTTAACCGACAAGTGATATCACGAGCCAAATAGGGTAGACATTCATCATATGCATCTTTTACATGCTTGCTTGCTTTGATTACTTAAGTTATGCCTATTTGAATAATATGTCTAAATGCTAGTTGGCTTACCTGTTATACATGAATATTAATTGTGCTTTACTTGTTTGCATTAAATGTGTGTTACTGCCGTTAAGGAGGATCGGGATGCGGTGGCGATGGGATCGCACGGAGGGTAGGTTGGCAAGGCCTGTGGGATATAGCGGTGTGACTAGTTTTAGTTAGAAAATAATAAGTTTAGATAACCCTGTTTATGGATTATGGTTTAAATTATTTTATTTTTGTTAAGGCTTGAATATCTGTTTTTGATGTGAAGTTCTAGGATTGCCTTTGGCATCCCGGAACTTTATATCTTACATATTGGGCACTGTTACCATACTGAGAACCTTCGGTTCTCATACAATATGTTGTTGTTCTTTTTCAGATGCAAGTCGCAACCCACCTCAGTGAGTTTGTGGATCGTGACAAAGCGGAGGATCTTTTTTTTATCCTTGTATTTTAGTTATTTTATTGTAGTACTCCCTCTCACTCTTTTATTATAGACTTTATGGCCTTAGAGGCTTGATTTGAGAGATAAGTTGTATAAATTATTTTAAACTTCAAAACTCTGTGGTATTTGGTTTGACTAGATGACCTAAACTCTGCAGGTTATGACTAGTTCTCTTTTTGTTATATCATACTTATTTATTTATTTATTACCTTGTATCCTGGAGCTATCTACGAGATTTTATATATATTATGTCTTATTCTGTTTGTGCCTACGTGTTTAGTTATCGTGTGTGAACGCTTCGCATTTTGTAATTCCGCTTTATGCGACTTTGAGCTTGACTCCTTCATCGGGCTTCTAGTTATATAAATTCTTAAATATCTATTATATATTATAAGCCTTAGAACTATCGTGACACTTTGTTATCCTCTGCCTTATGGCTAGAGGTAAGGCTTAGGGTAACGGGGTGTTATATTTATGGTATCAGAGCAGTTCATCCTTGTGAGCTGAGGGATGGACCGATTGTGCTTCGTTGCACACTCTGGATCGTTTCCTTCATGCTATTAGGTTATCTGCTTGATATGCATTGCATGCTTGTTTGTGAATGTCTTTAAGAATAATTGAAGCACTAGGCTTGAGATATTGAGACTGATCACATCAATATCGATTGTTTAGTGTAGACATGACCCCGAATGGCAACTCACGGATGAGGTCAATCATGTTCACAGACAGATAGTGAGGATGATTAACCTAGCTAATGCGTTACAAGCTCAACATGTTTCGAAAAACCAGTTCATGGAGTTTACGACATCTCAGTTGATGGAGGCTTAGCACTGGTGTCAAGGGAAGTACTGAATGATGCAGCTACAGACTGAGGATAAATGCTTTTGGGGTTTTTAATTATGATTTTCAATTTCTAACCGGTATAGTCTTGAATCATGTTGAAAATATTTTAAAGTTTAGAATAATTTTGAAAGTTGGTTTGGAACTTTTGGTTTAAATGATTTGATTTTGAAACTAGGTCGGAACTCTTGGTTTAAATGATATGGTTTACAGAAAAAGTGAGTTCTGTGGTTTTGTTGATGGACGAATTTGGTTTGTAATTTAACTTATCGAAAAGGATTCAAATTGAAAAGCTATTATTTAAGGATTTTAATGAATTTAAGGAAAATCATGATTTAAAGTAATTGATTTAAGAATAAATGATTTTTGCGTCTTTTGAAAAAGCTTTGACATTGAAAAGGTTTAGATTGAACGTGTTTTGAAGTTTTTGGAAAATGTTACAAAAGCGGTATTTGGTTTAAAGAAAAATTTCGGTTCGATGAAGTCAGTAATTCGAGTTCTTAGTGACAAATAATCAGAGTGACGCAGCGCAAGGCGAGAGAGGAATCGACGCAGCAAAACTATGGTGGACGCAATGTTTTGACGACTTGTTTAGGTTGAAAGCGTCGGTAGTAGAACGCTTTATGGAGGATACATCACGTGATTCGAATTTCGGAGATAAAATTCCTAATTAGAAGGGGAGAATGTAAGAACCAGAATAACCACTTTAATAAAATAATAATTTTAACTGCCCAAAAATAGGTTCAAAAATATAGAAACGATATTTTGAAAATAAAATGGTAAAATTTGAATTCAATGAAAATTTTTCTGAGTGAGAAAATATATCTTTTGTGGAAAATTTTTATAAAAATTCATACCGGTGCTTAAGCCGGCAGTACTGGTTCTAGTCTGTTTGGTATCGTGTATTGAGAAAAATAAGATTTTGAAAATTGAATTTATTGTTTTGAAAGGATAAAAAAGATTTAAAATTTAAAACCGGGCACTAATCTTAACGGTTTAGCCTAAAGTGGGCCAAACGGACTAAAAACGCTAACGAGTTAGACTGGGCCCAAGTTGGGCCCAAGCCCAACATATACAAACACACCTATGAGTATTTCAGCTCATTTCTAGCCCTAAAACAAGAAAGGGGCACTGCTGAAGTGAGATGAGTGGAGGAGAGGGTTTGTACTATTCACCTTCTCCTTCTTTTGGCCATATCTTGAGCTACAGAGCTCTGATTGACGAGTCAATTGCGGCCACACAAAGCTCTCGTCAAGCCCTTCACTTCTATCTTATCAAAATGATAATCAATTCGAATTCCAAGCTCCAGTTTTTTGTTCTTCGACAAATTCGAGTTGTGGCTTTGTTAGATTGAGATTCTCATGGTTTTGTTTGTTTATGGGTGATCTAGCATTGGTTTATTGTTGGGTTTTCACCCTTATGCCATCGGGTAAGGTAAGGTCTCACTAAACCCATGTGTTTAGTTATTTTTTTGAACCCTAAGTTTGATGTTGGTATGTTGTATGATGTTAGATTGAGTTTTGGTGTTTGTTGGAGTTGGTTTGAGGCTTTTGGATCGAGCTTGATGGCTTCGTTTTAGTGTTTGTGCATATTGGGAATCGGCCATGTAATATGTAATGTTTCTGGATACTTAAGCTAGTTGACCCTAAGATAGGATTGAATGATGGTTGTGTATGATTAATTATATGTGAAATTATGTTTGATGAGGAAGAGGATGACATGAAGTGTTGGAATGTGTGATATATGAAATATGATGAATATATAATGAATATTGATGTTGAATATTATTTTGATGGGTGGTGATTAATATGTATGATGATATTGGGTTTTGAATATTGTGGTTGGTGTTAATATTGAATGGTGGTGAATGAGGTTAATCAAGAGTTAAATTGTGTGAAAAATGCGAACGTTGAGATATTGATTTATTAATCGTGGATTTTTGTTGAATTATGGCAGAAAGATTGAGTTAAATGGGTGTTGAGTTGATTGAAGTGCAATAGATTGGTAACGTGTAGTATAGGGCAGTATTTTGTATTGAAATTGCGTATGTTTTGGTTTGGTTTGGTTATGAAATTTGGAAATTAGAGAACTTTGATGTTTTTGTGCAAAACTTGATTTTTGGAGAATTTTGGCGGATCATAACTTGAGACTCGGACACTAAAATTGAATAATTTTTATTTTAAATTAAAAATGATTTCAAGAGCTTTAAAATGATATAAAGTTTGAGGAGAACGAAGTTTTGTAGAGGAAGTTATGAACGTTTAAAATATGGTGTTTAAAACTGAAATTTCTGCAACTTGACATTTTTCTACAATCTGAGGAACATGGGTACGCGGGCACCCCCATACGTGGGCGTGCGTCTTTGCTAGGCCTACATGTGTACGCGACATATGCATGCGTACGCGGGATGGGCCAAAACCCAAAGATGCGTATGCGACCCCATGCACCATACGCGGGTGATGGTTTCTGTCCAACACCCCCGCGTTTTCGACACGTGAGCGCATATGCGTAATGGTCCAAATTTGAAGTGTGCGTACGCACACTTGAGCGTGTGTACACACAGATCCTGTTTTGCTGAAAAATAGTTTTTCTTCATTTTTCAAGGGTTCTCTAGCTTTCCAAACTTCTTTATCAACTGTTTAAGATTGCTAACTATTAATTAGACCTTAAGACTAATAGAGATCGGGTTAGTGAGATAAATTGGTAATTTGTGCATGAGTTTAGAAGACGGTGACTTAGACTTGGTATGCCAGTTGGGTGGCTTTGTCTTGTGAACTAATGGAGAGCTGGGTTGATGATGAACTTGAGACATTGATAATGGATGATGAGATTGGGACTTGCGAATGAAGGATTATGGTTAATAGAATGTATCTAAATGGAATTGTGCTTTGAGTTATGTTGTTTTACTAAATTGTTATGATTGGCAAGTCACTATGTGCCTCGGGCAAGGGCTGTGGCAATCTCCCGCTTGTTTAAGGTAGCGGTGCCAGCGTAGGGGCCGAGGCAGTCTCCTACCTATGTTGAGATGTGAGGGTTGTGGCAGTTTTCCACACACATAACCTTTCTGCTGCCAGAGTGAACTCGGGCACTATAACCCGAAAGATTGTCCCGGGCACTATATCCATGGGTCAATAGTGTGCAGGACACTATATCCCTAGTGTGGCAGATTCTTTGCTGCAAGAGTGAGTAGGGCACTATATCCCTGGTCGTGACAGAAAGGCAACATTTCCAGAGATGTGTCAGGATGGCATTTTGAACCGACAATGATATCATGAGCCAAATAGGATAGACATTCATCATATGCATATTTTGGCTTACCTGTTATACATGAATATTAATTGTGTTTTACTTGTTTGCATTAAATGTGTTTTACTGGCGTTAAGGAGGATCGGGAGGCGGTGGCGATAGGATCGCCCGGAGGTTAGGTTGGCGAAAGCTGCGGGATACAACGGTGTGAATAATTTTAGTTAGAAATCTCCTAAGTTTAGATAACCCTATTTATGGATTATGGTTTAAATTATTTTATTTTTGTTAAGGCTTGAATATCTGTTTTTGATGTGAAGTTCTAGGATTGCTTTTGGTGTCCCAGAACCTTAAATCCTACATATTGGGCACTGTTACCATACTGAGAACGTCTGGTTCTCATACCATATGTTATTGTGTTGTTTTTCAGATGCAGGTCGCAACCCAACTCGTTGAGTTTGCGGATGGTAACAAAGTGGAGAATCTTTTGTTATCTTTGTATTTTAGTTATTTTATTGTAGTACTTCCTCTCACCCTTTTATTATAGACTTTATGGCCTTAGAGGCTTGATTTGAGAGATAAGTTGTATAAGTTATTTTAAACTTCAAACTCTGTTGTATTTGGTTTGACTTGCCGGCCTAAACTATATATATTAATTTAATTATTATCTTGTGTATCCTGGAGCTATCTACGAGGTTTTATATATATTATGTCTTGTTCTGTCTGTGCCTACGCATTTAGTTATCGTGTGTGAACGCTTCGCGTTTTTTAATTCCGCTTTATGCGACTTTGAGCTTGACTCCTTCATCGGGCTTCTAGTTATATGAATTCTTGGATATCTATTATATATTATAAGCTTTAAAACTGTCGTGGAACTATTTTATCCTCTACCTTATGGCTAGAGGTAAGGCTTAGGGAATGGGGTGTTACACATATATATACATAAACCTCCCAAAAGTACTCCAAAAACATGACATAAACTTCTACAATTCCATGGAAATCTCTAGGAAATACAAAAGTAAAGTATGCACAGTGCAAAATTCTATACACATAACTATATACATATCAAAAGTACGATAGACAACACCCCGTCTTCACTTGCCAAGAAAACTCCAGACGCCTAGCGAGGTGCCTCTCGATCTGCATCTAAAAATCACAAATATTCGTATGGAATGAGAACCAGGGATTCTCAGCATGGTAATGGTGCTAGTATACATAATATATAAGGTCTCGAAAAAGCTAGAGGCGATCCTAGAATTCCAACACTCAGAGTATAAAACTTAAAATTATAATTTTAAACCATAAGTAAAGTAGGTTATACAAGGATCTTAAAGTTCTAACTCAATCTTAACTTGATCCCTCATTTTCTCGCCTTCCTCTAATCCTCCAAAACTCCAATGCACATACAAGCAATATAGACAAATCAAGCACAAAAAGGATATAGATACAACAGGTAAAAAATATAGCAGGTAGGCATAATAATCACATAGGCAAACCCAATTAATGCACAATCAAACAAAATAAACATATGCATATGATGTATGCCTACCCTATGGCTGATGAGTCTCATCTGTTGGTTATAAAGCCAACCCGACATGTCTGGTAGATAACCCTAGACAGTCCCCCGTGCGTGCATCCCCAAGATTCTATGCATAGCTTTTTCTCAAACATAATCAAAATCAATTCATTGGGGAAATTTTTGGGGAGTTAAAGTGTGCGGCTACATCTTGCGATGTAGGGTCAATAGAGTATCGAGTATCGACCTGGAGCAAGTGGTGGCAAGCCACTGCATCTACCTAAGAAAACTCATATCCTAAATATAAAGAAGTTCATAAGGCAAATAATCAATCATATTCATTGATTCAATCTCAATGTGGTCATTATTCATCACATATATCTTATTTTAGTACTTCACTGTCATCATTCAGCATATCTCAAGTTTTATTCACTTGTAAGTTACCACACCTTCATAGCTTAACCTCTTTGTTATATTTACAACTAGGGTTTAGGGTCTTATAGAGTAAAAATAGAGGTTTAGATGTTTGAAATCTTGTTTAAAAGACAAATATACAATGTTGCTGAAAAATAAGGTCCCGCGTACGCGGCCATGTTTCCGCGTACACGAGTGCCTCATTTACCCATGCCATGTACACGACCCTTGCCCGCGTACACGAGTATACTAGATAGAGGCGAATGGCCGCGTACTGGTGCACGAATTTAGAACTCACACAACTTAACCGGCAAGTGCACCAGGTCATCCAAGTAATACCTCAGGTGAGTGAGGGTCGATCCCACGAGGATTGTCATACTAAGCAAGCAATGGTTGTCAGGTTGGACTTATTCAAGCAAACAGTAACAAAAGGTTGTTGTTGTTGTAAATGCATAAAAATAATAAGCAATTAAGAAAAGCGATAAACAGTTTGGTGTAAAAACAATGTGAGAAAACAGTTAAGGTTTCAAAGATTTTTACTTTTTCTGGATTAAAATATCTTACCAACTATTTTAACAATGAATTATTCATTCTATGACAAACCATAAGTGTCTAAACCCTAATCTCTTAGTGATTTAGCCTCCTCTAACCTTCATCAACCACCACTCTCGTGGTCACTTAACTCAGATTAGAGGGTAAATTTCAAAAAACTAGTTTATACCACGAAGGCCCTAATCACCCTAAACAGGCTGAATAGATGTTGCTTATCCCCATCGGTTTGCGTAATTAGCCATCTAAGAGGAATGTTTTCAAGCTGTAACTCAAGCGAGATAACTCTCTCGAGAATCACAAGAACTCATCTAGAAAAGGGACGTACTCTCGTTCCACCCAATTCATAGGATTAAGAACAAAAACAATCCTTAGAATTGAATCAAACATAAATTAAAATAGAAGAATAATAATAATTCTAATCCATGGAAATAACCAGAGCTCCTAACCTTAACCAAGAGATTTAGAACCCATAGGATTAAGAACAAAAACACGTTTCTGAATAGTACGAAAGGAAGAGATAATGTTTGAACCCTTCTCTACTAGGGTTAATCTTTTTCTTTAAATACTAACCTAATTTGATATGGAAATAAAATAATAAAAAACCCTAAAGATATTGTTTGTAATTAAAAATTACAAAACAAAAATAAAATATAGCTAATAAGTGCTAAATCCACTTGAGAGGCCCAAAGAGGGGTGAATTTGAGCTGCTACTGGCGTTTAAAGCCAGATTGGATGTTAAACGCCCCAAAGGGGGTCAAAATTCGTGCATGCTGAGGTCTTTTGCTGGGGCTAAATGCCAGTTGGGCATTTAACGCCGGTAGGGGGAAGTTTTGGTGCTGGTTCTATCCCTCTTGGGCGCTGATAAACCCACTTTGAAGGGTTTATCTTGTGTTGAATTTAGAGCATTTTGATAACCTTTCCTCACATTTATTCAATGAAATAGCATGATTTTGTGATTGTCTCCGTATTTGTGCTTAGATGTGAAAATATACTTTTTACACCTTTAATTTGATAGTTTTAATCCACCTTTGATTTTCACTAGATGCCTTGATGTATTTGCTAGTGATTTCAAGTTGAAAAGGGCTAGGAAGGAATCAAAGGAGTGAAAGGAAAGCATACAAAGTGGAGAAATCATGAAAAGACAAAAATTTGGAAAAGCCCATGGACGCGCACGCGCACTATGCGCTTATGCGCAAATCGCGAAATTCTCCAGGGACGCGCACACGCACTGTGCGCGTACGCGCCGAAGGCCACACGTGATTTTTAAAGAGGAACACGTGCCTGGCGATTTTGGAGGGTCTCTAGCCCCATTTGGAGCTGAATTTTTGGTGCGAAAAGGCTAAAAAGACCAAGGAATGAAGGGGAAAGCATTAGAGATTCATACACACACTTGAGGCTAGTTTTAGTTTTAGTTTTAGACAGAGAAGCTCTCCCTTCTCTCTAGGATTAGGATTAGGATTAGGTTTAGTTCTTAGATCTAGATTTTAATTCATGCTCTCTTCTACTTCTTCTTCTTAATTCTTTGTTGTTACATTCATCATTCTTCTATTGTTTGTTATAATTTCTTCTACTTTTGTTCATTCTATTTTCTTTCAATGCAATTTGAGGTAATTCATGTAGATCTTATTTTCTTTAATTGTTGTTGTTGATTTTTTACATTCAATTGTTTTTAGATTCTATTCTTGCTATCAATTTACTATGCTTTTCTTTTGTGCCTTCCAAGTGTTTGATGAAATGCTTGGTTGGATTTTAGTATAGATTTTATTCCTCTTGGCCTAGGTAAAGTAATTAGTGACGATTGAGTTATCTAATTCCTTTGTTGATTGACAATTAGAAGTTGCTAATTGATTTGGATACCACTAAAGGTATTCTTTCCCTTGGGAGTTGGCTAGGACTTGTGGAATCAAGTTAATTCATCCACTTGACTTTTCTCCATGATTAGAGGTTAACTAAGTGGTAGCAACAGGCAATTTGTGGTCACAAGTGAGGAGGATAATAAGGATAGGACTTCCAATTCTCACAACCTTGCCAAGAGCTTTTCTAGTTGTTAGTTTATTTTCATTGCCATTTATATTTCTTGTCAAAAATCTCAAAAACCCCAAACATGCTTCATAACCAATAACAAGACACTTCATCGCAATTCCTAGGGAGGACGACCCGAGGTTTAAATACTTCGGTTTATAGATTTCAGGGGTTTGTATTTGTGACAAAAAAATTTTTGTATGAAAGGATTATTGATTGGTTTAGCAACTATACTTGCAACGAGAATTCATTTGTGAATTCTAAACCGTCAAAAATCCGATCATCGGGCGCTAAACACCAGGCTCGGCGTTTAGTGCCAGATTTGGTAGTGATTCTAGAAGAAAATATAGACTATTATATATTGTTGAAATGCTTTGAAAGTTAGCTTTCCAATGCTGTTAAAACCACATCAATTGGACCTTTATAGCTCAAGTTATGCTCATTCGAATGCAAGGAGCTCAGGGTTGATAGCATCTACTTTCTTCCTTCATTGTTGCACAAAACTCTGCCAAATTCACCTGAATTTCACCTGAAATCATAAAAATACCAAAACAACTCAAAGTAGCATCCAAATAGGATTTTTGCACTGAACTATAATGAAACTTAATAAAATCTAATAAAAAATAACTAGAAAATGAAGGGGAAAAGGGTATAAGATGATCACGCATCACGACACCAAACTTAAACTGTTGCTTGTCCTCAAGTAACCAAAACAATGTAGGACCAAGAAGAGAAAATTTCTGAGACTTGAGTTGTCATATACGTGCAGGTTTTGTCTTCAAGTCTTAACTTGAAACAAGAACACCACAAGCACTTAACTAGGGAACTCCTTGAGTTCGGATTTTTTTTTCTATTTCTCCTAAACAGTGGTGCTCAGAGCCTTAGGCATACTCTGAAAAAGCAATCGGTCATGACTCTGAGTTTTTAGTCACAAGGGTTACTTGATACTTTCACACCACAAGCATATGGTTAGGGAAAACCACTCTTTTGAGCTTTATATCAGTTTTGACCCTCTTAACCATTGATGCTCAAAGCTTTGGACCTTTTTTTCTTTATTTTTATTTTTTCCTTTTGCTGTTTGTTTTGCTTCAATAATCAATCTTTTTCTTATTTCAGAGAATCTATAATACTTCTCTAAGTTCCTGCTCCTCAAAAACTAATATACTCAACTCCAATATCAAATATGCACAGTTAAGTTCATGCATTAAGAAATAAAGATAATACCACCACATTAAAGTAACTAGATTAACTCATAATATATAACTCAAATCTCATGCATTCTACTACTTCTTTTTCTTTTGATTTTTCTTTAAGCTTAGTGAGCAATACATGAGACATCTTTCAAAATAAACATAAAATAACAAAATAAAGAACTAAACTAGAAAGCAAGGAAATTCTACTAGTGATCATGCAAAAGCTAGAATAGAAAAATAGGAAATAAGCTAAAAAGTACTGGAAAAATAGAAGATAAGATAAGGTAAGGGATAATGAAACTTAACCACCTCAGTTATGGTGGCTGCTGCTCCCTCCTCAAGCTGTGCTCTTCCATGGAGATGATTCACCTCCTTTTGGTGCCATTGATGATAATATAAACCGAGAGCTTGCTCTGCATCAACACCAAACTTAAGAGTTTGCTTGTCCCCAAGTAAAGAAAACTGAAAATGGGAAGGGACACCAAGAGCACATGGATGGATATATATATATATATATAATAAGAGTGATAGAAGGGGAAGAAAAATTTAAAATTTAAAACTCTTCTCTCCTTTTTTTTTGTTTTGGATGACCCCTTGGTGGCATTAAGCTCCCATTATGGACGTGAAACGCCCCAAGGGGGTTTAAAAATTTGAGTTGGAATGCCCAAATTGGGCGTAAAACTCCCAAACTTCTACTCCCCTCATGGCGCTAAACGCCGTCCCTGGTGTTTAGCGCTCGTAGCACTGATCCTCCAAGGTGTTCTGTTCTTCTGTCTGAGTCTTTCTGTCCATGTTCTAAGCGCTGTACATGATCACAAATATTAGAAAACCTAGGAAAACTTTGAAAATCAATGAAAAATAAAATTAAATCAAACTAAAATAAAACTGAGATAAAACTGAAATAAACTAAAGGATACTCCTGGTTGGATTGCCTCCTAATAAGTGCTTCTTTATCGTCACTAACTTGACATTCAGCTCCTTCAAGGAGGAAGATAGTCATAGAGGCTTAAATCCTTACCCCTCACTGGGAGCTTCTTTCCTGTGCTCTCATGGAACAGCTTAGTATGCTCAAGGAACAGGATCCTGTTTACTATATAAAGTAAGACTGTACTTCTAGTAAACACCACTTTTATCTCAGGTGAGAAGTCTTCAGTGTAAATCTTCTTGTTCTTCCGGCCTTTAGGTATCTTCTTGGGGTCTCCCTCCTTGGTGGTTAGTGCACATCCAACACTAAACTTAGGTTTGATGTTAAGGGGAACAGTATTCCTTCCAACCAAGGGAGGGAGCTTCAGCATTGCACTCTGCATGCAAGTACCTCTTTTGTCAGGGGGTGGTAGAGGTTTAAAAACCTTGAAAACCATGTAGTCCTCATGTAACCTCAGCACCAATTCACCTCTCTCAACATCTATCAAGGCTCTTCCCGTGGCTAGGAATGGTCTTCCTAGAATGATGGAACCATCTGTATCCTCTCACATGTCAAGTATTACAAAATATGCTGGAAGGAAGAGCTCTCCAACCTTGACCAATACGTTCTCCACTAGCCCATATGCCTGCCTCAGGGACATGTCAGTGATCTGTAGGGTTATTCTTATTGGCTGCACTTCTTAAATTCGTAGCTTCTTCATTACAAACAGAGGCATCAGATTTATACTTGAGCCAAGATCACACAGGACTTTGTCAAAAGTGATCTTTCCAATAGTACATGGAATCTGAAAGCTCCCCAGGTTTGGTATCTTCCTTGGCAGCTTACTCTGAATTAGTGCACTACACTCCTTAGTCAAGACCACTGTTTCATCTCCTTTTAAGACCTTCTTTTCAGAGAGCGAGCCTTTCATGAGTGTAGCAGAGAGAGGCATTTGCTATAGAACCTCAACAAAAGGAATATTGATTTGTAGCTTCTTAAAAACTTCCAAGAACTATGAGTAGTGCTCGTCTTTGGTCTCCTTTTGGGGCTTCTAAGGGTGTGGTACTTTAGGCTCCTGTGCCACCAATGGGGCATGTAGCAATGTCCTTCCAATGTCTTCTTGAGCCTTTTCTTCCTTCACTTCCTCAGCAACATGCACCTCATTAAACTCGGCCTCCTTGGTTAAGACCATAGTTTCATCTTCCTTCAAGACCTTCTTCTTAAAGAGTAGACTTTTTATGAGGGCCTTATAGGGAGGCACCTCCTCCAACACCTCAGCAAAAAGGATATTGTACAAGAATTGAATGAATTGCTCACCCTCGATCTCCTCTTGTTACTTTTGAGGGTGTACTTTGATGCTCTTAGCCTCATCTGGTGTTTCTGTTTGCTCTGATCCTTCAGCAACTTGCACTTTCTCCATTGGCACGGATTCAGTTTCTACTGTGATGGTCTTGCACTATTCTTTTGGGGTAGGCACTGTGTAAATGGGAAGAGTGAGGGGTCTCTGAAGTCACTGATGGTATGGCAATTTGACTTTGTACTCTGGGGCCTTGGGTAATGCAGGATGAGTATCAAGAGTGACTTGAAAAGGGTTGTCAACGTGCCTGGGGGGAACGTCTTTTGAATTCGTTAAAATTCGTTACTTTTTTTACCTCAAATCTACATAGAAATATAAATATAACGTATTTTGAAAGGTGAGAGAGTTAGATATTTAAATGTATTTTAATTTTAAAAGGCTTATATATTGACGAACAAAAAAAAATTAGATACATATTTATCTTTTATATTATTTTTTTACGAATTGTTCCATAACCTCCTAAAAAATAAAAAATAAATTATTTTTTGTTCTTTATAATGATACAAAAAATTTATTCTACAAATTTTTAATATATTAATCGTTACATTTCTATTCAATTCAATAAATAAATAAAGTGTAAAAAATAAAAATTTAAAATATGTATTAATTGTCTAGAATTTAATTTAACTATAATATTTTATATTTGATTAAAATATGTAATATATGCGATACATGTAATTCATCGTCTAATTTCTAGAGTACGATTAAAACATATTTTTATTATTCTGTTAAAAAAATACAGATGTTTAAAAACGTTGAAAACCATGTAGTCCTCATGTAACCTCAGCACCAATTCACCTCTCTCAACATCTATCAAGGCTTTTTCCGTGGCTAGGAATGGTCTTCCTAGAATGATGGAGTCATCTGTATCCTCTCACATGTCAAGTATTACAAAATCTGCTGGGAGGAAGAGCTCTCCAACCTTGACCAATACGTTCTCTACTAGCCCATATGCCTGTCTCAGGGACATGTCAGCGATCTGTAGGGTTATTCTTATTGGCTGCACTTCATGAATTCCTAGCTTCTTCATTACAGATAGAGGCATCAGATTTATACTTGAGCCAAGATCACACAGGACTTTGTCAAAAGTGATCTTTCCAATAGTACATGGAATCTGAAAGCTCCCCAAGTTTGGTATCTTCCTTGGTAGCTTACTCTAAATTAGTGCAATGCACTCCTTAGTCAAGACCACTATTTCATCTCCCTTTAAGACCTTCTTTTCAGAGAGCGAGCCCTTCATGAGTGTAACAGAGAGAGGCCTTTACTATAGAACCTCAACAAAAGGAATATTGATTTATAGCTTCTTAAAGACTTCCAAGAACTATGAGTAGTGCTCGTCCTTGGTCTCCTTTTGGGGCTTCTAAGGGTGTGGTACTTTAGGCTCCTGTGCCACCAATGGGGGCATGTAGCAATGTCCTTCCAATGTCTTCTTGAGCCTTTTCTTCCTTCACTTCCTCAGCAACATGCACCTCATTAAACTCGGCCTCCTTGGTCAAGACCATAGTTTCATCTTCCTTCAAGACCTTCTTCTTAAAGAGTAGACTTTTTATGAGGGCCTTATAGGGAGGCACCTCCTCCAACACCTTAGCAAAAAGGATATTGTACAAGAATTGAATGAATTGCTCACCCTCGATCTCCTCTTGTTACTTTTGAGGGTGTACTTTGATGCTCTTAGCTCATCTGGTGTTTCTGTTTGCTCTGATTCTTTAGCAACTTGCACTTTTTCCATTGGCACGGATTCAGTTTCTACTGTGATGGTCTTGCACTATTCTTTTGGGGTAGGCACTGTGTAAATGGGAAGAATGAGGGGTCTTTGAAGTCACTGAGGGTATGGCAATTTGGTTTTGTACTCTGGGGCCTTGGGTAATGCAGGATGAGTATCAAGAGTGACTGGAAAAGGGTTGTCAGGGTGCCTGGGGGAACGTCTTTTGAATTGATGTCTATTGCCCCCCTCTCCAGGCGTTCAACGTCCACTCTGCTCCCTCTTGGGCGTTTAGTGCCCTTAGTGGAGTCCTTTTTCACTGCAATTTTGCTCTCTAATGTCTCTTTTTCGTCCTGTCCCTCATTGTTCTGATGTTGAGTGGTCAAGGTATTGCTACTCCTCAGTCTAACTGCCTGACATTCCTTCTCATGCTCTAGGGCCATACTGATATGTGGGGTTAGTTTAGATGGTTGTTGGTTTTCCTAGTCCACTTTCATCTCCAGGTTCTTGAGGGAGGCTCGGGTCTCCTGCATAAAGTCTGCAAACATGGATGCCAGGTCAGGGGTGCTCTGAGATTTTGGGGTTTGAAAAGAGAAGTTGTTGACTGGTTCCTGATTAAGACTTCCTTGAGAGCTATTGGCATAATTTGGTTGCTGTCTTTAAGGTTGCTCTCTCCACTCAAAGCTTGAGTGATTCCTTCACCCTTGATCAAAATTCTGAGAGTAAGGAGTATCATAGGGGTCTCTGGAGGAATTGCCCATGTAATTGACCTGCTTAGGTGGACACTGGCCATAGTTGTAAGGCTCACTTTGAGGGAAGCCATCATTCATACCATAAGGAACAGTGCTCTGAATTTTAGCAACTGAGCTCTGCACTCTATTCAATTGTTGAGTGAGAAGGCTCATATGTTGAACTAGAAGCTTGTTCTGAGTAAGAAGTGCATCTACAGTATACACCTCGATGAGTCCTTCCTGTTTCTGCTCGCACACAAACAGAAAACAAAGAAAAGTGGAAATCTCTGCGTTAGAGTGTAGAGAATTTCCAGTGAGGTATCCTATGTAAAAAAATAAGAGAAAACAAAGCAAGCAATTAAACAAAAATTTTGAAATTAAGAGTGAGAAAATAACCTAAATATTTTTGAAAACTAAAAAGAGAAAAGCACTAAAATTTTTTAAAATAAGAAGAGAAAAATGCTAAAGGGACACCAAACTTAAAATCAGACAATAAAAGAAAATAAAACAAACAAAATTCAAAAATTAAGGGAAAACAAATAAAATTAACAATCGAAAATTAAAATTAAAAGCAAAAGTAAATAAACAAAACTAATAAAAATACCTAATCTAAGCAACCAGACAACTAGTAGTTGTCAATCACAAACAATCCCCGGCAACGACGCCAAAAACTGGGTGCACGAATTTAGAACTCGCACAACTTAACTGGCAAGTGCACCGGGTCATCCAAGTAATACCTCAGGTGAGTAAGGGTCGATCCCACGAGGATTGTCGGACTAAGCAAGCAATGGTTGTCATGTTGGACTTAGTCAGGCAAACAGTAACAAAGGGTTGTTGTTGTTGTAATCGCATAAAATAATAAGCAATTAAGAAAAGTGATAAACAGTTTGGTGCACAAACAATGTGAGAAAACAGTTAAAGCTTCGGAGATGTTTACTTTTTCCAGATTAAAATGTCTTACCAACTATTTTAACAATGAATGATTCATTCTATGGCAAACCATAAGTGTCTAAACCATAATCTCTTAATGATTTAGCCTCCTTTAACCTTCATCAACCGCCACTCTCGTGGTCACTTAACTTAGATTAGAGGGTGAAGTTCAGAAAACTAGTTTATACCACGAAGCCCCTAATCACCCCCAAACCGGCTGAATAGATGTTGCTTATCCCCATCGGTTTGTGTAATTAGCCGTCTAAGAGGAATGTTGTCAAGCTGTAGCTCAAGCAAGATAACTCTCTCAAGAATCACAAGAACTTATGTAGAAAAGGGTCATACTCTCGTTCCACCCAGTTCATAAGATTAAGAATGAAAAAAATCCTTAGAATTGAATCAAACATAAACTAAAATAGAAGAATAATAATTCTAATCCATGAAAATAACCAGAGCTCCTAACCTTAACCAAGAGGTTTAGTTGCTCATAACTTACAGAGAAAACACGCTTCTAAATAGTGCAAAAAGAAGAGATAATGTTCGAACCCTTCTCTACTAGGGTTAATCTTTTCCTTTAAATACTAACCTAATTTGATGTGGAAATAAAATAATAATAAATCCTAAAGATATTTTGTGTAATTAAAAATTACAAAAATAAAATAAAATATAGCTAATAAGTGCTAAATCCACTAGAGAGGCCCAAAGATGGGTGAATTCGGGATGCTGCTGGTATTTAAAGCCAGATTGGATGTTAAACGCCCCAAAGGGGGTCAAAATTCGTGCATGCTGAGGTGCTCTACTGGCGCTAAATGCCAGTTGGGTGTTTAACACCGGCAGGGGGAAGTTCTGGTGCTGGTTCTGTCCCTCTTGGGTGCTAAACGCCAGACTCAGTGTTTAGCGCCAGATTTGGCAGTGATTCCAGATAAAACATATAAACTAATATATATCATTGGGAAGGTATGGAAGTTGGATTTCCAACGGCGTTGGAACCGCATCAATTGGACCTCTGTAGCTCAAGTTATACTCGTTGGAATGTAAGGAGGTCAGGGTTGATAGCATCTACTTTCTTCCTTCGTTGTTGTACAAAACTCTGCCAAATTCGCCCGAATTTTACCTGAAATCATAAAAACACCAAAACAACTCAAAGTAGCATCTAAATAGGATTTTTGCACTGAAATATAATGAAACTTAATAAAATCTAATAAAAAAAACAACTAAAAAATGAGAGAAAAGGGTATAAGATGCTCATGCATCACGTATGCTGCCGTATGTCCTCGTACGCGTCCCCTTTATTTTCCTTAAAAAGCAGCTAATAATGCAGAATTCACATTTTACACATCCAACTTCTGACGCACATAATGTTTTCGTTAAAAATCGTTTTTCATTCGTTCTTCAAATGGCATAAACTTCACGGACCTAATTTTCATATAAAACAAGTTTGGAAAAGTTTGGGGGGTTGGAAGCCGAGTTATAGCTCGCCGAAGTTTGGTCAATAACCATGTTTTTACCAAAGATTTCCAAACCTTTATTTACCAATGTCCTTTACACAAATCAAAATTCCACATATCAAAATTACTCAAAATACATCCAACACAGTTCCACCTTCTATCATAACCTACCATATCTCAATTTGAATAACTTCATTCCAACAATTTTCAATTATACAAACACAATAATCAATTTATCAATATTCACGTGTCCACATTCATTATTCTCATCAATCACTATCAAAATTATCATTCATCAATATTTTTCACCAAACCAACCACATTCATATCATGAATTATTTAATCTAATCATACCTCATCAATTCAACATACATAGTCAACTAAAACTACTAATCATGCTCCAAACTCATAATTCAACTTACCCTAGGTCGTCTAGCCTAAGTTTTCACAAGACATTATATATTACATACGAGAAACTAAAATCATACCTTGGCCAATTTTTTCCTACGCCAAAGACACCTCAAATTAGCAAATCACAAGCCTCCACCACCAAAATTCAGCACCCAAAGCTCAAGCAAGCTTCCAATCTCCTCAATTGTGTTCCAAAATCACATATTCACTACCTAATACATATTACCACACTCATATACAAAATTTCAATACTCAACCACCATTAACCAAGAGATTCACTAGGGTTTGAGAATTCTTACCTTATACGTGTCTTAATGAACAAAAGCATGCTAATTTCTCAAGCTAATTTGACCCTAAAACATCAAAATAACTAAAAATCTCAACACCCAATACATAGAAATTTTGAAATTGGGGAAGAGTAAATTGAAACTAAAAATGTGACTTCATTACCAAATTGATTATTGGGCTTTGTAGAGCTCGATGCGGTGGTTGCGTGACCGCAAACAGTGCGGTAATCTGAGCTCCGGATTGGAAGTTATATGGGATTGATTGGAGGGTTGGGGTTTGGGAATTTTCTTCTCTTCCCTGATATTTTCCAATATGAAACAACAATGAGGAAGAAAGAAATGGGCTGAAGCTCATATGGTTAAGTGGATTAGTTGGGTCTTGGGCCTGGTTCGATCGGTTCGTTTTGTTCGACCCAATTTTGGATCAAATTCTTTAAAATTAGTGTCAAAATTTATATTTTAATTAATTCTAATTCATTAAACTATAAAATTCAATTTTTAATTAATTTATTAGCTAATTATTCACTGATTATGCAGGGTCTACACATAGACGCATGGACAATATTAAAAGTAAAAAGATGCAAATGTGAAAAGTAGAAAATAATTTTATTAAAGTGAAAAGTATAGGCGACTTGGTCAAGACTGATCAGGTAGAAAAAATAATTGACAATGATGGTATTGATAATGCAAGCAATTTTAGTAGTTAACAATTTAAGTCTTCACAACTAAGAAAAAAGTTGGCCTCTTTTTGGTTGCTTGAGAGCTTCTCTAAGTTGAATATGAAGAATGAAAAGAATGAAGTTTCAAGGAATATAGAATTTCTTAACCAAATTCCAAAGTTAGCTTGGCAGTTAATGATAAAATTTGGTTCTCCTATTATGTTAGAAGATATTACAAGCTCCATGAATGAAATCTAGAAAAATAATAAGATGATAATAGAAGAAGTTAGCAGAGAAAAATTGAATCTAAAATAGATGGCAAGATAGAGTCATAATTTACTTAACTAATTGGGTGGAACAAAGTGAAGAATCTCTGATAAAAAAGATGAGCTTGTGGCCAAGAAGATGTGTGTTGAACAAGAGCTAATTTCTGATCAGAGAGGGTGAAGGGTGCCAGCCAGTCAATGGAACTCCCAAGACCCATGAGAGTATTATTGTGGAATTCTCGGGATTCAAGAAGACCCCTGATAGTTCACAACCTTAAAGGAATTGTTCAATCCCACTCCCCCCAGTTGGTTTTTCTTTGCAAAACAAAAAATCAATCTCGACATGTGAAAAGAAAATTCAGGGCTTGTAGATACTCTAATTGGCAAGTTGTCGATCCTTCTGGTAGTGGGGTGGACTTGCGTTGGCATGGAAGGATGGGTTTGTTGTTCAGATCATCAGTTGTTCTGAGCTCTATATTGTTGTTTTGATAAAAGATGTCCCTTTCAACAATGAACGAAACTTTGTAGCCGTTTATTTAAATTGCAATGAGAATATTTGGCTATTCCAGTTTCAACAAATCTCTTTGGTGCTCTCCAAACTCTAAGGTAAATTGATTATTGTTGGTAATTTCAATTCCATTATTGATCAAAGTGAGAAACTTAGTGGTAATCCTAAATCTCATTCTTCTATTGTTGCCTTAAGTTACATTATTACAGATAACTCGTTGATTTATTTGGAAATTGAGAATGGTGGGTAGACAATTTACTTAGAGTAACAGACGCAGAAAAAGTGAACTAATTCAGGAAAGGCCTGACAGAGTGCCTATTGATGAATCTTGGTCCCAATTATACCCTCAATCCATGGTCTTTAGACTATCAGAGACAGGTTTTGATCACGCCCCCTCCTTTTGGACACTAACTACCAATCAGAGATATCAAAGAGGAGATTCAGATTCAACTTTCAATCCCACTGTGTAGTGAAGAACAAATTTGTAACTTCATCAATGAGATCTGGAACTCAGATATAGAAGGTTCAGTGATGTTCAAATTATTTCAGAAGATTAAATTGGTTAGACACCGATTGGTTCTCTGGCAAAAGAACAGCTCTACTAATTCTAAAAAGGAGATTGTAGAAGTTACTGCTCTTCTAGAACAAAAATAGACATCAGGCATCATGGAAGACACTGAATTACTTGAGCTTGAATAGTGGCTTGAAAAAGTATATTTGTACGAGAAAATTTATTGGAAAGACAAATCTAGAATTAAATGGTTGAAGGAAGGAGACCAAAATATAAACTTATTCCATTAAAATTTTAAATCTAAAACCAAAAAAAATAAGATATGGCATCTGCAGAGATATAATGGAGATATGGCAACAACCAAAATGGTAAATAGGCAAATCAAATTGGTTCTTTTGAAATGAGTAAGTGATACTCGATGGAGTTCTCATTTCTCTTATGTTTGCAATTTAATAAATATGTATGGTGCAACGTGACTGTTTTACAAAAGATTATTACTAATGGATCAACTTATTCTTAGCGTGGTGATGTAGCGAGTATTTACAAATGCAGTCTTAAACCATAGTTAATATTGTGCAACTAGTTCATTCTAAAAAAAAAATACTTATCCAAAATATGAGAGATGACAGATGGGAGAAATTATTGAAAAATATAAAATAATTTTATAACCAACTTGATATTCTAATTCCTGATTTAATACTTCCTATGTAGCAAGGCAAGAATGCTTGCATCACCAAAAAGATCATATTAAAATTTAAGCATTATTTCATGGTAGAAATATTTTTAGTCACAATTAATAAGAAATTACAAGAGTTGAATAGTAAATTCAATGATCAAGTAATGAATTTGCTAAGTTTGAGCTCTAATCACATGCCTCTAGACTTTACTGAACAAGAGAATATTAATTTGTCTTTTTAGCTTCAACATTTTATTTTTTATGCTCGTCAACATCCAAAAATGAAGAATCTTTCAATTATTCGTGAATTGTATAGATGTTTAGTAGAAATAAAAAATCATCCAGTTTCTATAGCTACTATAGAGTGATCATTTCAACAATGAAAATAATGAGACAAGGTTAAAAAACAAGATGGAAGACAAATTTTCGATGGACAGTTTGGTTATTTTGCATTGAGAAAAAAATTGTTGAAAAATTTAGTTCTGATCTAATTATTGAAAATTCAAGTCACTCAAGACTCAGAGAGTAGTACCATTATAAAATATTTTATAATTTTTATCCTTATAATTATTTATTTATTATTGTATTAGTAACAAATTTAAAAAATAATTATATTTGTAATTTTTTTAATATACATTTTTTCGATACGTAAAACTCACAAGTTCCAACAAGGAGGTGAACCGATTTAAGAAAAAAGAAAATCTATCTAAATACAGAACCAAAAACAAAGATAATCCAACAAGGAAACAAACCAAACTAACACAAAAATGAAAACAAACGAGCACAATAAGAAGCCAGATTCGGAGCCTAGTACCTTGTGCATCAAAACAGCAGCAGCCCCACAGCAAGTATAGCAATAACGCACTAAAATAACCTCAAACTTGCAATCTATGCATATTTTCTGATTGCCACATCTTTATATTCAAATTTATGTCCCTCACCAGCCCGTCATTCTTAATCCCTTCCTTTCTAAAAATTTTATGATTCCTAGCCTTCCATAGATTCCAAACAACCACAAAGAAAATAATAAACCATAACAACTTGTTGGGTTTTGAAATCGATGTCTCCATCCACAAAAGAAAGCACTCCACTGCCTTCTGTGGCCAAGATGACAAATGCCAACCCAATAGATAGACACCCTAAATTCTTAAAAATTCTTATTTGTTGAAAAATTACAGAGTAATAAGAGAAAGCACACTAGCTAGAACGGTTAGGATTTTATGTTTGATTAAATATGTGTTTATTTTAATTTATCTCTGCAACTATTTTCTCTATGAAAATTGATAAGTCTTTTTGGTGGAGATCTCTAAATTAAGAAAAAATTCTGATAAATTTTCATTAAAATGGTGTAAAAACATGTTTGGTTTGTGAAAAATTAAAAATTACATTTGGTGAAAAATTCTATTTATAGATAAAATTATGCCAAAATTTTTTAAAAATTTTAATAAGTTATGTTATTGGTTGAATTTTAGGCTGTTTGTTATAAAATGATTCCAACTACATCGACGACACCACCTTCAGTGATAGACATCATAGTGCCAGAATCCTCTCATGGATCCAAGCCAGATGCACCGACACTGTCGCCGGTCGTTAGGATGACTATTTGGCTTGATGGTTTGACCGCGTGAGTACTATTTTAATTAGTTTTAAATACATTTTATTTTAAAATTGTTAAACAATGTTTTTGTTATTAACGTTAAGTTTCCCATTGATATGTTTTCACCGAATAAAATACATGTACATAGAAGTGTACTAATATCATTAAACTGCTGTATGACTTCGTATAGCCGAGCTACAAGAAGATCCCTAGCTACTATGACCAGAGAGCGATGGTTTCATAAGTGGGCAGTAAAATCTCTACTTATTAGAACTTTAGTTAGTTTTTATCTTCTATTTCATTTATGTATTTAGTTTCGATTAACTAATGCTAATTGTTTCCTTCTGTAGGAGAAATTTATATGAGAGAAGACTCACGATACCATGATCAAGAAGATTTTTTACAACCGTATGGCTAAACGGCTTCAGCAGATGCTTGAGGACGTATGTGAGTGGCACAACCACCTTACTCAGTGGCTCCGGTCAGACATTAAAAAGACCCTCTATGCCTATTAAGAGAATGATGAGGGGTTCAAATGTCTCCAAGGCACTAACAAGACCAACAGGCTAGGCTGGTATGTAACTTGTTTTAATATGTTAAGTTCATTTTATCTTCGAGTTTTAAAATAGTTGTCACTTGATTAAACCTATTGTTTCAATATGTGCAATGTAAGTCATTGGATCATGAAGCAAGGATGGCGGAGACCTTCAAGTATATTCACACTTTGAAGAAAAACAAGGAGAGATTTGTTGATTAGTAGTCTATGGATTATTATGTGAGTAAACGTCATGGGTTATTTCATAACATATATCCATTTTCAATTCATTGTGGTCCTAACCACTTTTGCATAGAATGTGGTAGGAATCTAACACGCAAAATTTAGAGGCTGCAACCTAGCAATCTCAACAGAGTGAGAAAGACAACAA
The DNA here is from genome assembly GCF_000816755.2 of Arachis ipaensis. Classification (NCBI taxonomy): domain Eukaryota; kingdom Viridiplantae; phylum Streptophyta; class Magnoliopsida; order Fabales; family Fabaceae; genus Arachis; species Arachis ipaensis. Next base: position 50,936,437 of record NC_029791.2, read on the forward strand.
TAACTCCTCTGTATCTATCATCAATCTTGATGCGCTGTGGTACCAGACCGCATTCAAGCCATACAAGAATCGTATATACGGGTTGCGGTCATTCTTCGCTAGAAACCTGGGCACCTCTACCTTAAAGGATTCGTCCACCTCATCTACCAGCCCTGCCAATCCTAAGCGTCAATTTGTGGGAGCAAGTTCACTGCCTCATCCAAAGTCTTCAGGACCAGGGTCACTAGCTGCATCTGATTGAGGAGAGATATAACAAGTTTCTCGCACGTAGGGTAGTGAGGAATGCTTGCGATGTAGAGATAGAGTCCCTGAGGCAGGAGTTTAGGCAGGTGTTGGAGCAGATTCAATAGATGCGGCACTACATGGCAGTACACTATGACTAGATGCGCGCTGATGGCAGTGCTATTGCTGGAGGGGGCTCTTCGTCCTCTACACAGGCACTGATACTACCACCTAGACTGCCGCCTCAATAAGATCAGGGAGATGACAACAATGATAACTATCAAGGTCCATAGTGATGAGGATTTTGTTTTACTTTATTTGACCATATGTATTTTACCTCTTTGACTTTTTATTTTGTACACTTGTTATTTAACATTATAGTTGACTGTTTTATTAAAAATACTACTTGATTTTCACTAATTAGAATTTGACTATTAATTGTTCACTTATTCATGATGGTATATATTGAGTTTTAACTGGTTCAAAAAAATTAAAAAATAAAAATTTTTATAATTATCGTTGGATTTACCATCGGATTTACTCAGGAGATAAATCCAACGGTAATAAGGCACGAAACCAGAATATATAGCCCCAAAGTTACCATCTGAAATTATCGGATGGTAACCACTTCCATAATTTTACCAATTATGTAATAGAATTCACCGCTAATTTTGCCAAAAAAATACTGTCAATAACTAATTACTGGCAAAGATTTTACCGTCTAAATGGATACAACCCTAAATTTGACGGTTATAAATTTACCGAAAAATTTTTTCATAAATTTGCCAGTAAATTCGACGTTGCTCGTCGCATTTTTTTGTAGTACTACTTAAAGAAAGTGATAAAGTCTCATTGACACTCAAACTCATTCCTTTTCTCATGTCGTCCTCTAAAAGAAAAAAAAAAACATCTAAATAATTATCATTACACAAAAAAAATAAAAAATAAAAAATAAAACCCTAAACCCTAAACCCTAAAAACATCTAAATAATTATCATTACACAAAAAAAATAAAAATCTAAAGTATCCAAAATAAAAGAAAAAAATTTTACCACTAACGTTAACATTTCAATAATCTATCCTTGCGACTATTGTCATTGTTTCGACCTTTAGCTTCTTGGGCGGCAAATAAATTATTGACGTATTCCTCGAATGATTATTCAATCTCATCCATTTATGGATCGAAATCTTTATCCTCTGAAAATATATCCTTAACTTCATCAGTGCGATATCGAGGCTCTATGCTGTGCACTTGATAATATAAGCTTCCTATAATTTTTTATGATATGAAGTCAAATTAACAAAATATGTGTGTAATTTTAATGGGGTTATGAACCGTGATCCTCATAACCTGGGTTCCTTTATCCTTGTTGCCATAATACCAACCCTAATACATGTTTTATATCTTTTCTCATATAATAATTTCATCCGAGGTAAGAACTTTATGCAAACTAAGTACATATTAGACAGACAATAAAATAACAAGAAAATAAATATTCAGAGTTTAATTGAGCAAATAAGGAACATTGATGTAACTGATAACTGAAAGTAATTATGACGAAATCTCAACAAATTCTATGTGCTTTGTCCCCAAGTATATTTGGAAAGAAGAAAACAATGTTCTGATGAGAGCATAACACAGCATATATAATAGTACATACACAATAATAACCTCTTTCAAATTAAATTAAATATTAGTATAACTCATCATGCATAATGGGATTCCCATAAAAAAGTTCAGGCCAGTAAGAGGAGGTTCCTCCATAGCTAGAAGTATTGCTGCTGCTTGCATTTAGTGGAACAGATGAAGATGCAGGCGATGATGACGATGACGACGATGATGATAAAGATGTTATGATGTTCCATGGAGAAATCATGTGATAATCGCCTTCACTACCCATAACTTCCAAATCATTATTATTATTAGTAATACCTTGATCCAGCTTAGTACTATTCAAACTTGATTGGGAACTTGTCAAAGAGACTTGTGGCTGTGGGTCTAATAAATGAGGTAATAGCATGTTGCTTGATTGGTGGAGTGGTTGGGAAGAAGAATCAGCAATAATCTCATCATGAGAAAATGTGGTAACTGGGTTATTTTCTTTGACATTATTATTCGTGATTGAATTTAATAAATTGAAAGCTTCCATGTCTGTGATGGAATTATTATTTTGGTCATAGGAGTTATTATTGGTATTAATACTACTACTAATAATGTTGCTTAATAAGGAATTATTATTAGTATTATTATTATTATTATTATTATTAGTAGTAGTAGTAGTAGTAGTAGTGGATTGAAGTAAGTAATTAAGTTGTTGAATCTTTGCTAATTGAAGTGCCTCTAATTGGAGCCTTAGAGAATGCTCATCAAACGATTGATGATGATCCATAAAATCGGTGATGTTGGCCAAAGCTAGTAGATACGGCAATGTTGAAAAAAGATCAGTTCTTGGCTGATGTGTCATTGGATCGAAACCCATCTGAATTAGCCTCTTCTTTAAATGTGTGTTCCAGAAATTTTTTATCTCATTGTCAGGCCAAATTATACTTATAACTTATGTTTCTCACCGGATTATATGATATTATACATAATATTATTTGTAAATTGATTTGTTATTACTTATTAAATGATATTATACATAATATTAAGCAAGCAAAGTTGATACTCTGCGTTCTTTCTCCTTTCATTTCACCATGCATGTCCCCCCAAAAATCCAAAAGCATTTATAATAACCGTTCAAAGAGTAGTGCGGTTCATAATAAATAATCTAGTTCGTTTATATTAAGAATGGATGGATAAAAGGAAGAAGGAAAATGATATTAAATGAAAGTAGTACTTATTTCCAAGAATGGAATGCAGATGCAGAATAGTTTGCTCCTCTTCTTGGGAGAATTTCCCCCTCTTAATGTCAGGCCTCAAATAGTTAGTCCACCTTAGTCTACAGCTTTTTCCACATCTATTAAGCCCTGCAAATCAAATAAATGAATTGATGATTAATTAGGAAGAGACATCTATGATAAATAAGATTATGAGAAATTAGAGATGATTAGTAAAGAACCTGCTAACTTAGGAAGAGCTCTCCAACTTCCATGGCCATGTTTCTGAATATGATCGACTAGCTTTTGATCTTCTTCAGGAGTCCATGGTCCTTTCTTTAGGCCGTTTTCATCGCAGCATGGAGACCTTCCCATTTTCTCTCTATGCACGTAGCCAGTACCTTCAGAAATCTAATAATAAAACCGATTATTATTATTATTATTATTGCTGTTGTTGAAACCTTTGCTACTGCCGAATTAAATGTGGGGGTGGGAGTTTGCTATTTATACGCGTTGTTCTTGCTTTCTGTTCTTGAATTTCTATTTAAAAACGTATTTTTTCAATACGGTGATCGAAGATTTATTTGACTCAATTGATCAAGTTAAAGTAGTTAGTAGGGAAAAGGACAAAGTAAAATATTTCATCCCTTATTATTGGTTAGTATGTCCTCCAATTAATTTATTAATTATATATGCTATACCTATATTATTTTGAATACCTAATTAGTCTTATAATAATGTGGTCTACGTACCTGATATTTACAAGTTAATATATATTTCATATAAAATCCTGTTCTAATAATCAGTAGTGAGATTGAAAAAGAGAAAGTTAATTACCCTTCTACCCCCTAAACTACCAAAGCTAATTCTCTCTACTTATAACATACACGAGGATAAAATATTTAGAATGTCAAGATGGTTTGTTAAGAAATACAAAAATTTTCTTATATCAAAGACCAAATGCTAGCAATGAGATTATGGATGCTAGCTCGAACTATTATGAAAGTTATTTAGGCATTATTTTTAAGTCGTTATTTTTTAAAATAATGATGTTTTCATAGAAATAGCTCTTTTATTCTTAAAAAGTTTGAAAGACAAATTAGTTGGCACGGCTAAAGGTGGAGCTAGTTTTTTGTTTAAGTAATAAACACTCAAATTTTAGTTATAGCCATCCAATAATGAATACACATGTGAAACAGAATTTCAAAATATCCCAATCTAAATCTCTAGATCCGTAAGTAAAGTATAAAATATCAAATTATATACTAAAATTAACTATTAAAATCAGTTGTTATGTATAAATTAAATATATGTGTTATTTAATTTATGATTAAATTATACCATTAGTTCTTACATTTTCAGTAAAATTACAAATTGGTCCCTACACTTTAATAGTTTATAATAGGTTCCTAAAGAGAATTAAAATTTACAATTTAGTCTCTACCGTTCAAAAAGTGTTTAATTTAACAGAATATTCTCAAAATATTTTCTATTTTGTACGTGATGTCTCTGGTACGGGTTTGAAAGGTGGATCGGGAACCTGCGGGTCAAGGCTGAAGCCGGGTCGCTTGACTGGAGCAATGGGGGGAGGTACCTGCGAAGACACTCCGACGCTCAAGTCAGAATGGATCTGAGAGGTATAAGGTGTGTGGAATTGATGATTACCTGGAGGGGCTTGGGTCCCCTATTTATAGGTGGTGATGAGTATCTTATCTTATCTTATTTGGTTAAGATAAGATGGACGAGTGAATTCGAAAGTTGGTTAGGAGCTCTTTGGAAGGCCGGTTTTTGGGCCTTTTGAGCGAGGTGTGGGTCGGACCCGGGTAGCCGAGGTCGGGTGCAGTCCCGGGTCCGGGATCTGTGGTTCAGATCCGTAACAGTTGCCCCCGCAGCGGGAGAGCGAGCGAGGTCGGTCTGTCGCTGGGAGATATTACTTTTACCGTGGGCTAGGCTTTTGGCCTTTCTCGAAAGGTCGTTTGGTTCTTTTGAGAGGAGGTCGGCGCCTCGGTTTCGTTCCGTGGAAGATTTGTTTGACCGTTTTGGTCTGTCATGACTCTTCCGTGTCTGTTGCGCCTGTTGCGTTCTTCGAGGCGCGATTTATTAGTTTCTCTTTCCGAGGGGGCATTTATTGTGAGGGGACGTTTTCCTCTATTGCCCTTATGTTTCTTTTTCTTTCCAGGGGTATTTGCATTATTTTGCTTTTTTCGAAACCGTTTTGGTTTTCTTCCTTTAGTTCCCTCTTCTTTTCTTTCTTCCTTTAGTTCCCTCTTCATTTCTCTTTTCTTCTCCGAAAGAGTTTTTTCTTCTTTTCCTTTCGCATTCTGTGGCTTTGGTTGATCTTCTGCCGTGGTATTTTCTCCTCCGGTTTATTTCCTTGCATTTATCAGGTTGGTGCTCTTCTGCTTCTTTTTGTTTCCTCTTGTGATTTATGCTTTGTCTTCTTTTATTTTGTTTTGTCTATGCTTAGTGTAGGTTAGAATTGTTTTTTTTTGTGTATGATGGCATTGCATTATGGTAGATAGTTTTTGTTGTGGTAGTGGGTTTTGTAAGGGGGGCGAGCGCCACCGTATAATTGGTGGTGTCTAGTGGTGTCTGTTTGGTTTGATCCACCGTTTTCTGCCGCGGGGTTTGGTTGACGGTGGTGTTCGTCGCTATTTTAGGTATGGCTCGTCGAAGGACTGAGGGTGTGAGGGCTCCGGTGGCCCCGGCGGGGGGTGTCCCCGACCTTTTCTCTTGGGTCACTAGTGACGTGTGGGGACGCCGTCGCGGATGACGGAGGAGGACCTCCAACGGCTCCGTGATCAAGGAGTTGTTTGTGGGGTGGTGACGCCGAACGCCATTACGAGCTTTCCCTCCCTGGGGTTGACGAGAGGGTTTGCTATACCAATCTGGACTCCCCGAGTGTGCCGGATTGAATGTGGGTCTACGAGGCAATGTTTACCCGACTTGGCGTTCGGCTCCCCTTTTCTCCATTTGTTCAGCAGTTATTGAGCCGGTGCTCCGTGGTGCCATCCCAGCTACATCCGAATAGCTGGGCGGCAATACGGTCTTTCGAGCTTGTTTGCGATTTTTTGGAGCTTCCTGCTTCGGTGAACGTTTTTCTTTTCCTCTTCTTGTGTACCCTTCCGACCAAGGAGGGGAAGCATAAGAAGGGGTATGTGTCTTTTAGAGCTCAGCCTCATCGTCGGGTCTTCGGTTTGTATGAAGATTCCTTTCATGGTTTTAAGAGTGGATATTTTAAGGTTCGTCCCGTAAGAGGGCATCATCCTTTTTGGTTGACATTGGAGGGTGAGCGGCGGTTTCCCACCTATTGGAATTTTAAGGCGGGGCCGTCGGTTTTTACTCGGGTTACGCAAGAGTTCCTGACTTCGGAGGAACGGGATGTCGCTCTTGTATTGTGGCAATTGTTTGGGGAGCGCCCTCTTAATCCTCGGGATGTGATGGGAGATCTGGTTGCTTGTCGGTCATATGTTGGTGTGTGTCTGTCCTTTTCTTGGTTTTTATGTTTTATTTTCCCGTTTTTGTAACTTGGGATTTTTTTGTTTTCTTTCAGTTGAGATGGCTGGTGGTTTGACTTCCTTAGCACGGCTGAAGGCGGCGATGGGCCGAGAGGAGGGGTCGTCGTCTCGGGCTACTCCCGTTTCCAATCCCGCCGTGGGGTCTCAGGCTGCTTCTCAAGAGGTAGTTTCTTCGGGTGTGCAGACCGATGCTCAGATTTCTCCTGGTCCTGCGAACTCACCTGAGGTCGTCGTGGTGACGGCTGCTGAGGCTTCTCGGAAGAGAAAGAGGCCTGGGGAGCCGAGCAGCGAGACTTTTGAGGATGAGGGTCTTGTGCCTAGTGTGATGGATCGACGTTTCGATGCCCCGGGGTTCATTGATCAACACTTGATGCCTGGTACGGAGTCATTTTTTGATGGCTGTGATGTTTCGTTCCAGGCCAAGTCGGTGTATCGTGCTCTCCTTCGGTCTGCCGTTGTTGTTCGGAAAGCTGAGTCCGTGATGGCTCAGGTCAGTTTGTTGGATAAGAAGCTCCGCCACTCTCAAGCTGAGGTGGCTAAGCTGAAGGAGAAGCTTGAGGCTGCCGAAGTTGCGAGGGAGAGGGCGGTGAAGTCCTCTGAGGAAGCCGGGGCGGAGATTCTCCGACTTTTCGAGGTCGAGACTTCGCTTCTTTTTCAATTGGCAGAGGAGTGGCAGCGGGCTTCTGATGCGGGTTCTCAGGCTGCCGTGCTTCTCAGTGAGTCAGAGACTTTGAAGGCCGAGGTTGCTGCCTTGAAGAAGGAGAAGACGGAGTTACTGGCTGATGCAACGGATGCGATTGCAGCTACTGAGGAGACTATGAGGGCTCAGGCTTTAGTGTTGGCTCCGGATGTGGATGTGTCCGTGATGGGAGCTTTTAAGACTGTTCGTGACGGCCAAATTGTCGACCTCGAGTAGTTTTCTATCTTTGTTTTTCGGATTTTATTTTGAACTGTTTTGAATATTTTGGATGGCCAGGGGCCGTGTAATTGTTTACTTTGTAACATTGGACTCCGCTTAATGGTATTTTCGGCCGTTCGGGCCTTTTGTATGTTCCATTTCAAAGTATTTTTGGCCATTCGGGCCTTTGGTATGTTCTGTTTTAAGCTATTCCGTGTGTTTTATTCGTTCCCTTGGACCGCCGTTTGGTCAGGTTTTTCTTGGATATCCGTGTGTTGGGCTTGGGGGGTGATCAGTCCCCCGGTTATGGCCGTGACTTTGTTCCGTATTTGGGACACTTTAGAAAGGTAGAAATAGCTTTTAATGGAATTTTTATTGATGGTTGGGCCTCGTTAAAACTCTCCGTCTTTGGGGGAAAAGAGTACCCGGGTTTGATACTTAAGCGAAAATTAAAATAGCCCAGGTTTGATACTTAAGCGAAAATTTAAAATTCACGAGTCGTAAAATGGGAAGATATATAAATAAATAAAGGACAAGGGGGTGACCTAGTTAGGTCGGCCTAAGTGTAGTATCGCCGTAAATTGGCGGCATTCCAAGTCCTTGGGACTTCATCGCCGTTAAGTCGTTCGAGTTTATATGCTCCCTTTCCGATTACCGCCTTGATTCTGTATGGTCCTTCCCAGTTGGGAGTGAGTTTCCCTTCTCCTGGGGTCGGGGGACCGATATCGTTTCGTCGTAGGACGAGGTCGTTAGTTGCGAATTCTCGTCGGACAACGCCATGGTTGTATCTTAAGCTGATTTTCTGTTTTAGGGCTAGCTCATTGATATAAGCTATGCTTCTTTCTTCGTCGATGAGATCTCGTTCTGCTTCCTCGTCGTAACCGCCGACCGTTTTTCTGGGGCTTGGGTCTCCGATTTCTACCGGGATGATCGCCTCCACCCCGTATGTTAATCGGAAAGGTATTTCTCCCGTGGTCGTTTGAGGTGTGGTTCGGTATGACCATAGGACCGATCCGAGTTCATCGGCCCATAGTCCTTTGGCTTCGTCGAGCCGCTTTTTGAGTCCTTTGACGATTATTTTGTTTGCGGATTCCACCTGTCCGTTTGTTTGGGGGTGTTCTACCGAGCTGAAACGGTGAGATACACGTAGCCCTTCCAAAAATTCTCTGAACTTTTTGTCAGCAAATTGGATTCCGTTGTTCGAGATAATGATCTCGGGGATCCCGAATCGGGTGATGATCTGTCGCCAGAGGAATTTTCGGCATTGGGTTGCCGTTATGGAGGCCAGGGGTTCGGCTTCGATCCATTTGGTATAGTAGTCTATGGCGACAATGAGGTACCTGAGTTGACCGGGTGTTGTAGGGAAGGGTCCGACGAGGTCGATCCCCCAGGTGCCGAATGGCCATTCTGCCGATATGATGCTGAGCTGGTGTGGGGCGGCTTGGTGGATATTGGCGTGCCTTTGGCATTTGTCGCAGCTTTTAACTATTTGTATGGAATTCCGGATAACCATGGGCCAGAAGTAGCCTGCCCTGATGACTTTTTGGGCTAATGTTTTGCCTCCGACGTAGTGGCCACAGCAGCCTTCGTGGATTTCACGGAGTATGTACTCCGTGTTCTCAGGTTCGACACATTTGAGCAGGGGTTGCGAGAGTCCACGTTTGTATAGCTGTCCTGTGACAACGGTATAGTTGGCGGCTTCCCTTTTTATTCGTTTTCCCTCTTTGGGATCCGGCGGCAGTGTTCCGTCAAGGAGGTACTGTAGGATAGGGTAGGTCCAAGATTCCTGGTTCGAGAGTGTCAGATGAGCGTTGGTCGTCGTTGACACGGAGGGTGACTTAACAACTTCCTGGATTAGCGATTTGTTACTGTGTCCTGGTTTGGTACTGGCTAGTTTGGAAAGTAGGTCTGCCCTGGCGTTTCGTTCCCTAGGAACGTGCTGTATGGTAATGTGCTCGAATCCTTCTTTTAGTTTGTTTACCTTGGCGAGGTATTGTTGGAGTAGGGGATCTCGTGTCTGGTAGTCTCCGTAAATTTGGGAGCTGACTACCTGCGAATCGGTATTTACTTCTAAGACCTTTGCTCCAACTTCCCGGGCTAGGGCGAGGCCTGCCAAGAGGGCCTCGTATTCTGCCTGGTTGTTTGAGACTGGGAATTCGTATCGTACTGACTGTTCGATCACGACTCCGTTTTGGCTTTCGAGAATGACTCTGGCGCCTCCGGAAGTGATGTTCGAGGAGTCGTCAACGTGTAGCTTCCATGATTCGGGGATGGAGTCTCCTGGTGTCATTTTGGTGATAAAGTCGGCCATAGCTTGTGCTTTAATTGCGTATCGGGGTTCGAACTTGATATCGAACTGGGATAGTTCTATGGACCATGCTAGCATTCTGCCCGCTAGGTCGGGTTTTTGTAGTACCTGTTTGACCGCTTGGTCGGTTCGGACCGTCACAGAATGAGCCTGGAAGTATTGTCGTAGGCGCCGGGAGGCTGTGAGGAGTGCGAAAGCTAGTTTTTCTAAGCATGAGTAGCGAGCTTCCGCATCCTGTAAGACTCTGCTTATGAAGTGTACGGGTTTTTGTTCTTTTTCTCGTTTTCACGGATGAGCGCTGCTGCGAGTGCCTCCTCCGTTATGGAGAGGTACAGGTAGAGTGTTTTCCCAGTCTGGGGTTTGGCGAGGATTGGTGGTTCCGCTAAGATTCTCTTGAAATGTTGGAACGCTTCTTCGCATTCCGTCTCCCACTTGAAAGGGGCCCCTTTTTTCATTAGTTTGAAGAAAGGGATCGCTTTTTGAGCCGATGCCCCGAGAAAGCATGATAACGCCGTCAATCGGCCGGTGAGCTTTTGGATGTCTTTAAGGTTTTTTGGGCTCGTCATTTCGAGGACGGCGCGACATTTCTCTGGGTTTGCGTCAACTCCGCGTTGCGTGATCATAAAGCCGAGGAACTTCCCTGCCTCCATCCCGAAGGCACATTTTGCCGGGTTGAGTCGCATTTGGTGTTTTCATAGAGTGTTCATTATGACCTTGAGGTCGTTGGTGAGTTGCTCGCCGGATTCGGTCTTGATGAGCATGTCGTCTATGTAGACTTCTAGTTTGCTTCCGGATAGGTTTTGAAATATCTTGTTGACAAGTCTTTGATAGGTGGCTCCAGCGTTTTTCAGGCCGAAGGGCATCACTGTGTAGCAGTATGTCCCGTCTGGGGTGATGAACGCTGTTTTTTCTTCGTCTGGTCGGTGCATCGGGATCTAGTTGTAGCCGGAATATGCGTCCATAAAGCTGAGGTATCGGTGGCCGGATGCGGCATCTACTAATCCGTCGATGTTTGGTAAGGGAAAGGCGTCCTTCGGGCAGGCTTTGTTGAGGTCCATGTAGTCGACGCACATTCGTCATTTCCCATTAGATTTTTTCACTAGTACGACTTGGCTTCGAGTAGGGCTTTAACTTGCTTTTTGACCTTGGCGGCTCGGTCTGATGACATTTTTCGTCTCCTTTGTGCCACTGGTTTAGCTTTGGGGTCCACGGCTAGCCGGTGGGACATAAGGTCATGGTTTATTCCCGGCATGTCGGCTGGTGTAAATGCGAACAAGTCTCTATTTTTCTTCAGGAGTTGGGAGAGTTCTTCTTTAAGATCGTATGGGAGGTTCCTATTAATGAAGGTGTATTCCTCCTTGGTTGGCCCTATCTATAGCTTTTCCATGTCTCCTTCTGGTTCTGGCCTGGGTTGGTCGTCTTGGCGGGCATCTAGGTTGGCCAGGAATACCCCGGCCGCATCTCGGGATTTCTTCCTTAGAGCTAGGCTGGTGTTATCGCATTCGGCTGCGACTTCTCGGTCCCCGTGGATGGTACCGACGGAGCCGTTGTCGGTTCTAAACTTCATGAGGAGGTATTTGGTAAAGATGACTGCGGAGAAGTCGTTGATTGTTTTTCTTCCGAGAATCACGTTATAGGCTGTGGAGTCTTTTAGGACTACAAATTCAGATAGGACTGTCTTCTTTTGGTTGCTTGTTCCTATGGTGATGGGAAGGGTGATTGAGCCATCTGGTTTGAGAAAGTTGTCTCCGAGTCCCGTGACGCCGTTGCGGTGTGTTTGGAGGTTGTCGTTGTGGAGCCCGAGCTTGTCGAAGGCTCCTCGGAAGAGGATGTTCGAGTCCACCCCGGTGTCCACCAGTATCCTTCGTACTAGTCCTGTTCCGATTCTAGCCGAGATGACGAAGGGGGCATCTTCGGCCGAGGTGCCGTGCTGAAAATTCTCTGGTAAGAAGGTTATCGTGTTGTCGGCTGCAATGGTTGGAGTCTGGTTTCTGACCGCCATTACTTTGAGATCTTTTTTCATCGTTAGTTTCGATTTGCTTGATATGTCCTTGCCCGTGATGACGTTTACTATGATGGTCGGGTCGTCTTCTGGGCTTTCCCTGGGGGGTTGCTTCTGGGTTCTTGGGTTACGCCCGTCTTTTTTCGGCGACCTGTCTCTTTCCGCACGTCTTGGTTCTCTGATGATTTTGGCAAATTCTGGGAGTTTGCCGTCTCGTATGGCTTGTTCGAGGGCGTCTTTAAGGTCGAAACAATCTTGTGTTCTGTGACCGTAACCTCGGTGGTAGTCGCAGTAGAGGGTTTTGTTGCCTCCCGTCCTTTCTTTGAGTTGTCGGGCTTTCGGAATGATGCCTCGATCTGCTATTTGGTGGTATATTTCGGTAATTGGTGCTGTCAGGAGCGTGTAATTAGAGAATTTGCCGATTCTCGGTGGTCGGTTTGTATTAGTCAGTTTGGGGTGGTCCCTTTGATTCTCTCTGGGTGGTGGATTTTGGCGAGAAGCCAAGTTGCCGTGTTTGGTGTTGCCGTGCTGCTGTTTGTTGGCGGCGACAACTTGGCTGACTTCTTCATCATTGATGTAATCTTTGGCAACATTATGGATCTTGTGCATGGCCCATACTGGTTTGGTGGTGAGGTGTTTGCGAAAATCTTTGTTCATGAGTCCGTTGGTTAAGCAAAGGCTTGCGACGGAATCTGTGAGTCCGTCGACCATTAGGCATTCGTCGTTGAAGCGGTCGAGGTATTTCCTTGTGGATTCTTCTTGTTTTTGCGTGACCCCTAGCAAGCTGATGGGGTGCTTGGCTTTGGTGATTCTAGTTGTGAATTGGGCCATGAACTTTCGTGTTATATCGTGGAAACTGGCTATGGATCCGTTTGGGAGGGCATTGAACCATTTGATTGCCGGTCCTGCAAGGGTTACCGGGAAGGCTATGCATCGGACCGCGTCGGCCGCTTCTTCTGGGTTCATCCTGGCCTCGAAGGCCGTTAGATGTTCCTGGGGGTCCTTGGTCCCATCGTACTTCATGTCGGTAGGTTTGTCGAAACCTTTGGGGAGTTTCGCTCTTAGGATTCTTTCTGTGAAGGGTGTAGCTCCCATTATTGTGTGGTCGTTTCTTGTGCGCTTGGTATTTCGGTACCTCCGATCTTCGTCTGAGTCACGTTGACGACTTAGATCTCGGGAAGCGTTGCGGTTGTGTTTCTTGTTGTACCGCCGTTCCGGCGATTTCTCGTGACCGTGGTCGCGTGAGGCGCTGCGACCGTCTCTCCTATCGGGCCGTCGGGTTGGGGACCTGCCGCGGCGAGAACTCGATCTGGAAGTTGCCTGGCTTCCGTGTTCGTTGTTGTGTTTTTCTCTATTGGTCAGTTTGCCTTCGAGCTCCTGGACCCGGAGGCAGAGGTCCTGGAAGATCTGCGCCGCTTTGTCCCTAGCTTTCTCAGGATGTCGTTGGTCCGTGACGACGTGGTCGTTCGTGTGGTGGACAGTACTTGCTATTCTTGCTTGGTTCGTGACCTCCCGGTGTTCTGGGGTTGGGTGAAGCGGTTGGGAGTCATCCTGGCTTGAAGGGGTTTCCTCCAGGGCGTCCCCCATCTGGCTCGGCTGGCGCAAGTCCCCACAGACGGCGCCAATGTACGTGATGTCTCTGGTACGGGTTTGAAAGGTAGATCGGGAACCTGCGGGTCAAGGCTGAAGCCGGGTCGCTTGACTGGAGCAATGGGGGGAGGTACCTGCGAAGACACTCCGACGCTCAAGTCAGAATGGATCTGAGAGGTATAAGGTGTGTGGAATTGATGATTACCTGGAGGGGCTTGGGTCCCCTATTTATAGGTGGTGATGAGTATCTTATCTTATCTTATCTGGTTAAGATAAGATGGACGAGTGAATTCAAAAGTTGGTTAGGAGCTCTTTGGAAGGCCGGTTTTTGGGCCTTTTGAGCGAGGTGTGGGTCGGACCCGGGTAGCCGGGGTCGGGTGCAGTCCCGAGTCCGGGATCTGTGGTTCAGATCCATAACATATTTTAAACATGTAAGCTGCACATGTTTGACAATAAAGACCAATTTGTAATTTTAGTGAAAGTATGGAGACTAAATCGTGTAGTTTAACAATTCAAAAATGAACAAAAACTCCCTAAACTATCTGAACCCACCCCGCTCCTCCCCATCTCTCTCGCTCTCACTTTCTTACTTTCTCACTTTTCAAAACGACACCCTAATCCCAGCACTCACTGTCTTTCACCTCGATTCACCGTCGCCGCGCTGGATCCACCGCATTTGTGCTCACGAGGGATGGTGAGCCGAGGTGAGAGACAGAGAGCCCTGGAGTTGGAGTGCCATTTTAAAAAGTGAGAAAGTGAGAGTGAAAGAGCTGCGAAAGGGCGGGATGTGTTCAGATAGCGTAGGAAGTTTTTGGTCATTTTCAAATGTTTAAATTACACGGTTAGTCCTTATACTTTCACTAAATTATAAATTGGTCCCTATTGTCAAACATGTACAACTCACATGTTTAAAATAGAGAATATACTAAGAATATACTGTTAAATCAAACACTTTTTGAATGGCGGTGGCTAAATTACAAATTTTAATTCTCTTTAGAGTCCCAATTATAAACTTTTAAAGTGTAGAGACCAATTTATAATTTTACTAAAAGTATAGGAATCAACTGTATAATTTAATCTTAATTTATTTTTAATATATATTTTATATTTCAATTCAAATATGTATTTTATATTAACAAATTGATTTTGATAGCTGATTTTGATGTATAAATATATTAGTTTCTATTAATTTCTAATTAGCTTCTTAAAAGTTGAATTAGATTACTAATTTCATAAGCTTTTCTAATGATGAGACCAAAAAGGTCAAGTTATTCAAATCAACAAATATTAGTCCTAATATAAAAGGTTTTGATTTTCATGACAAAACTCAGGACAATTGGGTAATTATGCGCTAACTGTTTTAATTAAAATTGATATGGCACTAAAGTACCATCAATTAGAGGAGACATTTGAGTTAGATTGCGTAACACGTGTTAACAAACGCTCCTTTAATTTGAGGAACACTTACCATATCATGCACGCAAAGAAGACGCTATGCCACTCTCTTTTGTCATGTTTTGCATGGCATCAAATTATTCACGTCTTCAGTTCTTGGATTTTTTTGTATGCTCGTATATCATTGAATATGAAATTTAATATACATCAGAAATAATTCATTGCATCTTAAATTATGGTTATATTTCGAATACACACTCTCACGCAACAGTCTCTTTTAAAGTTAAAATTAAAAATAAATAAATAATTATAGGATTTGTGGAGGTTTGAAAATCTCACAAAATAGTTAATTTTTGTTAAATTAAAAATTTAATTTGTGGGGGTTTTAAACCATCACAAAAGTGATTTAAAATTGCCACAAAAGTATAATATAAAACCCCCACTAAACACACACAAAACCCCCACTGAATAGATTGTGGAGGTTTTTAAAAACCCCCACAAAAGACCTCGTGGCACCTCAAATTTTGGGGGTTTGGAAACCTCCACAAACCATTTGGTGGGGGTTATAAACCTCCACAAATAGGAGAAAAAACCTCCACAAATAAATAAAAATCTTGTAGTGAATTCCTAGCCGTCACTCTCAAAATTCAAAATTCAAAATTCAGTCACTCAAACCCTTTCTTCTTGGTCTCTCACAAACGCACAGCCCAACCCCTCACCATTCACCACCACCGACCGCCACTACCACCTCCCACCCCCTTAGTCCCTTACTGCTACTTCCCACCCGGCCCCCTCAGTCCCTCATTGCCACCTTTCACGGACTCTCACTACAAGAAAACAGCTCTATTGCCACGCTTTTAAAGCGTGGCGAAAAGCTGAAAAAAGTGTGGCGATAGCTTTTCGCCACGCTTTTTGAGCTACCGCCACGCTTTTGAAAGGGTAGCGTATGCAAGCGTGGCGGTTGCTCTATCGCCACGCTTTTGGTGACCTATCGCCACGCTTTTTCTTTTGCCACGCTTTTTACAAATGGCCACCCTTTAAAGCATGGCCGTATTTGGAAGATGTGGCCACACTTTAAAAGCGATTGATTATTTACTGAAAACACAGATCTGCAAAAAACTACAGCATAATATTATGATACAATCCTAGTATACTTCATAAAAACCTTCGAAAAATTGAGTTCAATAATTAACAGCATCTGTGGATCAATGTATCTCTGGTACTAACATTACTTAATAAACTAAACAAAAAGCTCATTTTTCCTTGATTCAATGCTGGTGGTAACTTCCTTCAGCAGCAGAAATTGAATAAAACCAAGGACAAACAAATACGCAAACCATATCATAGTTGATTAGTATTTTCCTTATCACAATCCAAATGGTTGAAAAAATAACCTGGAATTCGAGAGGCATAACCTAACATCTCAACAGCACTAGGGAACTTGCTTCAAAGTTCAAACTTGAAGATATGCTCATTGACAACAAGCACCTCCCAATTCAATCCATCGAGATGCGAGGTAGCTGGCCCTTTCTTTCTACTTTGCTGAACCCAACTGTCATCAAGGATTTCATCTTCCTTGTGCCAACCACTCTCTGCCTTACAATAAGCACTAGCATTAGTCAAAGATTTCAAGTCCTTGTCTAGTACCAATAATATAATAGCATCAATTTGAAGCAAAATATATTTTAATATAATAAATATCTCAAAAAGACTAAAGTTCTTTCTGGCTTCTTGTATTTGTGTCTGATTACATACCACTTCATTTGATTTACATACAGGTAGTTTATCAAGCAACACTGAAGGAACTCGCCACGTTCTCAACGAATCTTCTAGCTCCCTTGAACCACCTCTTGTCTCCGGCTTGAGCCTTACAGATGTATAGTTTTCCATCTTTAACGGTTGCTCTGATCAGTTGATGCTTGCCGCCTTCGTCTCCATCAGCAGTCCTTGTCAAGACAGATAGAAAGTAGTACTGTTTCCCATCAATCACTGCTGTTGAACTCTCTAAGATGTTAGCTGTGGCTACAACATTCGCGTCGAAACCACCCTGCTCAATCAAAGTCCATACTCACTTAATTTGCATTCTAAGAACATTAATTCGCAGCAGACTAAATGTGTTACAAGAACATACAAGTGTTTATTGTCACTTACCTCAGCTTGAGTCTCCCCAAAGAAAGCTTGTTTCCCAAGCAAGTAATCCACCTGCAAAGAACAAAAAAGACTTTGTCTTTTAGAATCCAAAGTCATCATTCATTTAATTAGAACTAGTTTTGATTTTTGAACAAGTTTACCTGAGAAAGGAACTCCTCAGGGGAACCATAGTCAGTGATGGACTTCTTATCAGTTGGAGTAACTGTGACAACCAAATTGCTGGTTGAATCAAAGTTGTCCTCATATCTAAGAATTTGACCCGGGTACTCGACCTCTTTGCTCGGGTTCCACTTTGAAGGGATCAAAATTTTGAATCCGTCGCCATTGTATACTAGGAAGTCTGTGTTAGTCTTTGGCTTTCCAAACACATTGGCTGCAAGCAAGCAAGCAAAACAATCAAAATTGATGCAAAACTGCCAGATAAAAAGGTACCATTTTAGCAGGGGACAAAACAAAACAGTCATATTCCCCCGCCTTCATGAGAATTCATTGCCATTCTTAGGAGTGATTAGTGAAACAAATTACTTAAATGCTAGTCACATACATAATTTGAATTTAAAACATGCTTTAATCTTAGTCATT
>NC_029791.2:50954110-50980702 GCF_000816755.2 Arachis ipaensis
AATCAACACACACCAAACCACATGCATCTGTTGTATATGTATATAGTATGTACTCTTTCTCATGCTACAAGACTTTAACTGAGTATCTAATTAATAAGATCCATCCATCTAAGTCGTTGAAAAATAGATACAGCTATACTTGTTAGATAAACTGTAACAACAGTGATGAATTAAGATCAGCCTCCATGATCGATCGAGTGTCAATGTTAAAAAATTGAGACAATCCCTAGGCAGTAGTAGTAGGAAAGTTTAATCTCTGAAAAGGACGTAATGGATGTGACTCATTCGACTCAAAGGGTATCGTGTAGTTAGAGACGTGGAGCACAATTTGGTGCATCCAACACCAAAATCCACACCAATTTTATTGTAATTAACCTTGTCATTCTCTGCACGTTTTACCTTTAATTCTTCAATGCCAACTTGTTAGTAATAGATAGATTGTCCCCATGTCCGTTGTTAGCTTGCACAATAATATAATTTCGACATGAGAAAGTCTCGGCCAGTACTTTTATTAAAATTTGATCAATACTTAATCAACAAAAGAAAAATAAGTAATTTTATATTATTAGATATAATCTTACAATATTAAAAATACTAATGATAACTAATTAATGATTATAAATTATAAAACTTGGTACCTCCTAACACTCCTCTTTTGATATTTGTCGTATATGTTTAGTATATGTTTATTCGTGCAGCTTTTATAGTGATAGCTTTACTAGTTAATTAATAATCCAAGTGTTTTGAAAAAAATCACAACGTCTGAGTATACTTTCAATTATTTGTTTTTCTGAATGCACATATGCATTTAATTTACAGTAAAGTTTTGTTAAAAAATTACAATCATGTCAATATCAGTCGAGTATATATATAATGTTTTCCGATGAATGGCGTCTCTTTTGTTTTATTTTTTGGCCTATATCTTTGAATTTAAGTCATTCATATACCTAGTGAAAAAAAAAAAAGACTATATATTTTAAGAAATTGATTAGTTGTTCTATCTTGAATTTAAGTCATTCATATACGAATAAGTATAAAGATCGAACCAAATTTTTATTGTAAAATTATTTTTTAATCTTTTTTAAAAAAGATTTAGTGTTTAGAATTAAGATTTATGATTAGAATTAGGATTTTGGAGTTTAAAATTTAGGATTTATATACAGAATTTAAAATTTACAATAAAAAATAATTTTAAGAAATTATTTAATATTAGTTAAAATAAGTTAGCTCCTTAGTTAAATTCTTCGCATATTTATTGAAAAAGGGATAAAAAATTACTATATAGTTAAAGAAACTGATTAAAGAAGTTTGCATGTGATCACAAGACATATGCTGCCCCCTGTTTGCTTCACATACAAGATTGACATTTTTCAAACCTAATTCTTATTCAATTTCCATATTTAAAAGTCAACATCGAAATGTAACAATAAAAGGAGTTAATTAACTTGAGAATACGCTGTATCTTTATTTTTGTTTTCATTTTGTCCTCTTATATATCTTCAACGAATCTTCCTACGTACCCAGTGTCATGTTCATGTCAAATAAAACTCCATTATTAGTAAATTATCTTCTCCTTCCTTCTAGTTGCACTTTGTTATATCAAAAGCTTGTTTTTTCATAAAATTTTTATTTTTTAAAAGTTATAACATTTATATTTAGTAAATTAAATTAAAAATGACTTAATAAGCACAACCAATATTGGTAAAATAGCTTTTAAAATTTAAAAACATTATAATAGACATTAATGTAAGAATTAAATTTGGATATTAATTAATATATGAGGTTATATTAGACTTTTTAATTTTGATAAGCACAAGTCATCTTTAAAAAGCTCAATAAAGGTTGGTGCTTCAGCCAAGGCATCTTGTCGGGGACTATTGTGTTTTATTAAATGTGACAAATTAAAATATGTGATGATGAAATAAGATCAACTTTATAATTCCAATATATAATAATATAACCTTTGAATTCAGTGTGTCAGCTAAACAACTGATTTGCTTGCTGTAATGGATTTCCAACCAATACATCTTCAAAAGCATACTTCGAGGTCACCTACTTAACCTTAATGTATAAAATATATTCATTCACATAGACTATAGAGGAACACACATACATGTGTCTCATTCATTACTATCTTCGTCGCTCCTGCCTCTTAAAAGGGTTATGTTCCCTTGCTTGAAGGATAGTAGTACAGCATACTCGAATAAACAATATACCTCATCTAGTCTTCTAACTAAAAAATGTCAACTTTATCATACAAACTCCAACACACACACACACACATATTCTTTCGTGGGAACATCAATTTCGCTTTTTTTTTTTCGGCAAATTATCAGCATTTTAATTTTTTATAATAAAAAATAATTATTTACTCGAAATTTTTCATACGAACGAGAAAGATGACCTATTGTAAAAAACGAGAACCTTCAATCATAGTATCGTTGAATTAAAATCAATAATGACAAACATTAAACAACAATAATTGAATATTATTTAATGCATTTTAGTACTCTTTTATCATAATAATTATTAATTACTATATAATTTAATTTTGTTATTATAAAAATAGAGTCAGGATCCTTTAGAGTAAAAACCTTGGTTGACTTCTATTGTATCCCAAATATTTTTTATAAAAATAATAGACTAATGATAAAGCTTACAAAATATAAAACAATATTATGTGATATTGAATTAGGTTTAATAATATTCTTCGTTAATATTAATGTATGTGTAATGTATAAAACTGAGAGCGTTATATATGAACACTAAATCTATAAATTTTCTATTAGTTAAAATTTCAAAAAAAAAAAAAAGGAAAAATGAAACAAATAGGAGATATAATATATAAAGATAGTCGTATGTTCAATAGGTAATAAAAATAATTAATTTCTCCTAAAGTTAAAACTTCTTCAAACTGTTAGTACTTATTTGTTTATTTTCCCCAACTTTTTTGTCAGATAATATTCACCATTCTCAATTTTTCTAAATTTATTGTTGGATTGATAGTAGTTATACTTTAATATTCTCCATATACAATTACAGCAGGTAGCAACACTACAAGAAATTATCGAAATATCGGTCGCTAAAATCTTGGTCGCTAATTAAAAAATAGCGACCAATTTCGGTCGCTAACTGTTAGTGACCGATTTTAGTGACTGATTTTTGAACAAGGTCACTAAATTCCTCACCAAAGAGTATCGGTCACTAACATAATCGGTTGCTAAATGGTGACCAAATTTTCTGTCACTAAATTAGTCGCTGAGTAAATCGATCGCTAAATGGCGATCAACTTTTCGGTTGCAGAATCAGTCACGATGAAATCGGTCGTTAAATCGGTCGTCGATGCCTAATTTAAAAATCTAAAATCGGTCGCTAATTCCTTAACTAAAAAACTAAATTGGTCACTAAAGCAGTCAATGTTATAATTATAGATTTTTACTAGTTTCATATTTACCACTATTAAAACTTAATTTCATAAATAATTATATTTCCACAAAATATAAAAAGAATCAAACATAGATCAATTTTTAAAAGAAATACCAAAAACATTCACAATGTCTACATAAAAATATAGAATTTAAATTATTGAAAATTTCTAAATACACTAAATTTATGATCCACAATCTAGACTAAAAGTAAAAATAATTTATGAATAACATAACTCTACTCTATTCATGAACAATTAGTATGGTTCAATAATTTCTACACTAGTTTTGTCTTTTTGATTTTTCCATCGCTCTTGGAGCTGCAACCAATACAAACCACAACAGGCACAACTTTGTTCTTCACCAAGGTTGCCAAAACACTGTAATAAGAAAGAAAATAGAAAATGAATGAAACTCACTTAAACCAATTCAATTCAAGTCTCAAATTATGTTCAAAAGTCAAAGTTCACTACAACATTTTGGGTCTATGATCACAATTTTTTTGGTCTTTGGTCACGATAAACCGTGACAAAAAAAGCTTTGGTCACAGTTTTTTAAAAAAGGGTGACCATAGAGTACCTATGGTCACGGTTTTTAAAAAAAGGGTGGCCTAAAAGGGTCTATGGTCATGGTTTATAGGGGTGACCTAAAGGAGTCTATGGTCACGATTTGTTGGGGTGACCAAAAGGGTCTATGATCACGGTTTTTTGGGGTGACCTAAAGGGGTCTGTGGTCACGGTTTTAGGGGTGAACTAAAATAGTCTATGGTCACGGTTTTTCACCGTGACCAAAAGACATCTATGGTCACAAATTTTTGGGGAGACCAAAAAGGGTCTATGGTAACGGTTTTTTAAAAAAGGGTGACCTAAAGGAGTCTATGGTCACGGTTTTTGGAGTTACCTAAAAGGGTCTATGGTCACGATTTTGGGAGTGACCTAAAATAGTCAATGGTCACAATTTTTCACCATGACCAAAAGATGTCTATGGTCACAGTTTTGAGGGATGACCAAAAAATGTCTATGGTCACAGTTTTACGAAAGGGTGACCTAAAGGGATCTATTGTCACAATTTAGGGTAACCTAAAGGAGTTTATGATCACGATTTTAAAGAGTGACCTTAAATGGTCTATGGTCACGGTTTTTTGGAGTGACCATAGAATATGGTTTTTGAAATTATTTTGTTTCACCCCCCAACCCCCCCCCCCAAAAAAAAACTAAAAACGTCGTCGTTTACCCCCTCTCTTCCCAAAATCCCCCTTCCCTCCCAAAATCCCCATTCCCTCGTATTAGCTAGGTCTTAACTTAGGAAAAAATAGTGGAAAAAGATAACCCTAGCCAAGCCCTCTTTCATTCTTGCTCCCTTGCCTATTCGTCGGGCAAAACCCTCGTCGTCTTGCTTCAACCGTCTCAGTGTCCGTCAGCGTCGCCGTCGCCACTCCATCTTCTCAGACGCAGAACCAGAACCAGTTGCCAGTTGCCAGTTATGCAGAACCGGTTGCACGAAGTTGCCACGCCTTCACCGGTCACCAATTCGTCGCCACTCTGCCACTCCTTTGTCGCCTCTTTGCTGTGCTTCGTTTCCATCTTCGCCGCCGTTCCGGTAAGTCCTTTTTTTTGTGTGATTTTGAACTCTGAAAAATAGAGTTCATGTGAAATGTGTGTTACTTTTTTCTGTTTTATATATATCATAATATGTTGTTTTGTTCTAATTAAAAATTTAATAAAATTATAAGATTAAATTGTTGGTTGCAACTTAGACAGGCCAAAAATGATGATGTTCATTTCCATTTCTATTTTTGAATCCTAAACAGGTTGTTGTTCCTAAAGATAGCGAATGAGGAGTGTATTTTAGAATGATTGGTAGCTTTATTTGTGCAATGATGATTGGTATGTATGGTACTTTCTTATTGCTAATGGCAATGGCCTTTTAAAATCAGAATTCTCAAGTGTATTTCAAGTCATTTTGCATCTTTGGATTAGGTTAGAACTTGAGAAGAGGATTAAGGAGCGAGCAAAAAGGGAGTTGCTGCAAGCTACTGGTTAGGAATATGCTAAGGTTGTTGTTTAAATCTTATTTTATCACTTATTTTTAGTTTCTTTGAAGGAAATGTTTTTTCTCCTTTACTTGTTATAATTCTTAATGTCTAGGATTGAAAACAAGAGAAAAACACAAGGGTGAAGAGTTAGCTGTTAAAACTTAAAAGTAGGGGTAAAGTTTCATGGATGAGCTTTATGTCTTAAATTGTGGGGTTAGACACAAATAGTTCCCTTAACTGGTTAACCATGTTATTTAAGTCTTCTGTTTGTTGTTCTTTTGTATAGAAAGTAATTAGATGAAAGCAAATGATTTTCAATCTACGGGTTTTCTTTTTCCTTAAATTCCTATTCTATAATGCTTGTCAATCTAGAGGTTTTCTTTTTCCTTAAATTCCCATTCTATGGTTTCATAATAACATTGCCTATTAATATCATACAGAACTCAAATGCACCCATTTTTATGCATGGATCATCTTTTCTTTGATTTTAAGGCTTGGATTTCTCATGAGTTGCATGTTGAATGGAAATATCTTTGTTATTTTCTGTGGTTAATCTATTTATCTTTTATTTGCTTAACATTCACTTCTCACCAAAGTGTCCAATATTCAGTTAGTTGTAGAATGTGGGCTATATCATGATTTCATTCATTTGTTTTTTCTTGCTTCCTATCTTTATTAATTTTTTTTGGTTATCTTAGATTTCTATAATTTACTATGCAAGTGTTTGTGAAAAATTTTCCTATTATACTATAATACTGATATTGGTGAAAGAGTTTTAGCCATGCTAAGGAATATTTTTTATTATGATGCACCTATAATGCTTGGCACCAAAATAGTAATTCTTTACTGATTAATCATCATTGGACTAAGACAAGCCAAAGATGCCAAATGACAAATATATATCATGTGTATATTTAATATAAAAAGATTATTTGTAATATAAAAATAAATAACATGTGTATATGTATAGAGAAAAAACACAAAAAGTTAATTAGTGGTGATGATGATAGATGGAGCCAAATTTTTGTGTGTTAGTACTTCTCATAATGCATATCCGCTCTTAATTAATATCATATCATCAACTTTATATATATTAGTAAATAATAATTACATTCACATGTACATCATATGCGTTCGCAATTCTTTTATAGGAGTGGTTAGTTTTCATGGTAGAAAATAAAAAACATTTAATTTGTTCATGTTCATATCCTGGGTCGTGCTGTTCGACCCGGGCTCTGTCGACCGACCTCTTCAAGGCAGAACTACCCGATCTCTTCTCAAAGAGTTTGGCCAAATCACCAGAAAAGCCCAGAAAAGGGCCCAAACAGAGGAACATAACCCAATTCCAAAGACAGCTCAAGCCTAGAGAGATAAGGGCGGTTCCCTTAAAGATAAAGATAACCCCACTCAAAGATAAGATAAGATAACTATCTTATCTCCAGGAAAGATCATTCTACAACATTATAAATACACTGGAGCACCCAAGTATAACTCATACTCTGATTCTACTAAAATACCTGCTTAAAGCCCATGCTAACTTAAGCATCGGAGTCTCTTGCAGGTACCACCACCCTCCGGTGACGAAGGATCAGCACCACCACTAAGCCCAACAAGTCAGACACAACAGCTCCGACCAGTACAAAAGATCTCGTCCGAGATCGACCTACAGTTTCAGGTAACCCTCGGAACATTGGCGCCGTTCCTGGGGACCTGGAAGTCATCCCATCACCATGGCGGACAACCTTGACAACGACCACGACTCCGAATTGGAGGAGAGAACCCCGCATAAGAACGCGGACAACACACCAAAGGATACGCCTCAACCAAACAAAGACAAAAATTTGCCAAACACGGAAATCATGGAGGCCCTACAAGCTCAACAAGATAACCTCAAACAGCTTGAAAAAGAGGCCGAACATCAACGGGAAGCTGAAAGAAACCTCCAGAGAGAAACTAGGCGACGCCAAGAGTTAGAGGATAAACTCCTAAAACTCGAAGCCGACCTAAAAACCAAGACTACACAATCCAGTCATGAAGATAATCCCCGCAAAAATCAAGACCCGTTCACTAAAGAGATCATGAAAGCCAAAGTCCCAAAGGACTTCAAAGCCCCCGACATGACCCCATACGATGGCACATAAAATCCAAGCCATCATCTTAGTAATTTCAGAAGCAGAATGTACCTCATCAATGCATCGGACGCTATTCGATGCAAAGCCTTTCCAACAACCCTAACAAAAATAGTAATTAAGTGGTTCGACAGTCTGCCTCCGAGATCCATCACAAGTTTTGATGACCTAGCCAAGAAATTTCTTGCCAGATTCTCCGTCCAAAAGGACAAAAACAAGCACGCCCCAAGCTTATTGGGAATCAAGCAAGGAGATCGGGAAAGTCTTCGCAACTATATGGAAAGATTCAACAAAGCACGTTTGGACATACAAAGTCTGCCAACAGAAGCAACCATTATGGGCCTCATCAATGGCCTACAAGAGGGACCTTTTAGTCACTCCATATCAAAAAAACATCTCACATCTCTAAATGAAGTGCAAGAACGAGTAGAGAAGTACATCAACATGGAGAAAAACTCTCGATTAGGAGAGACATCAAAATCCGGATTCTTCTACTGCTCCCGAGATAAGGAAAAAGTGTCCAAGAAAAAAGAAGACCAACACGGAGAGAAGATTAAGAAATACCACAATTACACCCCCCTTCGGGTATCTCTTGTGGAAGTTTACCGAGAAGTATGCCACACTGAAAAGATTCCACCACCTCGAGGAATTAAAAGCAAAAAAGGAGGCAGAAATTGGACAGAATATTGTGAATACCGTCGAATCTATGGACATCCCACCAACCAGTGCTTTGACTTGAAGAATGTCATAGAAAAATTGGTAAGAGAGGGGAGACTAGATCGGTACTTAGCCAGCAAAACAGATGAGCCCAGAAAAAGAAGAAGAGACGAAGAAGTCGGACGAACGGAACGGCCACTTCGTACCCTAGAGAGACATGTCCACATGATACATGGAGGATTTGCAGGAGGAGAAATCTCCAAATCATCTCGCAAAAGACACCTTAAAGAAGTATATCACATCGAGGGAGGAGAAGAAGCACCCGACCTCCCTACTATTACTTTCACTAAAGAGGACGCGGCTGGCATCATCTCGGGACATGATGATCCCATGGTCATCACTATCATATTGGCCAACGCTAACCTCCATCACGCACTGGTGGACCAAAGAAGCTCGGCTGATATATTGTTTAAAACCGCCTTTGACAAACTCGGCCTAGAGGAAAAAGAGCTTAGAGCATACCTGAACAACTTATTTGGACTAGGAGACACTCCAATCCAACCACTTGGATATATCTCACCACACATAACTTTTGGAAAAGGAAACCGGTCAAGGACACTCAACATATACTACATCGTGGTCGACGTGAGTTCAGCTTACAATGCTCTAATAGGTCGGACAACGTTAAATCAGCTCGCCGCAGTAGTCTCAACTCCACATCTATGCATGAAGTTCCCAACTACAGAAGGGATCGCTACTATAAAAGGAGACCAGAAAACAGCGGGCCGCTATTACAACGAAAGTCTGAACCTCATAGGCAAAGGAGAAGAAATCCACACCATCGAACTCAGGGGAATTCGAGGTCGGGAAGAACTTCATCCACAACCTGAAGGCGAGATAGAAAAAGTCCAGATCGGAGATGTCCCAGATAAAATGACCAATATTGGCGCAATACTAAAAAGAGATGTAAAGGAGTCCCTGATACAGTTCTTAAAAGATAACGTCAACCTCTTCGCATGGAAGGCCGCAGACATGCCGGGCATAAACCCCAAACTAATGTGCCACAAACTGGCAGTATATCCAGGATCTCGGCCAGTACAGCAGAGGCGTAGAAAGCTCGGACCGGAAAGATCCCAAACTGTAGAAGAACAGGTACAACCTCTATTAGAGGTAGGATTCATAAGAGAAGTCAAGTACCCACAATGGATAGCCAATGTCATCCTGGTAAAGAAATCAAATGGGAAGTGGCGGATGTGCACCGACTACACCGATCTCAACAAAGCTTGCCCAGAAGATCCATATCCACTCCCAAGTATCGACGCCCTAGTGGATGCCTCCTCCGGATACAAATACCTCTCGTTTATGGACACTTATTCAGGATACAATCAAATCCCGATGTATCCACCTGATCAAGAAAAAACCTCATTCTTAACCCCAAAAGTAAACTACTGCTACATCGTCATGCCATTCGGACTCAAAAACGCAGGAGTCACGTATCAAAGATTAATGAATAAGGTCTTCGTAGACCATATAGGGAAACTTATGGAGATATATGTGGACGACATGTTAGTAAAAACACAATGCGAGGAGTCATTACTGTTCGACCTTGCCCAAGTGTTCAATATCATAAGAAAGTATGGCATGCAACTTAACCCAGCGAAATGCACCTTCG
This sequence comes from Arachis ipaensis, assembly GCF_000816755.2. Taxonomy (NCBI): domain Eukaryota; kingdom Viridiplantae; phylum Streptophyta; class Magnoliopsida; order Fabales; family Fabaceae; genus Arachis; species Arachis ipaensis. The sequence continues at coordinate 50,964,029 of NC_029791.2, forward strand.
CAGTAGATGGCAAATTCCTGGGTTTCATTCTCACACAAAGAGGAATAGAAGCAAACCCGGACAAGTGCCGGGCCATACTCAACATGAAAAGCCCGAACTGTGTCAAAGAGGTGCAACAACTCAATGGGCGACTGGCAGCCTTGTCCAGATTTCTAGCCAGATCAGTCATAAGATCTCTCTCCTTCTACGCCACACTAAGGAAGGGAAAAAAGTTCGAATGGACACCTGAGTGCGAACAAGCCTTCCAGGAGTTTAAAAAATTTCTAGGACAACCACCCATTCTCACCCGACCACGGGAAGGAGAAGCACTCATACTATACCTTGCAGTAGGAAGTCGGACAGTAGCTTCAGCACTAGTCAGGGAGACAACAACCTGTATACTTCATCAACAAAGCACTATAAAGATCTGAGCTGAACTATCAAAAGATAGAGAAGTTCGCCTACGCTCTCATACTAACTTCTCAACGACTTCGCCCATACTTTCAAGCTCACACCATCAAGGTTCGGACCAACTAACCCATAAGAAGCATTCTACAGAAAACAGATTTAGCAGGAAAAATCCTACAATGGGCAGTCGAGTTGTCTGAATTCGACCTCCAATATGAATTTCGGACAGCCATCAAATCCCAATATCTGGCCGATTTCATCGCAGAGTGGACTGACACCCCAGAAATCCTTACAAATTGGAATATTTACGTGGACGGCTCTTCAAATAAAACTGGGAGTGGAGCAGGTGTGATAATAGAAAGCAATCAGAGAACCCAAATCGAACTCCCCCTGAAATTCGAGTTCTCTGCTTCTAATAACCAGGCTGAGTACGAGGCGTTATTGGCTAGTTTGAAGCTGGCTAAAGAAGTGGTAGCCCAAAAACTTGTCATCTTCAGTGACTCACAGGTCGTCACCTCGCAAATAGCAGGAACCTACCAAGCTAAAGACCCTGCCATGAAAAAGTACCTGGACAAAACCAGAGAATAACTCGGACAATTCAAGGAATATGAGATCCGACATATACCTTGGGAACAAAATGCCCGAGCTGACGCACTCTCAAAATTAGCCAGCACCACACCAGGGGGCAATAATAGAAGTCTCATCCAGGAAAAACTGCAGAACCCATCAATCTTGGAAGAAGAAAAAGTCCTAGCCATATCAGGACAGGATCAAGGATGGATGACTCCCATAATCAGCTACCTCAAACCAGAGATACTCCCTACAGATAAAAAGGAGGCAAAGAGGTTAAAGCAGGAGGCACAATATTGCACTATCATAAACAACATCCTATACAAGAGAAGGATTTTGACGCCCCTACTAAAATGTGTACCAACCTCTAACACAAAAGAGGTCTTGGAAGAGATACACAGTGGAACATGTGGCAATCATCTCGGAGCTCGAGCTCTTGCCAAGAAAGTACTCCGAGTCGGATTCTTTTGGTCAACTTTGCAAAAAGAAGCCACCGAGTTCGTCAAGACATGTCCACCATGTCAAAAACATGCTAACTTCCACATCGCCCCACCAGAGGAGCTCATTAGCATAACATCACCTTGGTCATTTGCAAAGTGGGGACTCGACCTCCTCGGGCCCTTCCCTCAAGGATCGGGACAAGTCAAGTTCCTCATCATAGAGGTAGATTATTTTACAAAATGGATTGAAGCAGAGCCCCTAGCCAATGCCACTTCCCAAAGAAGTCGAAAATTCTTATATAAAAACATTGCCACAAGGTTTGGAGTTCCTTACTCCATTACCACAGACAATGGCACTCAATTTACAGACACAGGCTTTAGAAAGTTGGTAGCCGACTTAAAAATAAAGCATCAATTCACATCCGTAGAACACCCACAAGCTAATGAACTAGCAGAAGCAGCTAACAAAGACATCTATGGTTACAAATTTTTGGACCAAAAAGGGTCTATGGTAACGGTTTTTTAAAAAAAGGTGACCTAAAGGAGTCTATGGTCATAGTTTTTTGGGGTTACCTAAAAGGGTTTACGGTCACGATTTTGGGGGTGACCTAAAATAGTCTATGGTCACGATTTTTCATCATGACCAAAAGATGTCTATGGTCATGGTTTTGAGGGATGACCAAAAAAAGTCTATGGTCACGGTTTTACGAAAGGGTGACCTAAAGGGATCTATGGTCACGATTTTTTAGGGTAACCTAAAGGAGTTTATGATCACGATTTTAAAGAGTGACCTTAAATGGTCTATGATCACGATTTTTTGGAGTGACCATAGAATATGGTTCTAATTAAAAATTTAATAAAATTATAAGATTAAATTGTTGGTTGCAACTTAGACAGGCCAAAAATGATGATGTTCATTTCTATTTCTATTTTTGAATCCTAAACAGGTTGTTGTTCCCAAAGATAGCGAATGAGGAGTGCATTTCAGAATGATTGGTAGCTTTATTTGTGCAATGATGATTGGTATGTATGGTACTTTCTTATTGCTAATGGCAATGGCCTTTTAAAATCGGAATTCTCAAGTGTATTTCAAGTCATTTTGCATCTTTGGATTAGGTTAGAACTTGAGAAGAGGATTAAGGAGCGAGCAAAAAGGGAGTTGCTGCAAGCTACTGGTTAGGAATATGCTAAGGTTGTTGCTTAAATCTTATTTTATCACTTATTTTTAGTTTCTTTGAAGGAAATGTTTTCTCTCCTTTACTTGTTATAATTCTTAATGTCTAGGATTGAAAACAAGAGAAAAACACAAGGGTGAAGAGTTAGCTGTTAAAACTTAAAAGTAGGGGTAAAGTTTCATGGATGAGCTTTATGTCTTAAATTGTGGGGTTAGACACAAATAGTTCCATTAACTGGTTAACCATGTTATTTAAGTCTTCTGTTTGTTGTTCTTCTGTATGGAAAGTAATTAGATGAAAGTAAATGATTGTCAATCTATGGTTTTCTTTTTTCTTAAATTCCTATTCTATAATGCTTGTCAATCTAGAGGTTTTCTTTTTCCTTAAATTCCCATTCTATGGTTTCATAATAACACTGCCTATTAATATCATACAGAACTCAAATGCACCCATTTTTATGCATGGATCATCTTTTCTTTGATTTCAAGGCTTGGATTTCTCATGGGTTGCATGTTGAATGGAAATATCTTTGTTATTTTCTGTGGTTAATCTATTTATCTTTTATTTGCTTAACATTCACTTCTCACGAAAGTGTCCAATATTCAGTTAGTTGTAGAATGTAGGCTATATCATGATTTCATTCATTTGTTTTTTCTTGCTTCCTATCTTTATTAATTTTTTTTGGTTATCTTAGATTTCTATAATTTACTATGCAAGTGTTTGTGAAAAATTTTCCTATTATACTATAATACTGATATTGGTGAAAGAGTTTTAGCCATGCTAAGGAATATTTTTTATTATGATGCACCTATAATGCTTGGCACCAAAATAGTAATTCTTTACTGATTAATCATCATTGGACTAAGACAATCCAAAGATGCCAAATGACAAATATATATCATGTGTATATTTAATATAAAAAGATTATTTGTAATATAAAAATAAATAACATGTGTATATGTACAGAGAAAAAACACAAAAATTTATTTAGTGGTGATGATGATAGATGGAGCCAAACTTTTGTGTGTTAGTACTTCTCATAATGCATATCCGCTCTTAATTAATATCATATCATCAACTTTATATATATTAGTAAAAAATAATTACATTCACATGTACATCATATGCGTTCGCAATTCTTTTATAGGAGTGGTTAGTTTTCATGGTAGAAAATAAAAAACATTTAATTTGTTCATGTTCATACCCTAGGTCGTGCTATTTGACCCGGGCTGAGTTGACCGACCTCTTCAAGACAGAACTACCCGATCTTTTCTCAAAGAGTTCAGCCAAATCACCAGGAAAGTCCAGAAAAGGGCTCAAACAGAGGAACACAACCCAAGTCCAAAGGCAGCTCAAGCCTAGAGAGATAAGGGCGGTTCCCTTAAAGATAAAGATAACCCCACTCAAAGATAAGATAAGATAACTATCTTATCTCCAGGAAAGATCATTCTACAACATTATAAATACACTGGAGCACCCAGGTATAACTCATACTCTGATTCTACTAAAATACCTGCTTAAAGCCCATGCTAACTTAAGCATCGGAGTCTCTTGCAAGTACCACCACCCTCCGGTGACGAAGGATCAGCACCACCACTAAGCCCAACAAGTCGAACACAACAGCTCCGACCAGTAAAAGAGATCTCGTCCGAGATCGACCTACAGTTTCAGGTAACCCTCGGAACATTGGCGCCGTTGCTGGGGACCTGGAAGTCATCCCATCACCATGGCGGACAACCTTGACAACGACCATGACTCCGGATTGGAGGAGAGAACCCCGCAAAAGAACGCGGGCAACACACCAAAGGATATGCCTTAACCAAACAAAGACAAAAATTTGCCAAACACAAAAATCATGAAGGCCCTACAAGCTCAACAAGATCACCTCAAACAGCTCGAAAAAGAGGCCGAACATCAACGGGAAGCTGAAAGAAACCTCCAGAGAGAAACTAAGCGACGCCGAGAGTTGGAGGATAAACTCCTAAAACTCGAAGTCGACCTAAAAAACCAAGACTACACAATCCAGTCATGAAGATAATCCCCGCAAAGATCAAGACCCGTTCACTAAAGAGATCATGAAATCCAAAGTCCCAAAGGACTTCAAAGCCCCCGACATGACCCCATACGACGGCACATCAGATCCAAGCCATCATATCAGTAATTTTAAAAGCAGAATGTACCTCACCAACGCATCAGACGCTATTCGATGCAAAGCCTTCCAAACAACCCTAACAAAAACAGCAATTAAGTGGTTCGACAGTCTGCCCCCGAGATCCATCACAAGTTTCAATGACCTACCCAAGAAATTTCTTGCCAGATTCTCCGTCCAGAAGGACAAAACCAAGCACGCCCCAAGCTTATTGGGGATCAAGCAAGGAGATCAGAAAAGTCTTCATAACTATCTGGAAAAATTCAACAAAGAATGTTTGGACATACAAAGTCTGCCAACAGAAGCAGCCATTATGGGCCTCATCAATGGCCTACGAGAGGGACCTTTTAGTCACTCCATATCAAATAAACATCCCACATCTCTAAATGAAGTGCAAGAACGACAAGAGAAGTACATCAACATGGAGGAAAACTCTCGATTAGGAGAGACATCAAAATCTGGATTCTCCTACTCCTCCCGAGATAAGAAAAAAGAGTCCAAGAAAAAAGAAGACCAACACGAAGAGAAGATTAAGAAATACCACAATTACACCCCCCTTCTGGTATCTCTTGGGGAAGTTTACCGAGAAGTATGCCACACTGAAAAGATTCCACCACCTCGAGGAATTAAAAGCAAAAAAGGAGGTGAAAATTGGACAGAATATTATGAATACCATCGAATCTATGGACATCCCACCAATGGGTGCTTCGACTTGAAGAATCTCATAGAAAAATTGGTAAGAGAGGGGAGACTAGATCGGTACTTAGCCAGCAAAACAGATGAGCCTAGAAAAAGAAGAAGAGACGAAGAAGTCGGACGAACATAACGGCCACTTCATACCCCAGAGAGACATGTCCACATGATACATGGAGGATTTGCGGGAGGAGGAATCTCCAAATCATCTCGCAAAAGACACCTTAAAGAAGTATATCACATCGAGGGAGAAGAAGAAGCACCCGGCCTCCCTACTATTACTTTCACTAAAGAGGACGCGGCTGGCATCTTCTCGGGACATGATGATCCCATGGTCATCACTATCATATTGGCCAACGCTAACCTCCATCACACATTGGTGGACCAAAGAAGCTCGGCTGATATATTGTTTAAAACCGCCTTTGACAAACTCGGCCTAGAGGAAAAAGAGCTTAGAGCATACCCGAACAACTTATTTGGACTAGGAGACACTCCAATCCAACAACTTACCCGGTCAAGGACACTCAACATAGACTACATCGTGGTCGACGTGAGTTCAGCTTACAATGCCCTAATAAGTCGGACAACGTTAAATCAGCTCGCCGCAGTAGTCTCAACTCCACATCTATGCATGAATTTCCCAACTACAGAAGGGATCGCTACTATAAAAGGAGACGAGAAAACAGCGCACCGCTATTACAACGAAAGTCTGAACCTCATAGGAAAAGGAGAAGAAATCCACACCATCGAACTCAGGGGAATTCGAAGTCGGGAAGAACTTCGTCCACAACCTGAAGGCGAGATAGAAAAGTCCAGATCGGAGATGTCCCAGATAAAATGACCAATATTGACGCAATACTAAAAAGAGATGTAAAAGAGTCCCTGATACAGTTCTTAAAAGATAACATCAACCTCTTCGCATGGAAGGTCGCAGACATGCTGAGGCATAAACCCCAAACTAATGTGCCACAAACTGGCAGTATATCTAGGATCTCGGCCAGTACAGCAGAGGCGTAGAAAGCTCAGACCGGAAAGATCCCAAACTATGGAAGAACAGGTACAAGCTCTACTAGAGGCAGGATTCATAAGAGAAGTCAAGTACCCACAATGGCTAGCCAACTTCGTCCTGGTAAAGAAATCAAATGGGAAGTGGTGGATGTGCACCGACTACACCGATCTCAACAAAGCTTGCCCAGAAGATCCCTACCCACTCCCAAGTATCGACGCCCTAGTGGATGCCTCCTTCGAATACAAATACCTCTCGTTTATGGACGCTTATTCGGGATACAATCAAATCCCGATGTATCCACCTGATCAAGAAAAAACCTCATTCTTAACCCCAAAAGTAAACTACTGCTACATCGTCATGCCATTCGTACTCAAAAACGCAGGAGTCACGAATCAAATATTAATGAATAAGGTCTTCGTAAACCATATAGGGAAACTTATGGAGATATATTTGGCGACATGTTAGTAAAAACACAATGCGAGGAGTCATTACTGTTCGACCTTGCCCAAGTGTTCAATATCATAAGAAAGTATGGCATGCGACTTAACCTTGCAAAATGCACCTTCGCAGTAGAAGATGGCAAATTCCTGGGTTTCATTCTCACACAAAGAGGAATAGAAGCAAACCCGGACAAGTGCCAGGCCATACTTAACATGAAAAGCCCGAACTGTGTCAAAGAGGTGCAACAACTCAATGGGCGACTGGCAGCCTTGTCCAGATTTCTAGCCGAATCAGCCATAAGATCTCTCCCCTTCTACGCCACACTAAGGAAGGGAAAGAAGTTCGAATGGACACCTGAGTGCGAACAAGCCTTCCAGGAGTTTAAAAAATTCCTAGGACAACCACCCATTCTCACCCGACCACGGGAAAGAGAAGCACTCATACTATACCTTGCAGTAGGAAGTCGGGCAGGAGCTTCAGCACTAGTCAGGAGGGATGAAACTGGACAACAACCTGTATACTTCATCAGCAAAGCACTATAAGGATCCGAGCTGAACTATCAAAAGATAGAGAAGTTCGCCTACGCTCTCATACTAACTTCTCGACGACTTCGCCCATACTTTCAAGCTCACACTATCAAGGTTCGGGCCAACCAACCCATAAGAAGCATTCTACAGAAAACAGATTTAGCAGGAAGAATCCTACAATGGGCAGTCGAGTTGTCTGAATTCGACCTCCAATATGAAGTTCGGACAGCCATCAAATCCCAATATCTGGCCGATTTCATCGCAGAGTGGACTGACACCCCAGAAATCCTTACAAATTAGAATATTTACGTGGACGGCTCTTCAAATAAAACTGGGAGTAGAGCAGGTGTGATAATAGAAAGCAATCAGGGAACCCAAATCAAACTCCCCCTGAAATTCGAGTTCTCTGCTTCTAATAACCAGGCTGAGTACGAGGCGTTATTGGCTAGTTTGAAGCTGGCTAAAGAAGTGGGAGCATAAAAACTTGTCATCTTCAGTGACTCACAGGTCGTCACCTCACAAATAGCAGGGACCTACCAAGCTAAAGATCCTGCCATGAAAAAGTACCTGGACAAAACCAGAGAACAACTCGGACAATTCAAGGAATATGAGATCCGACATATACCTCGGGAACAAAATGCCCAAGCTGACGCACTCTCAAAATTAGCCAGCACCAAACCAGGGAACAATAATAGAAGCCTCATCCAGGAAAAACTGTAGAACCCGTCAATCTTGGAAGAAGAAAAAGTCCTAGCCATATCAGGACAAGATCAAGGATGGATGACTCTCATAATCAGCTACCTTAAATCAGAGATACTCCCTACAGATAAAAAGGAGGCAAAGAGGTTAAAGCAGGAGGCACAATATTACACCATCATAAACAACATCCTATACAAGAGAAGGATTTCGACGCCCCTACTAAAATGTGTACCAATCTCTAACACAAAAGAGGTCTTGGAAGAGATACACAGTGGCACATGTGGCAATCATCTCGGAGCTCGAGCTCTTGCCAAGAAAGTACTCCGAGTCGGATTCTTTTGGTCAACTTTGCAAAAAGAAGCCACCGAGTTCGTCAAGACATGTCCACCATGTCAAAAACATGCTAACTTCCACGTCGCCCCACCAGAGGAGCTCATCAGCATAACATCACCTTGGCCATTTGCAAAGTGTGGACTCGACCTCCTCGGGCCCTTCCCTCAAGGATCGGGACAGGTCAAGTTCCTCATCATAGGGGTAGATTATTTTACAAAATGGATTGAAGCAGAGCCCCTAGCCAATGCCACTGCCCAAAGAAGTCAAAAATTCTTATAAAGAAACATTGCCACAAGGTTTGGGGTTCCTTACTCCATTACCACAGACAATGGCACTCAATTTACAGACACAGGCTTTAGAAAGTTGGTAGCCAACTTGAAAATAAAGCACCAATTCACATTCGTAGAACACCCACAAGCTAATGGACAAGCAGAAGCAGCTAACAAAGTCATATTGGCTGGGTTAAAATGGAGATTACAGGATGCAAAGGGAGCCTGGGCTGAAGAGCTCCCACAAGTCCTATGGGCATATCGGACAACTCCACATTCCACCACAAAGGAATCACCTTTTCGATTGGCTTACGGAATGGAGGCAATGATCCCAGTAGAAATTGAAGAAGAATCCCCCAGAACGATCTACTACAATGAAAAGGCTAACTCTGAACTCCAGAGGGAGGAGCTCGACCTACTTCCAGAAATCCGAGAAAGAGCTCAGATCAAGGAGGAGGCATTAAAATGTCGAATGGCCTCAAGATACAATCGGAAGGTAGTATAGCGAAGCTTTGACAACAACGACCTCATCCTAATCCGAAATGATATCAGAACAAGTCGAGCAGGAGAGGGAAAGCTAGCAGCTAACTGGAAACGACCCTACCGAGTCACAGAGGTACTGGGAAAAGGCTACTACAAAGTGTCCAAACTCGAAGGGCGAGAACTACCAAGGTCATGGCACGCCTGCAACCTAAGAAGGTATTACAGTTAGGAAGTAATAAAAGATCTTAGGACAAGGCGCACTCTTTTTCCTGAAAATGTTTTTAAACAAGGCGCAAAGACTAGATCTGTAAAATTACCTGACTAAGAAGGGTAAGTACCCACATGTATATATACTTGGGCCTACATGTCTATTGTTCTACTTGAATAAAGCTTTTCAGATTCTCTACAAAATCTCGCTATCAAGACACATTAATCTGAACACAAAAAATTCATCGCCCAGCTACAGGTCGGCAAGGTGAAACCCAAATTCACTGCCCGATCACGATGAAAAACGAATTCATCATCCGATTTCGACAAAGGTTGGCAAGGCAAGCACGCCACCCGATTTCTACAAAATCGACAAGATGAAAATGCGATAAAAACAGATTAATGCCAAAAGTTATAAAAAGTAACCCGTAAAAAGGGATTACTAAAAATAACTCGGACCGAGCCGACGTGAAGAAGTCGAATGAATCAATCAAAATCACAAAAGTTATTAAAAAGTAATCCATAGAAAGAGGCCTGACAAGGTCTTAGAAAAGTGGATTGCTAAAAATAACTTAGGATGGACCGACATAAAGAAGTCGGACCAGCCTGATCAAAGCGACCAAAAGTTATAAAGTAAGCCATAGAAAAGAGGCCTGGCCAGCCCTGAAAATGGATTACTAGAAATAACTTAGAAGAGACTTACATGAAGAAGTCAGCCCAAGCCAACTAAAGCTACAAGGTTATAAAAAGTAATCCATAAAAAGAGACCTGGCAAGGTCCAACTAAAAATGGATTACTAGAAATAACTTAGAAGGGACCGACATGATAAAGTTATATCTTTTTATTTATAATAAAATTTGAAAATTAATGTTAATGATATTAGTACCTTTTAGTTTAATATAATTAAAATAAAACACTAAAATAAACATAAAAGCTAAAAAAAAGGCCTCTTGAAAAGAATAATGTTAAATTTTATGTCATTATGCATGAGAACAGTATGATTTATTACATTATATTTTTATCGTACCACATAACAAAAAAATTAAACTTTATATCTGTTTTTTATTACTTGTTTATGGTTTTTAAATTAAACTTTGGTGTTATTGAGTCATATTTTTGTTAGACACAAAAAATATGTATCAAGTCTTTTTTTTATATAGGAGTACATCCATTACATCATAATTTTAATAATTAATGTAAATTCTAAAAAATTAAATAAGTTCATATTTATTTCGGTTACATTCAAAAGTAATGTAAGTATTGATACAATAAAAAAGTACTTACAGAAGACTATGACGTGAGAGGATTAATTAAAAGAAAGATAGGGAGAGAGTACTATTTGTATTCAGTACAATAAAAAAAAATAATAAGTAGAAGTTATGTGTAAAATAAGAAGATAACCGCAATAGAAATAAAGAAAAATTAATTGATAATTATATATTTGACCGATTTTTAAGATGACAGTTATTTTAATGATTATTTATCAATTTCACTAGGTAGACAACTGAGATTGTTAACAACGTAAACAATAAGCTGCATTTTTGGCCCATAGAAGGGACAAAAAAATAGTTCATGTATTATTAATCTCTTAAATTATTCTTTTTTTTTTTTGTGTCTGAATCGACACAGTGAGTGCTCTTAATTTGGGTCAAAGAGTGTGGCATCTTCTGGCTTCCAGCTCCCTAAAACAAACCTTTGGAAACCGCTCCACCGGCACTAGATTCTTCTTCTTCGTTACTTCCACAACGAATTCATGGCTCCATCGATGGTTCACTCTCTAGCGAATTTTATCGAGAATTACGGCGCCTCAGAATGACAAATCGGCACGACGCAGCAACAACTCTATGAGAGAATGGCGCGACACTGCAGCAACGCCGTCAGAGAAGAGTGAAGCAAAAACAGTGATAGTAGTGGATGGACGGGTGGGTGGGAGGCGCGTTGGACTGAGCGCCGAAGGGAGAGTCACGTCGGGCTGAGCAGCGGAGGTGGAGGCGTGTCGGGTGTAAGACCCTGAATTTTGAAAAGTTATTAATAAAATATTTATCTTCCATTATATTTATTTAAAATAATATTTTTGGAGATTTTTACATATAAGTTGAGTAATTTTTCATTTATTATTTAGAGTTCTTATAATTGAAAAATAATGAGTATTTTATATGCCTCAATTTTAACATATAGATTTTTAACCTTATTTTATAAATAAAGGAGAATTAATTTACTTATCTCCAAGTTTTATTAAATTAGTATTTAACTGAAAATAATTTACAGATTGGCAATTAAAAGATATTTTTTTTACCGTGGCATGCCACCACGTGTTCAAGGTTGAGACTCGATACTCTGTTGACCCTGGAATGGTACCCCCATTGATATATATAATATATATATGAGAAAAAGCTATGCATAGACTCTTGGGGATGCGCGTCGGGGGACAGTCCAGGGTTTAGCAGCCGGACTTGTCGGGTTGGCTTGATAACCGACAGATGAGATTCATCAACCATAGGGCATGCATGCATCATATGCATCTAAGTGACATTGTTTCGGTGTGCATATTGTAATTGGTTTGCCTATGTGAATAATTATGTTTAATTGTTAATTGCTCAACTTGATGTAACTGCTTGATTGTTCTTGAACCTTCTACTTGTGTTTGTGACTGAAATTGGTTGAATTTGTGGTGAATTTATTAAATTGGTATTTAACTGAAAATAATTTACATATTGGTAATTAAAATGTATTTTTTTAAAGATAGATACTTTATATTTAATTTAACTTTTAATTATTATTCTATCTTTTTATTTATTTAATAAAATTATATTTTTACCCCTATTTTATTAAAATTTTCTAATCTACCCCAAATCCTACTTTTCTACCCTAACTCACCCTCACTCTTCTCCCAGCACTGCAGCCTTTCCCCATACCCTAACACTCATCAACTTCAGCTTCAGACAAAAAGAAAAGAAAGAAAGAAGAAAAGAAAGGAAGAGGGAAAGAAGGAAAGGGGGAGGAAGAGAGGGAGCCCCGTGAGAGAGGGAGAGTGCCAAGGGAGGAGGAGCTGTTCGGACAACCACTGTCGTGTCACCTGCGTCGTCGCCACTGTCAGTCGTGCCACCACCCAGCCCGCTGTCGCCACTGGTCTGCCATGGAGCCGCCATCGAGACACAGAACCGCGCAAGGAGAAGGAGGCGAAACCGTTGCGCCACCGTTACTGTCTTTGTCACGTGTGGAGTCATCGTCGCTGACGAGCCTGGTCGCCGCCCAGTTGCGTCGCCGTCATGAAGTCCTCGCCGCCGTCTTTCCCTTTGCAAATCGTTGCCATCATTGGAGCAGAAGGCGAGAGAGAGAGCTCGCGGTAGGGGAAAGGGGAGGTGCCGCCGTTCTGCACAAAGCTACCGCTGCCGTCGCGCGCTTCGTTGCCTCTGTTGCTAGGAGCTGCCGCCGAGAAAATGCCTTTACAACCGCTTTATTCCGGCATCCTTCCTGAGCACGGTAACTTTCCTTTTTCAGAACTCTCAGTGTTAATGTTCTGTTAAAGTTTGTTAACGAGGTTGAGATCTTGATTACCGTAGGGTCGAGCTCTGAGGTTTGCATGTCGAATTTTAGGTTGCCATTGAACCAACGGAGTTTCTAGACACTGTCGAAGCTACCGCCGAGTCAGTTTGGGATTGCGGGTGCTCAGTTTTGCTGTTACCATAGGTGTACTCTATTTCGAACCCTCATCGTTAGTTTTCCGTTATGTGTTTTAATATTTTCGTGATATTAATGTTTTTAGGAATTAAAAATTGAGTTTTCATGTTGCGATTGAGGTTGTTCTGCTATTGGAAAAGCAAGCAGGGCTGAGATTTTGGTTGCTATTGATTTCGGGCTAAGAGAAAAGAGTTCAGTTGACACGTTTGGGTTATGGTTTCGTTTATCGAGATAGAAATTTTTCAGAAAACTAAACTTTATAATTCGAAGTTGCTATATATAGATATTCATGTGAGTAATGTTCTTCTAGTGATTGTATAAGTCTTATGTATTGTTTGGTTGTCTTGGATGGATATGAATGCTTGTTTGGCTGGATTATTGTTTGGTTTTATGAAACGAACGGTTTTTGAAGCGTTTCGTTAAAGTTGTTTCTTTAAAGGTTTGAAATTGAGTTTAATCCATTGAAAATGAAGTTGTTTCTTGAAATATGAATTTTTGAAATTAGTTTGATTTTAAACTAATTTGGTTTTGAAAAGTGGAAGGGGCTGCAGAATGGTTTGGTTGGAACTCGAAAAGGGTGGCAAAGTCCAAATTTTAGGGGAGATGTTGTCGAATTTTTATGAGATTTAAGATTTTGTTTTAAAATGTTATTTAGAAAAGGAATGAATTTAGAGGTTCTATTATTTGGTTTTTGGTTTATTAAGAAATAGGTGTTTAAAGTTTAATTTGTTTAAGGAAAGTTCATGTTTAAAGATTGATTTAAATATGAAAGAACCTATGTTTTGAAGTTTGATTAAAGAAGTACCTTTGGAGAAATTTTAGTGGATTTTAAAAGAAATTGAACTTTGATTAATTAAATTCGTTTTGCTTTTGAAGTATTCTTTAAATTTTGACTTAGCAAGACTAAACAATTCCGAGCCTTGGAAAGGTTTTCGATTTAAGAATGAAATGAAATTGGTTTTTAAGCTCAAATAATTTTGGTTTTGAAAGTGGTTCGGAACTTTTAGCTTACATGCCTTGGTTTTGGTTTTAAATCTTTATTTTGATCGATTTCAATTCAAGTAACTATGATTTCGAGGATTTCTAAAAATATTTAAGAAATGAGGTAGGTTATTCTTCCCTAGAGTCTTGAGTCTTTGCCAAGGTTGTTAATTAATGACTCTGATTTAAAATAGTCAAACGAAAGATTTAAAAGTGAAGAATTGAGTCTTTTCAAAGAAAATCCCCTTTTGATATGATATTTCTGAAAGTCTTTTGGAAGTTTTGGAAAATGTCACATAAAGTGGCTAAGTTTTAAAAGAGAATTAATTTTGAGAAAAAGTGAATTATAAACTTGGAATAATTTGAGGTATGAAGAATTTTGAATTTTGAGCAAAGATGAGCTTGATTTTGGTTTCTAAAGAAAAGTGATTTGAGGAGAAAGTGATATATGTTAGGAATGATGATTTGACTTGGTATGAATTATTAATGAAGTACAAAAATGATGATGAATGAATCTGTGGCTTTGCACTTCTTTTATCTGAAATACGATTTTTCCTGGGTAAAGTACTGTGGCTAGCCACCACGTGTTCCAGGTTGAGACTCGATTCTCTGTTGACCCTACGACGTAAGGGTGACCGGGCACTAATTAATTCCTGGGAAGGTTGACCCCCATTGAGAAATTTTATATATATATGAGAAAAAGCTATGCATAGACTCTTGGGGATGCGCGTCGGGGGACAGTCCAGGGTTTAGCAGCCGGACTTGTCGGGTTGGCTTGATAACCGACAGATGAGATTCATCAACCATAGGGCATGCATGCATCATATGCATCTAAGTGACATTGTTTCGGTGTGCATATTGTAATTGGTTTGCCTATGTGAATAATTATGTTTAATTGTTAATTGCTCAACTTGATGTAACTGCTTGATTGTTCTTGAACCTTCTACTTGTGTTTGTGACTGAAATTGGTTGAATTTGTGGTGAATTGGCTGTGGTTGATTATGAGATGGGCCGAAGGCCATGCTTGATTTGAGTTTTTGTTTTAGAAAAATATGAAAAACTAAACTGGTTCAGCATAAACTTAATAAACCTATGCGTGGAACAGCTTGGTCATTCATGTTGTCTAGGAAAAACTTTTAAAAAGGCTTTTGGATTTTTAAGAAATTAACAGCTTTCCCTTTCAGAAAGGATTTCGGATTTTGAATATTAAATATTTGGCTTTGAAAAGATGCATAAGGTGGTTATTAATCACTGTATTTTAAAAATTGTTTTATTTCATGTATCATATTATAGTAATTCTCTAACCCCATAGTGAGAACCAGCGAGGACGATGTTCTCACTCCCCTACATGTCTTTTCTTTTCAGGTTATGGACGACAAAATTTGGAAGAGCCTATTTTATTTCTTTTCTGTTCAAACGATGTTTTACGTTGTATTAGTTACTTTTTCCCTCACCTTTATCAGTACAAGTTTTTATAAGAGGGATAAGAATTTGATTATGTAATGCTTGTCAATTAATAATATGTATATATATGTATTCTTTATGAGTATTGTAATTTGTATTTTAAGTATGGATGTATGTTTTGAAAAATTTGGTTTAAGTTTTAAATAGGCTCATGTTTCAGTATTAAATATTGTAAAAGTCATCGTAATACCCGAGCTATCAGAGTGGCACATCCGGAAGCGTGACATTTTGATAGTTAGGGTATTACATTATGGTATCAGAGCGGTGCTTCTTGTAGAGCCTGAGGAATGGACCAATTATGTTTCAATTGCATACTCTGAGCATCTGTCATGTAGTAGGTCGTGTTCGGATAACGAGAATTAGAGCTTTATGCACATGACGGTCTATTGATTAATGCCATTAGTCTTGCATTGTATAATTCTTGGTATTAGGTTTGGCCGGCTTAAAACTAGTGGATTATGTATATGTAAGCACTAATGGGTTATCATAGATGATATACGAGTTAAGGATAACATGAGTCGCGGGTTTTTGGGAACGTTAGAATCTATTCCTCGAGGCTACTCGGTTAGGTGTCTTGAACTCTATGAATGTCATGTGACTTGTTCTCTCGTAAGTTTACTTTGGAGTCCTCAATTGCTATTTCTTTTGGGAAGTAAATTGATGTTTCCCCAACCTTATTCTTCTGTTCATATACTTTCTCGTTTGATTCTAACCGCATATGCCTGCTTAACGTCCTTGGTGTGTTTGTCTTTCTTTGTTTAAACTCTTTTCTTGATCTATGTATTTTTTTGGTACAACTTTGAATTTGTTTTGATGCAGTGTATTCCTTTAAGCTCCTATTCCGAGTTCTTTTTAAAGAAGTTGTGATTTAATTTTTCTCTTACTTGACTATATTTACAACCATTATTCTTGAAGCCTTATAAAATCGTTTTTTATTTGATATAACCTTCTCCATATAAAACTTTGAAAATTCTTTAAGCAATTTAGAAACTATTTACTCCCAATACCTCACCAGTTCTTTTACTGATTTATGAAAATATACTTATTTTAAAAATACAACTTGATTTTCTAACAAATATATTATAGTTTTTACGAATATCTTTATTGTATTATGTATTTAGATATTCTTCAAAGAAAGGATTTTTGTTTTTATTCTCATTGATCTT
>NC_029791.2:50980732-51011596 GCF_000816755.2 Arachis ipaensis
GTTTAAAAAAATAATAAGAATAATAATAAAATATATTTAAATTTGATTTAGCATAACACACTATTTATGCATTTGTTGCTCTTTTGAAAATGTTGGACTCATATTTTTCTTTTTATGAATGGATCAATTCCCTTCTTAAGCTTTTCATTTCTATGGAGGTTATATTTGATTCTGTTTTTAATTACTCTCTTACTTTTATGAACGTCACCATTAGTCTTAGTTTTCCTTCTCTTATGAATCTCATACTCATCCAAGTCAACTTGAATTTGTTTTCATCTAATGCACTGTTTATCCTCTTATTTGTTTTTCTTTAGTCAAAGGTTCTTTCTTGAGAATTTTCTATTGATTGAGTTGTCTCTCCTTATGCGTCTTGTATTCCTTTGGATCAATTGATAACTTGTTTGATATTCCAAGCCTAGTGAATTTTTGTTTGAATTTCATTGATTTAAAGATCCTTTCTTGTAGATTTCCTTTTAAGTGCATTTTAATCTCTTGAATATTCCTGTGAAGGTGGTAATTTCAAGTATACTTCCGGAGTTTTGTTTTGAACTATTTTTAAAGAAGTTTTGAACTCTCTTTGAAGGAGTTTCAAATTAAATTTTCTTACTTGATTGTAATTGAAAATCATTTATTAAATTTTGATAAGGTTGTTTTGACTTAGCATACACTTCTTTACGTGATGTTCTAAAGACCTTATTGTGCGTACGCGGCTCTGGCGCGCATACGCTAAGGTGAAAATTTTCAGGCACTCGCGTATGCAGCAGTTGGCATGCGACGCGGACCAGCCCTTCTATTTCGCATACTCGCGTATGCGAAAAGGTGTTCGCGTTCGCGGAACCTGCTTTTGATAAAAGTGTGTTTACGAAAATTTTTACCTCGGATTTCTCTTTTCTAAATAGATTTTGACTTCTTCTATCTTTGGTATAACTTTCATACACATTTAATTGAATATTAACTTTGAGAAATTTTTGAACAAACCTTTGATTTCCTTCCCAGTTTTATGCATACTTTTGGTTAAGTTGTGCACCTAACTACCTTTCTAAATATTTGAGGAAATAATTTGCTTTTAGCCAAACTAGTGTTCATTTGTTTTAAAACTCTACATAATCCATTTCAACATAAAATTGTATTAAAGTAACGCCACATTTATATGCTTGTTATTCTTTTACAAAATGTTTGTTGCGCATCTTTTCTTTGAGAATGTGAAATGGTTTTTGAAAAAGTTTCCATTCTTTATGAGCAATTCATTCGAAAGTATTCTTAATTCTACTCGAGTCTTATGAGCTTTGTCTTTGGTCTTAGACATTCTTTTTCTGTAAACCTCATATTCCTTGACTCGACTTGATTTTGTTTCAAACTACTGCACTACTTTTTCTTTTGTTATTTCTATTGGATTTTGTTAATTTGGGAGTCATTTTTGAGATTTCCAAACTAATTTTCTTTCTGGCACTCTTCATTCCCTGTGCATCCCTGATTACTTATGATCTCAACAATCCTTTCAAGCTCTTGCGGATTTCGTCCTTGTCGCTTGTCCTTTTCCAAGGTCTTGTATTCTTCTGAATAAACTCGAGGATTGCTTTAGAGTCACGTATGACCTTTAGGCGTAGCAAACGAAACTTTAAAATGTTGTTCGTGAACGTGAAAGGTGGATCGGTAAGTGTACAATGTTATGAGAAGTTGTGGGAGTTTCGGTTCTCGCGAATGAGTTTGCAGATGTTAGGCTTGTGACTGGTTATGGGGTTGTGAAGTGACTGATGGAGTTGAAAAGTTGAAGTTTTGAAGTTGGTACGAGGTTTGTGCACCAACGTTATCCTGTTTATTTACATCAACATGTTTTCAAACTTTTGCCACCTAGATACCCCCTTTGTTTTTGCAAACACCTAACTAGAACACTTGTACCTTCTTGTGCTTCAAGTTTTGGTAAAATAGTAGCCCCATGGGATATCTTTGTTTTGAACCATCTTGTAACTGTTGCTTTAGACCACACTTTTCCCTTACACCTAGGTTTTACGAGTTATCCGGTATTTGGAAAATTATATTTATATATATGCCAAGACCTTTGCTTTTCTAAAGAATACAAAAATAAGGTAATCGAAACTATTTTAGTATTTTGTGTATTAAGTTAATTTTCGAGGACGAAAATTTTTATAAATGGGATAGGATGTAAGACCCCGAATTTTGAAAAGTTATTAATAAATTATTTATATTTCATTATATTTATTTAAGATCATATTTTTGGAGATTTTTATATATAAGTTGAGTAAATTTTTATTTATTATTTATAGTTCTTATAAATGATAAATAATGAGTATTTTATATGCCTTAATTTTAACATATAGATTTTTAACCTTATTTTATAAATAAATAATTTACTTATCTCCAATTTTTATTAAATTGGTATTTAACTGAAAATAATTTACATATTGATAATTAAAATGTATTTTTTTAAAGATAGATACTTTATATTTAATTTAACTTTTAATTATTATTCTATCTTTTTATTTATTTTATAAAATTATATTTTTACCCCTATTTTATTAAAATTTCCTAATCTACCTCAAACCCTAATTTTCTACCCTAACTCACCCTCACTCTTCTCCCAGTGCCACAAACTTTCTCCATACCCTAACACTCATCAGCTTCAGCTTCAGACAAGAAGAAACGAAAGAAAGAAGAACGAAAAGGAAGAGGGAAAGAAGGAAAGGGGGAGGAAGAGAGGGAAACCCGTGAGGGAGGGAGAGCGCCAGGGGAGGAGATGTCCGCACCGCCACCATTGCGTCACCTACGCCGTCGCCACCGTCAGTCGCACCACCACCCAGCATGTTATCACCGCTGGTCTGCCAAGGAGCCGCCATCAAGACACAAAACTGCGTGAGGAGAAGGAGGTAAAACCGTTATGCAACCGTCGCTGTCTTCGTCGCGTGTGGAGTTGCCGTCGTTGACGAGCCCGGCCACCGCCCAGTTGCATCACCGTCATGAAGTCCTTGCCACCGTCTTTCCCTTTGCAAATCGTTTCCATGATTGGAGCAGAGGACGAGAGAGAAAGCTCGCGGTGGGGGAAAGGGGAGGCGCCGCCGTTCTGCGCAAAGCTATGAACCCCGTCGCGCGCTCCGTCATTTCTGTTTCTGGGAGCTGCCGCCAAGAAAATGCCTTTACCACCGCTTTATTCCGGCATCCTTCTTGGGCACGGTAACTTTCTTTTTTTCGGAACTCTTAGTGTTAATGTTCTGTTGAAGTTTGTTGACGATGTTGAGATCTTGATTACCGTAGGGTCAAGCCCCGAGGTTTACATGTCGAATTTTAGGTTGTCGTTGAACCACCGATGTTTCTGGCCACTGTCGAAGCTGCCGCCGAGTCAGTTTGGGATTGCGGCTACTCAGTTTTGCTGTTACCGTAAGTGTACTCTATTTCGAACCCTCATCGTTAGTTTTCCGTTATGTGGTTTAAGATTTCTGCGATATTAATGTTTTTAGGAATTAGAAATCGGGTTTGCATGTTGTGATTGAGGCTGTTCTGCTATTGGGAAAGCAAGCAGAGCTGAGGTTTTGGTTGCTGTTGATTCTGGGCTGAGAGAAAAGAGTTCAGTTGACACGTTTGGGTTATGGTTTCACTTATCGAGGTAGGGGCTTTTTCAGAAAACTAAACTTTATAATTCGGAGTTGCTATATGTGGATATTGATGTGAGTAATATACTCCTAGTGATTGTATAAGTCTTATGTATTGTTTGGTTGTCTTGGATGGATACAAATGTTTGTTTGACTGGATTATTATTTGGTTTTGTGAAACAGACGTTTCATGAAGCGTTTCTTTAAAGTTGTTTCTTTAAAATTTTGAAATTGTGTTTAATCCGTTGCAAATGAGGTTGTTTCTTGAAATATGAATTTTCGGAATTAGTATGATTTTAAACTAATTTGATTTTGAACCATGGAAAGGGCTGCGGAATAGTTTGGTTGGGAATCGAAAAGGGTGGCAAAGTCCAAGTTTTAGGGGAGATGTTGCCAAATTTTTATGAGATTTAAGATTCTGTTTTAAAATGTGATTTAGAAAAGGAATGAATTTGAGAGGTTCTATTATTTGGTTTTTGATTTATTAAGAAATAGATGTTTCGAGTTAAATTTATTTAAGAAAATTTTATGTTTTAAGATTGATTTAAATATGAAAGAACCTATGTTTTGAAGTTTGATTAAAGAAGTACCTTTGGAGAAGTTTTAGTGGATTTTAAAAGAAATTGAACTTTGATTAATTAAATTCGGTTTGCTTTTGAAGTATTCTTTAAATTTTGACTTAACAAGACTAAACAATTCTGAGCCTCGGAAAGGTTTTCGATTTAAGAATGAAATGAAATTGGTTTTTGGGCTTAAATAATTTTG
Source organism: Arachis ipaensis (assembly GCF_000816755.2). Classification (NCBI taxonomy): domain Eukaryota; kingdom Viridiplantae; phylum Streptophyta; class Magnoliopsida; order Fabales; family Fabaceae; genus Arachis; species Arachis ipaensis. Next base: position 50,985,103 of record NC_029791.2, read on the forward strand.
CTTTTGAAAGTGGTTTGGAATGTTTAGCTTACATGCCTTGGTTTTGGCTTTAAATATTTATTTTGATCAATTTCAATTCAAGTAACTATGATTTCGAGTATTTCTAAAAATATTTAAAAAATGTGTAGGTTATTCTTCCCTAGAGTCTTGAGTCTTTGCCAAGGTTGTTAATTAATGACTCTGATTTAAAATAGTCAAACAAATTATTTTAAAGTGAAAGATTGAGTCTTTTCAAAGAAAATCTCCTTTTGATATGATATTTCTGAAAGTCTTTTGGAAGTTTTGAAAAATATCACATAAAGTGGCTATGTTTTGAAAGAGAATCGATTTTGAGGAAAAAGTGAATTATGAACTTGGAATAATTTGAAGTATGAGGAATTTTGAATTTTGAAATAAAGATGAGCATGATTTTGGATTTTAAAGAAAAGTGATTTGAGGAGAAAGTGATATATGGCAAGAATGATGATTTGACTTGGTATGAATTATTAACGAAGAGCGAAAATGATAATGAATGAATATGTGGCTTTGCACTTCTTTTATTTGAGATACGAATTTTCCTGGGTAAAGTATCGTAGCTAGCCACCACATGTTCCATGTTGAGACTCGATACTCTGTTAACCCTACGACATAAGGGTGACCGGGCACTTATAAATTCCTAGGAAGGTTGACCCCCATTGAGCAATTTTATGTATATTAGAAAAAGTTATGCATAGACTCTAGGGGATGCGCGTCAGGGGACAGTCCAGGGTTTAGCAGCCGGACTTGCCGAGTTGGCTTGATAATCGACAGATGAGACTCATTAGGCATAGGGCAGGCATGCATCATATGCATCTAAGTGACATTGTTTGGGTGTGCATATTGTAATTGGTTTGCCTATATGAATAATTATGTTTAATTGTTAATTGCTCAACTTGATGTAACTGCTTGATTGTGCTTGAACCTTCTACTTGTGTTTGTGACTGAAATTGGTTGAATTTGTGGTGAATTGGCTGTGATTGATTATGAGATGGGCCAAAGGCCGTGTTTGATTTAAATTTTTGTTTTAGAAAAATATGAAAAACTAAACTGGTTCAGCATAGACTTAATAAACCTATGCGTGGAACAGCTTGGTCATTCATGCTGTCTAGGGAAAACTTTTAAAAAGGCTTCTGGATTTTTAAGAAATTAACAGCTTTCCCTTTCAGAAAGGATTTCGGATTTTGAATATTAAATCTTTGGTTTTGAAAAGATGCATAAGGCGGTTATTAATCACTGTATTTTAAAAATAGTTTTATTTCACATATCCTATTATAGTAATTCTCTAACCCAATAGTGAGAACCAGCGAGGACGATGTTCTCACTCCCCTACAGGTCTTTTCTTTGCAGGTTATGGACGATGAAGTTTGGAAGAGCCTATTTTATTTCTTTTCTGTTTAAACGATGTTTTATGTTGTATTAGTTACTTTTTCCCTCACCTTTATCTGTACATGTTTTTATAAGAGGGATAGGAATTTGATTATGTAATGCTTGTCAATTAATAATATGTAAATATATGTATTCTTTATGAGTATTGTAATTTATATTTTAAGTATGGATCTATGTTTTGAAAAATTCTGAAGCCCTTTTTGGCCCAAATCCAAGTCCAGAAGGCATAGACCAGAGGTTATAAAGTGGGGGAATGCATCCATTCAGGGAGAGCTCGCCAATTCTCACTTTCCATGATTTAGATTTAGTTTGAGAGAGGTTCTCTCCTCTCTCTCTTAGGATTAGGATTTAGGACTTCTCTTAGTTTTTAAGAGTAACTCTCGATCCAGAATTAATATTTACTTTAATTTATGTTTTTATGCCACTTTTACTTTAATGCTTTTATTCGTATCTATAAATGTTGCCAAATTGGCTTATGAACCCTTTCTATGTTATGAATTGAATTAATGATTATTTGAGGTATTTCAGTTATTGATTGCTTTCTCTTTAATTTGTGTTACCATTGCTTTCCATCTAAGGACACTTTTATTCCAGCAATTTTACTTTTTCCCCTTTTGGTCTTGGTTAAGAAATCAGTAACTCAATAGTTATTAAACTCAGCATAAGTGATAATCGTTATCTTGCTAATTGAACTGAACTTCAATAATCCCAACTTTTTCTTAGGAAATAAATAGGATTGGAAGGTCAAACTAATTAGTCCCTTGACTTTCCTTTGCTTTAGTAAAGGTTAACTAAGTGGAATTAAGATTCAACTTTCACTATTGTTGAGAGGAATAACTAAGTTGGACTTCCAATTTCTCTTACCTTGCCAAAAGTTTGCTTTACAGTATTTATTTATTTTAATTGCCACTTAAATTAATTGTCATATTTATTCCTCCTTCTTGAAACCCCGAATTTACAATCTCCATAGCCAATAATAAGAACATACCTCCTTGCAGTTCCTTGAGAAGACGACCCGAGGTTTGAATACTCGGTTAACAATTTTTAAGGGGTTTGTTACTTGTGACAACCAAAAACATTTGTGTGAAAGGACTTTTGAAGGTTTAGAAACTATACTTGCAACGAGGATTTATCCGCAAATTTCTAGACTACGCAAAAGTCTTCTCATCAAAATGGCGCCGTTGCCGGGGAACTGCTAACGTGTGCCTTATTATTGGTTATTGTAAATATTTTTCTTTTGCTTGTATATTTATTTTTATTTTTTTTCCTTTTTAATTTTATCTGCTACCATGAACTCTCACCCCTCTCGCTTTGAGTTTGGTTCTAACTTGGTTGAAGGAAATAGAAGTTACAACAGGAATATGCATCAAGGTCAGGCCAATCAAGGATGGATGGAGCCAAGAGGATATAATCAACCCTTTAGTCAACAACACCCTCCGAGATATCATGGACAAGGACCATTCTACCGTGCATACCCAGCTGAAGGATATGGTGGACAACCTTGTAACTACCAACAAGCCCCACCCCGTGCCTATAGACCATCCGTTCAACATAACCTCGAACCACCACACTCACAAGCTTCTCTTCACTATTCGCCACCGTATGATCCTTCCTTACCCCAGTACCAATCCAATCACTCCCAATCACCACCACTTTCCTATGTATCATGTCCAAATCCAGCACCCTGAGAATCAGAGGTTCGCCTGAAAGAAACAGTAAATAAACTTCAAACAACCATTCGACAACTGGAGCAAGCAGTAATCCAATGGGTTTCTAGACGCTCAAACATTCAAGGACCAACCACAGCCCCATGTGGACAATTTCATGAAGAGCGTAGCATGAAGGAGATACTAGAGACTCCAGTGGACAAGACAGAGCATGAATTCATACTAGAACAAGTAGAAGAAGCTGTCATTGTTCAAGAAGAAGAGTTGGTTGAAGATCTAGAAGATGCTGAACCTCCATGGGAATCCAGAGCTGAAGAGAACTCCGTCAAGGACGTTATAGTTGATGCTAAGGAGGATAGTGCACAACCCCCAAGGCAAGTCGTTTATGAAGAATCAGACAGAATAATCCAAGAAGCAAATTCCCTTGATAGTGATAGTCACAAGTCTAGCTCTCTTAGTAATGAACTTGCATCCGCAAGTGAATTCTCTGAGATTGAAGAATCTTCCCCAGACGAATACGAAGATGATGCAGAGGTAGATTTCTCTTAACCTCCAATCTATGACTCGAGTGATGAGGAAGACATAGAAGACTTTGACCAGGGTGATACTACATTTGAAGACTCTTGCAAGGAAGTGGAGAAATTCACAGAAGAACCCAAGGGAGAAGAACTTACAGAACCACCAGAAACACCTACCCCAAGGCCATTGCCACCCAATACAAGCTTCAAGTGGGTACAATCCTTAACCTATAACTTTACTTATTCACTTGAATATGGTTTGCTTGAAACAGATGGCTAGCTTAGAGCTCTTTGCGGCTCTAAGAGTAAGAGGGAAATGGCTCGTACTCAGAGCTGGTGCACAAGGTTCAATAAGGTTCCGCGCTTCAACTCGAAGTGCACGGATTGGTATCATGTTCAATCGAATGGATCACGGAGAATGTTTGGTCACCATGGTGAAAATCTACTTTTTAAACCGCCCAGATGGAAACATGTAGATCAAGACGGAGGCGGATTTAAAAGCAAGGCTTGGAATCATGGACTCTATCCTGACATTCATCATCCCGAGAGTCTGAAAATCTGTTTGAAGCTGCTCAGAAGCTTTACATGCCTAGTTTGGGACCCCGGAGGCTATTGGCATTCCAAGCATTGGTGGAGATTTCTGGATGAATTTAAACACAAGCCACCATAACAAGAAGCTCAACCAATGTCCAACTTACGGACTGTAACTAAAAGTGCTAGGTGGGAGACAACCCATCATGGTATTGTCGCTTCTTTTTCAGTTTATTTCATGTTATTTGTTTTTATTTTTACTTCCTTTTTATTTTACTTTATTGAACCTGGAATCATGCATAACACTCCTATTAATCATTGCATTCTGCATAAAAAAAGGGTGTACGACGCGACGGCATGCCCCATGCGATCGCGTCATAATGCGAAAACATAACCCACGCGACCGCAACAACCACGCGGCCGCGTGACCTGAAGATCGGCGTAAAGATCCAACGTCCAGAAAGTTAGGCTGGAATCGTGCGGCCCTTGTGCGATTTGCACAAATTGACCCACGCGATCGCATGCCCCATGCAATCGCGTCACTTGCACAATACCAATCCCACGCGACCGCGTGAGCGACGCGATTGCGTCGCATGGATTGCACAACACCCTAGAAGGAAACAAAGAGTTGCGCTGAAACAACGCTAGAATCGTGCGTCTAGCATAAATTCCAGCGACGCGATCGCGCGTCCCACGCGATCGCGTTTTCCCCTCTTCCACCCCTTCCATGCGATCGCGCGACCCACGCGATCGCGTCATCCCTATTTCACCCCCACCACACGACCGCGTGCCCCACGCGCCGCGCCGCCGTGCCCACCGCCGCCAACAGCCGCGCCGGACATCACCGCCACCACCCCCAGCCACCCCTGTACCCCAACCTCCTTCTTTCGCCTTCCAGGTTCTGCAACACATGATCCCTTTTATCCGTTCGTATTTTTTCTTTTTTTTTTTCGTTTATGTTCATGTTTAGGATAACTATATGTGCATGTTGTAGTGGATTTTAGGTTGTTAGGTAGCCTAGGATGTGGTTAGTGGATTTAGGTCTGTTTACTTGCATTGTTCCTGTTTCTGCTTTATCATATTTGCAATTCTGCTGTTGCTGTGACTCTGTTCATATGCTGTCATTTCTTGCATTTGCTGCTTATTACTCTGAATTTTCATGTTTCTATTCATTATCTGTAACTGCAGCTTGATTTTTAATTCATATGAACTGCTTTGGTTATTGTTTATTTTCCGGGATAATCCAATTTTAGCCGGAATACTGCCCAAATTTCTATAAAAATGTTTTCACTCATGTTTCAGTTTGGCAATTTGAACTTTGTTTTCCTCTGCTTTAACCAAACCATTTCATGAATGCCTGGGCATGCATTCTTATCCTTTTTGATTTTCTGGTTTATAAACTGCATTTGTGATGTTTTGATTCCAATTTTTACTTTCTTTATATCTATTTGAATCAGCATCAACTTGCTTTCTTGTTTGGTTGTGAGTTACTTATAGTTCCTACCTGTGAATCCTTGTTACATGGAATATTTTCTTTATGCCACTTACCTTAACCCACTTTTTACTGACTCCCTGATTTTAAATTACTAACTTCTTTTTCAAATTCTAACCAAGCTAACCTTTTAAAATCTCTTTTCTGGTTTTTCACTTTCCTTTAACTTTCTAACCATGGCATAATGATAATTTTTTCTGTTTAACATGAATTCAATTACATTTTGGATTGTGAAATTTTCCTTTTGAACTTTTCATTCCTATACAATCCTGAATGCACATTTACTTAACTCATTTACCTCATTCTAATTCTCCTGTGCCACTCTGTGTTTTCATTGATTCTTTGCCTATTTGCTTTCCTATTTTTATATATCCTGGTTTTCCATTTTTCAGGATTTCTGCCAGTCAGAGGAAAGGTAAAGGCAAAGCTACAACTGGCAAGCGTAAAAGAGGAGAATCAGCCGTGTCCATCATTGATCTCATGCACGATTCCTCCTGGCAGGAGAAGAACTTTACCCAGCAGGAAAAAGCTGACCAGCTGCTCCCTGCAAATGATTCCGTAAAATTTGCAAACCGATACTGTGAGCTGAAGTATCCGGCATTTGCAAACTCCAGGAACCTATACCTGGAGAGAACTCTGAAGATTCCAGAAGCACTCAAGCAATACACCACTGAGCAAATCAAGCAAAGAGGCTGGTTCTTTCTGGAGAGAGCACCGACAGAGGTCAATGCATCTTGGGTTAGGGAATTCTACTGCAACTACTACATCACCACCCTAGATGCAGTGAACCTGAGAGGAAAGTAGATTCTGGTCACTGAGGAGGCCATTGAGGACATCCTACAGCTTCCACCTAAGTCTGATCAGCCTGATGGTTACAAAAAGGCTGAGGAGGACATGCGCTATATGCGATTTGATTGGGATGCTGTTAAGTCACGGATAGCCCTCGACCCGACTGTTTCTTGGGAGATGGGTCAGGACACCACTATGCCTAGAGGGATCAAGAGGGCATATTTGAATGATGAGGCTCGGTTATGGCATCAGATCCTGAGTAATTTTGTGATGCCAAGTACTCATGAGACGGAGATCCTGGCTGCTATGATCACTCTCCTATAGTGTGTGATGGAGGGTAAGGACCTGTACTTGCCACGCTTTATCTGGCATTATATGGCCAGGGTCCACGTCCGTGGCACCCTCCCCTTTCCTTATCTGGTTACACAGCTAGGCCGTCGAGCTGACGTGCCATGGGAGGATGCCGATGAGAGACCACCAGCGGCGGACTGCAGGAAGATCATTCCTCACAGCAGGAACTTCCTGGCCTTGGGCTACAGACCACCACCCTTCACTGCTACTGCTGAGCCAGCCCCACCGTTTGTTGGACCCTCTTCCACCACAGTTGCCCCTGCCACCACCACTGCACCTCCACCTGCCTCAGAGCCAGTGTACCACCTCGTGCACCGCTTATTCCGACAGATTGATCAGATGGAGCGCCGTAACTGGCGGCGGTATGAGAGATCGGAGCGTCGCAGCAAGCGACGCTATGCGCATCTGAAGCTGATGATCCGACAAGGCAGTGACATCCCCTCCGAGCCTGACACACCATCAGAGCCATCAGAGGAGGAGGAGGATGAGCACGAGGAGGAGATTCATTCCCAGGAGGAGACCCATCCGCAGGCAGGGACAGAGCAGGCTGCCCCACATCAGGAGGTTCCCCATCAGATTGAGGCTGCAGATCCGGAGATCCTGATCCAGTCAGCACCTCCTCTGCAGCAACCAGATCCTCAGCCAGTCACCACCACTGAGACACCAGCCACCATCCCTACCAGTGATGACACCCCTTCACACCCGGCTTGACTGAGCATCAGGGACGATGCTTCACTTTAAGTGTGGGGAAGTCGCCATCTCTGGCGTTTTATTTTGGTGAACCACTACATCTCTTTTTCTTTTATTTTGGGATATTTTTCTATATTTTTCTCTTTATTTTTATTTTCTGAGTACTTATACACTGCCACTCTTATGTATTTTTACTCTATTTTCTGCATTTTGTATTTTTAGTTCATATTTTAGTTATTTAGTTTAGTCTGCAATTCTAACTTATTAGTGGATCAATTAGTATAGTTTACCCTTTTTAACATAAGATAGCTTAGTTATAGCTTAGTTTAATTTAATAAATATAAAAAGGAAGTAAGCTAGGAACTTGAACATAATAGATTAAAATCCATAAACCCTGTATATATAGCATTACATCATGTAGTTAAGTTAACAACATTTCATCAAGGAGTAACACTAAAACTTTAAAGCCATTCAATATAAGTTTTACATTGAGAATAATGAGAATTTTTAACTAAACCTGTATGACATACATAACTGATAAATGATTTTTGAGCTAGAGAACACATAGCCTGTGAGTTTTGAGCTTAATTGTATGGTTACATTTAAACCATAATTTTTATTCCTGTGTGTTCCACCCTTCTTTTATATTCTGATATTCTTTACTTTGTTTTAATCTATATGTCCAAATATAGAATATAGATATAGATACATACCAAAAGAATGATTGAGGCCATCAATTGATTTTAAGCTCACTTATCCCAAAATAACCTACCTTTCACATCACCCTTGTTAGCCCCCTTGAGCCTTTAAATTCTCTTTTATTCTATTAACCACACTACTAGCCTTAAGCTGAAAAACAAACAAAAAATCCCAAGTTGAATCCTTGGTTAGCTTAAGATAGAAAATTATGAATAGTTTAATTGTGGGAAACCTATTGGGAATATGGATGATAAAAACAAAAGGTAGAAGAGTTGAAAAGAATAAAATAATTCAACTAAGAAATTTTTGGGAAGCATTCTCATGAGAAATCAAAGTGATTAAATTACTATGTGTATTAAAAAACATTTCAAAAATAAAGGGGTAAAGAATTCCCCAAATGCAAAAATAAAAGCAATGCACATGGAATAAGAATAAAAAAAAATTGAAACATGAGCATGTAACAACAAGTAGGAAAATATGGGAAAATAGGTAAAAAAGTTTTGTCTTACTAAATATGTATGTTAGGTGAGATTTTAGTCTAATTAAGGATTCACTTATTAGCTCACTTAGCCTTATACATATATCCTTACCTTTACCTTGGCCCCATTATAACCTTAATTAAAGACCTCATGATTTTTGGTATGACTGTATTCTATAATTGTTGATTGGTTAGATGAAGAACAAAGTTATAGAAAGGAAGAATAAAAAGAGGAATAGAGTGATTAACCCAATAAACATTGAGTAACTAGAGAGTAAACACAAATCCAGTGAGGGTTCAATAGCTCATTAACATTTATCTCTGTTTGAATTATCTAATTGTCTTGCAAATGTTTCTTCTCCCATCTCAATTGTAAAAGTGCTTATTGATTATCTAAGGCTTGGCTATATATACATATATGACTCTTTGAGAATGTGAATTAATTTAACTACCTGTAAGCTTTATATATGAGTGAATAAATTAGAATTGCATGATGCATCATTCATTTAGGTAGTTGCATTTAGAATAGGTTGCATTGCATAACATTCCACCACTTTAACCTTACCTTATTCTTTACCTTGGATTTAGCATGAGGACATGCTATAGTTTAAGTGTGGGGAGGTTGATAAACCCATATTTCATGAGTTATTTTGTGCTTAATTTGAGTGATTTATTCAATCCTTCACCCACTTATTCATATTAATTGCATGGTTTTACTTTCCCTTCCTCATTATGTGATATATGTGAAAAACATGTTTTCTAAGCTTTAAAATTAATTATTTTTAATTACCTTTATTTCCATTCGATGCCGTGATTAGTGTATTGACTAGTTTCAGATTTTCTAAGGCAGAATGACTTAAAGGATGGAAAGGAAACATACAACATTGGAAGGAAAGCACAAAACGGAGCTTCTGAGGAAATTGGCATCCACGCAATCGCATGGGCGACGCGGACGCGTGCCAAGCGCAAAGAAGCAGCGACGCGGTTGCATGATAAACGTGACCGCGTGGCAAGCAAAAGCTCTGAACGACGCGACCACGTGACCCACGCGGACGCGTGACAGAGGCCACGCACCAAAAATTGCAGAAAACGCTCAGAGCGAATTCTGAAGCCCTTTTTGGCCCAAATCCAAGTCCAGAAGGCATAGACCAGAGGTTATAAAGTGGGGGAATGCATCCATTCAGGGAGAGCTCGCCAATTCTCACTTTCCATGATTTAGATTTAGTTTGAGAGAGGTTCTCTCCTCTCTCTTAGGATTAGGATTTAGGACTTCTCTTAATTTTTAAGAGTAACTCTCGATCCAGGTTTAATATTTACTTTAATTTATGTTTCTATGCCACTTTTACTTTTAATGCTTTTATTCGTATCTATAAATGTTGCCAAATTGGCTTATGAACCCTTTCTATGTTACGAATTGAATTAATGATTATTTGAGGTATTTCAGTTATTGATTGCTTTCTCTTTAATTTGTGTTACCATTGCTTTCCATCTAAGGACACTTTTATTCTAGCAATTTTACTTTTTCCCCTTTTGGTCTTGGTTAAGAAATCAGTAACTCAACAGTTATTAAACTCAGCATAAGTGATAATCGTTATCTTGCTAATTGAACTGAACTTCAATAATCCCAACTTTTTCTTAGGAAATAAATAGGATTGGAAGGTCAAACTAATTAGTTCCTTGACTTTCCTTTGCTTTAGTAAAGGTTAACTAAGTGGAATTAAGATTCAACTTTCACTATTGTTGAGAGGAATAACTAAGTTGGACTTCCAATTTCTCTTACCTTGCCAAAAGTTTGCTTTATAGTATTTATTTATTTTAATTGCCATTTAAATTAATTGTCAAATTTATTCCTCCTTCTTGAAACCCCGAATTTACAATCTCCATAGCCAATAATAAGAACATACCTCCTTGCAGTTCCTTGAGAAGACGACCCGAGGTTTGAATACTCGGTTAACAATTTTTAAGGGGTTTGTTACTTGTGACAACCAAAAATGTTTGTGTGAAAGGACTTTTGAAGGTTTAGAAACTATACTTGCAATGAGGATTTATCCGAAAATTTCTAGACCACGCAAAAGTCTTCTCATCAGCTTCCTTCAATGGTAAGCTGTATGATCCTCTCGGATGAAAACTACCAGGTACGATCTCTGCACTATTAATCAACTGTTGGATTTCTCGTTTCGAATGAAAAATACCATGTACAGCTACCGCACGGCTAATCATCTGTCGGTTCTCACTAGCGTCGGAATAGGACCCTTATCCTTTTGCACACTGTCATTGCGCCCAACATTCGTGAGTTTGAAGCTCGTCATAGTCATCCCTTCCCAGATCCTACACGGAATACCACAGATAAGGTTTAGACTTTTCGGATCCCAGGAATGCTGCCAATTGGTTCTAGCCTCTACCACGAATGTTCTAACTTCCGGACTCGGTCCGTGGATTAGAGACCCAAGAGATACACACTCAAGCTGTTGCCCAATGACTACGTTGAGCTCAGATAGAACGGGAGTGGTTGTCAGGCACGCGTTCATAGGTTTAAGAATAATGATGAGTGTCACAGATCATCATGTTCTCTATATTGAAGTACGAGTGAGTATCTTAGAATAGAATCAAGCGTGATTGAATAGAAAACAGTAGTAATTGCATTAATCCATTGAAACACAACAGAGCTCCTCACCTCCACCTATGGGGTTTAGAGACTCATGCCATAGAAGATACAATATGAAGTGTAAAATATCATGAGTTACAGAATGAATCCCTAAAAATAGTTTTTATACTAGATTAGTAACTTAGGGTTACAGAAAATGAGTAACTAGGTGTAGATAGTGCAGAATTCCACTTCCAGGACCCACTTGGTGAGTGTTTGGGCTAAGCTTTCAAGCTTACACGTGCATATCCCTCAAGTTGGAGTTAAACGCCACCCTGGGTGCCAAAATGGGCGTTTAATGCCAAGAAATGTGCCAGTTCTGGCGTTTTACGCCAGAAAGTTTTTGGCTGGATTTTAACGCCAATTTGGGACATCAAATCTCGGGCAAAGTATAAACTATTATATATTGCTGGAAAGCCCAAGAAAACAGTAGTAATTGCATTAATCCATTGAAACACAGCAGAGCTCCTCACCTCCACCTATGGGGTTTAGAGACTCATGCCATAGAAGATACAATATGAAGTGTAAAATATCATGAGTTACAGAATGAATCCCTAAAAATAGATTTTATACTAGATTAGTAACTTAGGGTTACAGAAAATGAGTAACTAGGTGTAGATAGTGCAGAATTCCACTTCCAGGACCCACTTGGTGAGTGTTTGGGCTAAGCTTTCAAGCTTACACGTGCATATGCCTCAAGTTGGAGTTAAACGCCACCCTGGGTGCCAAAATGGGCGTTTAACGCCAAGAAATGTGCCAGTTTTGGCGTTTTACGCCAGAAAGTTTTTGGCTGGATTTTAACGCCAATTTGGGCCATCAAATCTCGGGAAAAGTATAAACTATTATATATTGCTGAAAAGCCCAAGATGTCTAATTTCCAACGCAATTGAGAGCGCACCAATTGGGCCTCTGTAGCTCCAGAAAATCTACTTCGAGTGCAGGAGGGTCAAAATCCAACAGCATCTGCAGTCCTTTCTCAGCCTCTGAATCAGATTTTTGCTCAGGTCCCTCAATTTCATCCAGAAAATACCTGAAATTACAGAAAAACACACAAACTCATAGTAAAGTCCAAAATTGTGATTTTTGAATAAAAACTAATAAAAATATAATAAAAAGTAAATAAAACATACTAAAAACTACCTAAAAATAATGCCAAAAATGGTATAAATTATCCGCTCATCACAACACCAAACTTAAATTGTTGCTTGTCTCCAAGCAACTAAAAACAAAATAGGATAAAAAGAAGAGAATATACAATAAATTTCAAACATATCAATGAAGATTAGTTTCAATTAGATGAGCGGGACTAGTAGCTTTTTGCTTCTGAACAATTTTGGCCTCTCACTTTATCCTTTGAAGTTCAGAATGATTGGTATCCATAGGAACTTAGAATTCAGATAGTGTTATTGATTCTCCTAGTTCAGTATGTTGAATCTTGAACACAACTACTTTATGAGTCTTGGCCGTGACCCTAAGCATTTTGTTTTCCAGTATTACCACCGGATACATAAATGCCACAGACACATAACTAGGTGAACCTTTTCAGATTGTGACTCAGCTTTGCTAGAGTCCCCAGTTAGAGGTTCCCAGAGCTCTTAAGCACTCTCTTTTTGCTTTGGACCACGACTTTAACCGCTCAGTCTCAAGCTTTTCACTTGACACCTTCACGCCACAAGCACATGGTTAGGGACAGCTTGATTTAGCCGCTTAGGCCAGGATTTTGTTCCATTAGGCCCTCCTATCCATTAATGCTCAAAGCCTTGGATCCTTTTTACCCTTGCACTTTAGTTTAAAGTTTTATTGGCTTTTTCTGCTTGCTTTTTCTTTTTTTTTTCTATGTTTTTTCGCCTTTTTTTTTCGCAAGCTTTGTTTTTTTCACTGCTTTTTCTTGCTTCGGGAATCAATTTTATGATTTTTCAGATTATCAATAACATTTCTCCTTTTTCATTATTCTTTCAAGAGCCAACAATTTTAACATTCATAAACTTCACTATAAAAAATATGCACTGTTCAAGCATTCATTCAGAAAACAAAAAGTATTGCCGCCACATCAAAATAATTAAACTAATTTCAAGATAAATTTCAAAATTATGCACTTCTTGTTCTTTTGCAAATAAAAACATTTTTTATTTTAGAAAGGTGAGAGATTCATAGAATCATTCATAGCTTTAAGACATAGACTCTAAACACTAATGATCATGTAATGAAGACACAAACATAGTCAAAACATAAAGCATAAAAACCGAAAACAGAAAAGAAAATAAACAAGGAGATTAAAGAACGGGTCCACCTTAGTGATGGTGGCTTCTTCTTCCTTTTGAAGAACCAATGGAGCTTTTGATCTCCTTTTTGTCTCTTTCTTGCCTTTGTTGCTCCTCTTCCTAGAGGTTTCTCCAGCCTTAGGTGCCATTAATGGTTATGGCAAGCAAAAAGCTGAGCTTTTCCATACCAAACTTAAAAGCTTTGCTCGTCCTCGAGCAAAATCAAATAGAAGGGAGTAAAAGAAGAATGATGCAATTAATTTTGAAAACTTATTACTGTATGCAAGAAAAATTAAAAAGAGTTGAAAAGAATTTTGAAAAGATATGTAAGTTTTGAAAACGTTTTGGAAGGAATTGAAAAGAATTGAAAAAGAATTACAAAGAATAGGAAAGATTATTAATTTTTGAAAATAAAAATTGAAAGATGAACGTTTAAAATATGTTTGATGCAAAAAATTATGAATTAAAACATGAAAAATTAAATAAAATTTGAATTGGAAACAAAATTACCACCCTTGTGTCATCCTGGCGTTAAACGCCCAGAATGATATCCATTCTGGCATTTAACGCCCACTTGACTGCCTCTTTGGGTGTTTAACGCCCAGCCAGATACCCTGGCTGGCGTTAAATGCCAGGAATCCTTCTTTACTGGGCATTTTTCTGAACGCCCCGAATGTTGCCAATTCTGGCGTTAAACACCCAGAATGCTGCCTGCATGGGCGTTGAACGCCCATTCTGCTATCCTTACTGGCGTTTAAACTCTAGTAAGCCTGTCCTCCAGGGTGTGATATTTTTGATGCTGTTTTTTATTTTGCTTTAATTCTGCAGCTGTTTTTGTGACTCCACATGATCATCAACCTAAAGAAAACATGAACTAACAATGGAAAATGAAATGAAAAAGTAATTAACATAGATAAATAAGATTGGGTTGCTTCCCAATAAGCGCTTCTTTACTGTCTTTAGCTGGACTTTTACTGAGCTTTTAATTTAGTCTCAGTTTTGAGCATTCTTACTCAACATTGCCTTCAAGATAATGTTTGACTCTCTGTCCGTTAACAATGAACTTTTTGTTAAAGTCAATATCCTGAAGCTCTACATATCCATATGGTGGCACACTTATAATCACATATGGTCCCTTCCACCGGAATTTCAATTTCCCAGGGAACAATCTGAGCCTAGAGTTAAATAGCAGAACCTTCTGTCCTGACTCAAAGACTCTAGATGACAGCCTTTTGTCATGCCACCTTTTTGCTTTCTCCTTGTAGATTTTAGCATTTTCGAAAGCATTGAGTCTGAACTCCTCCAACTCATTCAATTGGAGTAATCTGTTCTCTCCAACTACCTTAGCATCAAGGTTTAGGAATCTGGTTGCCTAGTAGGCCTTGTGTTTCAGTTCCACTGGCAGATGACAGGCTTTTCCATACACAAGCTGGTATGGAGAGGTGCCTATAGGAGTCTTGAATGCGGTTCTGTATGCCCACAGAGCATCATCCAGACTTCTTGCCCAATCCCTTCTACGGGTACTTACAGTCCGTTCCAGGATTCGTTTTAGTTCTCTATTTGAGACTTCGGCTGCCCATTTGTCTGTGGATGATATGGAGTTGCCACTTTATGGTTAATTCCATATCGAACCAAAGCAGAGTCAAGTTGTTTATTACAGAAATGAGTGCCTCCATCACTGATCAGTATACTAGGGACACCGAACCTGCTGAAGATATGCTTCTGGAGGAACTTCATCACTATCTTAGTATCATTAGTAGGTGTTGCAATTGCCTCTACCCATTTAGATACATAGTCTACTGTCACCAGAATATAAGTGTTTGAGTATGATGGTGGGAAAGGTCCCATGAAGTCAATACCCCATACATCAAACAACTTAATCTCTAAGATCCCTTGCTGAGGCATGGCATAACCGTGAGGCAGATTACCAGCTCTCTGGCAGCTGTCACAGTTACGTATAAACTCTCGGGAGTCTCTATAGAGGGTAGGCCAGTAGAAGCCGCATTGGAGAACCTTGGTGGCTGTTCGCTCACCTCCGAAATGTCCTCCATATTGTGATCCATGGTAATGCCATAGGATCTTCTGTGCCTCTTCCCTAAGTACACATCTACGGATTACTCCGTCTGCACACCTCTTAAAAAGATATGGTTCATCCCACAAGTAGTACTTTGCATCAGAAATCAATTTTTTTGTTTGCTGCTTACTGTACTCTTTGGGTATGAATCTCACGGCTTTATAGTTTGCAATGTCTGCAAACCATGGTACTTTCTGAATGGCAAAGAGTTTCTCATCTGGGAAGTTTTTAGAGATCTCAGTAGGAGGGAGGGACGATCCTGCTACTGGTTCTATCCGGGACAGGTGATCAGCTACTTGGTTCTCTGTCCCTTTTCTGTCTCTTATTTCTATATCAAACTCTTGCAGAAGCAACACCCATCTTATGAGTCTGGGTTTTGAATCCTGCTTTGTGAGGAGATATTTTAGAGCAGCATGGTCAGTGTACACAATCACTTTTGATCCTACTAAATAAGATCTGAACTTGTCAATGGCATAAACTACTGCAAGCAAATCATTTTCTGTGGTTGTGTAATTCTTCTGTGCATCATTTAAAACATGGCTAGCATAATAAATGATATGCAGAAGCTTGTTATGCCTCTGTTCCAATACTGCACCAATGGCATGATCATTGGCATCACACATTAGTTCGAATGGTAATGTCCAGTCTGGTGCAGAAATGACTGGTGCTGTGACCAGCTTAGCTTTTAGAGTCTCAAACGCCTGCAGACACTCTGTGTCAAAGACAAATGGTGTATCAGCAGCTAGCAGATTGCTCAGAGGTTTTACAATTTTTGAAAAATCTTTTATAAACCTCCTATAGAATCCTGCATGCCCCAGAAAGCTTTTAATTGCCTTAACATTGGCAGGTGGTGGTAATTTTTCAATTACCTCTACCTTAACTTGATCCACCTCTATTCCCTTATTCGAAATTTTGTGCCCAAGGAAAATTCCTTCAGTCACCATGAAGTGACATTTCTCCCAGTTTAAAACCAGGTTGGTCTCTTGGCACCTTTTCAGAACAAGTGCTAGATGATCAAGACAAGAGCCGAATGAGTCTCCAAATACTGAGAAGTCATCCATGAAGACTTCCAGGAATTTCTCTACCATATCAGAGAAGATAGAGAGCATGCACCTCTGAAAGGTTGCAGGTGCATTACACAGGCCAAATGGCATCCTTCTGTAGGCAAATACTCCAGATAGACATGTGAATGTTGTTTTCTCTTGGTCCTGAGGATCTACTACAATTTGGTTGTAACCTGAATAGCCATCCAAAAAGTAGTAGTATTCATGGCATGCTAGTCTCTCTAGCATTTGGTCAATGAATGGTAAAGAAAAATGATTCTTCTTGGTGGCTGTATTGAGCCTTCTGTAGTCAATACACATACACCACCCTGTAACTGTTCTTGTAGGAACCAGTTCATTCTTTTCATTATGAAACCACTGTCATGCCTCCCTCCTTGTGAACAACGTGGACAGGTCTCACCCAGGGGCTATCAGAAATAGCATAAATAATCCCAGCCTCTAGTAACTTAGTGACCTCTTTCTGCACCACCTCCTTCATGGCTGGATTTAGCCGCCTCTGTGGTTGAACCACTGGCTTAGCATCATCCTCCAATAGGATCTTGTGCATGCATCTGGCTGGGCTAATGCCCTTAAGATCACTTATGGACCACCCAAGAGCTGTCTTGTGTGTCCTTAGCACCTGAATTAGTGCTTTCTCTTCCTGTGGCTTTAAAGCAGAGCTTATGATCACGGGAAAAGTGTCATCTTCTCCCAGAAATGCATATTTCAGGGATGGTGGTAGTGGTTTGAGCTCGGGTTTAGGAGGCTTCTCCTCTTCTTGAGGATTTTTCAGAGGTTCTTCTGTTTTCTCTAGTTCCTCCAGATCAGGCTGAACATCTTTAAAAATATCCTCTAGCTCTGATTCGAGACTCTCAGTCATATTGACCTCTTCCACCAGGGAGTCAATAATATCAGCGCTCATGCAGTCCTTTGATGTGTCTGGATGCTGCATAGCTTTGACAGCATTCAACTTAAACTCATCCTCATTTACTCTCAGGGTTATCTCCCCTTTTTGGACGTCAATGAGGGTTCGTCCAGTTGCTAGGAAAGGTCTTCCTAGAATGAGAGTTGCACTCTTGTGCTCCTCTATTTCCAGTACTACAAAGTCAGTGGGAAAGGCAAATGCCCCAACCTTGACAATCATGTCCTCAATTACGCCTGATGGAATCTTAATGGAGCCATCAGCAAGTTGGAGGCATATCCAGGTTGGTTTAACTTCATCAGTCAAACCAAGCTTTTTGATAGTGGATGCAGGTATTAGGTTGATACTTGCCCCAATATCACATAGAGTTGTCTTGGTACAAGCACCCTCTAATGTGCATGGTATCATAAAGCTTCCGGGATCTTTAAGCTTCTCTGGTAAGCTTTTCATAATGACTGCACTGCATTCTTCAGTGAGGAAAACTTTTTCAGTTTCTCTCCAATTTTTCTTATGACTTAAGATCTCTTTCATGAACTTAGCATAAGAGGGTATTTGCTCAAGTGCCTCTGCAAACGGAATCTTTATTTCAAGAGTCCTGAGATAGTCTGCAAAGCGGGCAAATTGATTATCCTATTCTGCTTGGCGGAGTTTCTAAGGATAAGGCATCTTGGCTTTATATTCTTCAACCTTAGTTGCTACAGGTTTACTTCCTACAGAAGTGGTTGGAGAAGCCTGCCTAAGGAGGTTGTTATCATCACTTGCATGTGTCTGATCCCCCATTGGCGTTTGAACGCCAGAATTGGGTGCTGTATGGGCGTTTAACGCCATATTGCCACCCTTTTCTGGCGTTTGGACGCCAAAATTGGTCATCCATTGGGCGTTTAATGCCAATTTTTCACCTTTTTCTAGCGTTTGAACGCCAGAATCATTCCTCTCTAGGCTCTTACTGTCCTTAGAGGGATTTTGGGTAGTGGCTTGGTCATCCTTTGTCAGTTGTTCCTTTCTTGGCTTTCTGCTGCCTTGAGTTGAGACATTCAATGTCTTCCCACTCCTTAAATGAACGGCTTGGCATTCTTCTGTTATCTGTTTAGATAACTGCTGTCTTGTCTGATTCAATTGTGCTTCTATATTCTTGTTAGCATTTTTAGTGTCTTGGAACATCTCTTTAAATTCAACTAACTGTTTTGTTATAAGAAGCAATTGCTGATTGAGTTCAACAACTTGTTCTGGAGGACTAAATTCAGTGGATACTGCCTTAGCCTCTTCTTTCATGGAGGATGATAAACCACTATTTTATGGTTTATCTTGTACTCAATTGAGTGGTTTTTATCAACTCTTTACCCACTTATTCATATTATTTGCATGTTTTACATTTTCCTTCCTGGTTTTGTGCTATGATTGAAAACATGCTTCTTTGATCTTATATTTGCTTATTATTAATCCTCTCTTATTACCATTAGATGCCTTGATATGTGTGTTAAGTGTTCTCAGAGATTACAGGGCAGGAATGGCTCAGAGGATAGAAAGGAAGCATGCAAAAGTGGAAGGAATACAAGAAGTTGGAGAAACTACTAAGCTGTCCAGCCTGACCTCTTCGTACTCAAACGGCTATAACTTTAGCTACAAAGGTCCAAATGACGCGGTTTCAGTTGCATTGGAAAGTAACGTCCGGGGATTCGATTTGATATATAATATGCCATAGTTGCCCTGACGCCAGGCGACGCGAACGCGTGATCCACGCGGACGCGTCGCATCTGCGAACTTCAATCCGCGCGGCCGCGTGGACGACGCCTCCGCGTCACTTGTCCGCGACCTGAACGTACCAGAATACGCAAGGGGCGATTTCTGGGCTATTTCTGACCCAGTTTTTGGCCCAGAAAGCACAGATTGGAGGCTATAAAGTGGGGGAATGCATCCATTCAGAGAGAGCTCGCCAATTTTCACTTTCCATGATTTAGATTTAGTCTTGAGAGAGGTTCTCTCCTCTCTCTCTTAGGATTTAGGACTTCTCTTAGTTTTTAAGAGTGACTCTCGATCCAGGTTTTATGTTTCTTTGTTTTAAGCTTCCCTTTTCACTTCTATTTATTTATTCCAGCACTTGAGTTGATTATTTACTTTTATAATTTAATTTATGAATTATTCCATGTTACAGATTGTTATTTGAATTAATGATATTTGAGGTATTCCAGTTTATGATTGCTCTCTTTAATTCATTGGCTTCCATCTAAGGATATTTTTATTCCAGCAATTTTACTTTTTCCCCTTTTGGTTTTGGTTAAGAAATCAGTAACTCAACATTATCAAACTCAACATAACTGATAAATCGCTATCTTGCTAATTGAACTGAACTTCAATAATCCCAACTTTTTCTTAGGAAATAAATAGGATTCAAAGGTCAAACTAATTAGTCCCTTGACTTTCCTTTGTTTTAGCAAAGGTTAACTAAGTGGAATTTAGATTCAACTTTCATTATTGTTGAGAGAGATAACTAAGTTGGACTTCCAATTTCTCTTACCTTGCCAAAAGTTTGCTTTACAGTTTTATTTATTTTAATTGTCATTTACTTTACTTGTCATTTAAATCACTAGCTTCTCACCTTCTAAACCCCGATTACAACCTTTATAGCCAATAATAAGAACATACTTTCTTGCAGTTCCTTGAGAAGACGACCCGAGGTTTGAATACTCGGTTAACAATTTTTAAAGGGGTTTGTTACTTATGACACCCAAAATGTTTGTATGAAAGGACTTTTGAAGGTTTAGAAACTATACTTGCAACGAGGATTTATCCGCAAATTTCTAGACCACGCAAAAGTTTCTCTCATCAGAGGACTCACTACTTAAGTAAAGATGTTGATTTCTAGCAACTGTATCAATGAGCTCTTGAGCCTCTTCAATTGTCTTTCTCATGTGTATAGATCCACCAGCTGAATGGTATAGAGACATCTGGACCTTTTCTGTAAGCCCGTAGTAGAAAATGTCTAACTGTACCCATTCTGAAAATATTTCAGAGGGACATTTCCTTAGCATCCCTATGTACCTCTCCCAGACATTATAAAGAGATTCATTATCCTCTTGTTTAAAGCCTTGGATGTCCAACCTTAGCTGTGTCATCCTTTTTGGAGGGAAATATTGATTCAGGAATTTGTCTAATAACTGTTTCCATGTTCTTATACTTGCTGTGGGTTGGTTATTTAATCACCTCTTAGCTTGATCTTTTACAGCAAATGAAAACAGTAATAATCTGTAGACATCCTGATCTACTTCTTTATCACGTACTGTGTCAGCAATTTGTAAGAACTGTGCCAGAAACTCAGTAGGTTCTTCCTGTGGAAGACCGGAATAGTGGCAATTTTGCTGCACCATGATAATGAGCTGAGGGTTTAGCTCAAAACTGCTGGCTCTGATGGGAGGTATACAGATACTACTCCCATATGAAGTAGTAATGGGGTTAGCATATGACCCCAGAGTCCTTCTGGACTGTTCATATCCACTTAGGTCCATGATGGAGAAAGGGAGATGATGTGAATTGTAAATAGAAATTTTATTTTATTTAATTAAGGACAAACCATAAAAAAGAGAATAAAATAAAATACTTGGAAAATAGAATATAAGTTTCGAAAGCTAAAAGGAAAAGAAATAAAAGAAATTCGAATACTAAAATGATTACTTAATTAAAAAGATTTCAAAAATTTTGGATATGATTTTCGAAAATTGAAGAGAGAAAAAGTGGTTAGGAAGTTTTCAAAAAGATATGTCTTAAAATTAAATATACTTGTAAGAGAATAAATAAAAGAAAAGATTTGAAAAGGATGTGATTTTAAAATTTGAAATTAGAAAAGATAAGATAAGTTAGGTAAGAGAAGATAAGTTTTAAAAAAAAGTTTTGAAATTTAAATTTTAAATTTGAAAATTGAATTTTAAACTTTGAAATTTGAAATTTAAAATTTGAATTTTGAATTTTGAATTTTGAAAAAGTCAACAATATAAGATAAAGATTTGAAAAAGATTTAAATTTTGAAAAGGTTTGATTTTAAATTTTTTTTTTAAAATTTAAATTTTGAAATTTGATTTTTGAATTTTAGAATTTAATTGAAATTTGAAATTTGAATTTGAAATAAGATAAGATATGATAAATGCAAATTTCGAAAATTCAATTAAAATAAAGAGGGGAGTGGTTGTCAGGCATGCGTTCATAGGTTTGAGAATAATGATGAGTGTCACGGATCATCATGTTCTCTATATTGAAGTACGAGTGAGTATCTTAGAATAGAATCAAGCGTGATTGAATAGAAAACAGTAGTAATTGCATTAATACATTGAAACACAGCAGAGCTCTTCACCCCCACCTATGGGGTTTAGAGACTCATGCCGTAGAAGATACAATATGAAGTGTAAAATGTCATGAGTTACAGAATGAATCCCTAAAAGTAGTTTTTATACTAGACTAGTAACTTAGGGTTACAGAAAATGAGTAACTAGGTGTAGATAGTACAGAATTCTACTTTCAGGACCCACTTGGTGAGTGTTTGGACTGAGCTTTCAAGCTTACACGTGCATATGCCTCAAGTTGGAGTTAAACGCCACCCTAGGTGCCAAAATAGGCGTTTAACGCCAAGAAATGTGCCAGTTCTGGCGTTTTACGCCAGAAAGTTTTTGGCTAACTTTTAACGCCAATTTGGGCCATCAAATCTCGGGCAAAGTATGAACTATTATATATTTCTGGAAAGCCCAAGATGTCTAATTCTCAACGCAATTGAGAGCGCACCAATTGGGCCTTTGTAGCTCGAGAAAATCTATTTTGAGTGCAGGAGGGTCAGAATCCAACAGCATCTGCAGTCCTTTCTCAGCCTCTGAATCAGATTTTTGCTCAGGTCCCTCAATTTCAGCCAGAAAAGACCTGAAATTACAGAAAAACACACAAACTCATAGTAAAGTCCAGAATTGTGATTTTTGAATAAAAACTAATAAAAATATAATAAAAAGTAAATAAAATATACTTAAAACTACCTAAAAACAATGCCAAAAAGGGTATAAATTATCCGCTCATCAATAGTTAGGGTGTTCCATCGGGTTGAGCGGCGAAGGGTAGGACCATCAGGATGAACGATAGTGTAAGTGGAGGAGGGGGAGGAAAATGAGGGTTGAGATAGAATGGAAACATGATATGACAGTATATTGAAAGATGGTTACACTGCCTAACCCTAATAATCTAAATTTAAAAATTAATTATTCTAATAAATTGAGAATCTGATTTTAATAACTAATTTAAGCTTCATTTTTTAAACTGTTGTTCGCGTTGTTCAACATATACATTGTTTACTTTCTTTTTTATAGGTTAAATAAGATAATTTTAAAAATTATGACATTAACATATTGTATTCAGGTGAATGGATATATTTTTCTGATAAGTAGAATAAGGTGAAATGTAAAAGTTTCTTTCAATTTCTCATGTTTTAATGAAATACATGTTTTTTTTTACATGTGTTTTGAGCTAAATTGGTATGTTAAATTAGTTTATTGTGTTGTACACTATCTGTTAGTAATCAAACTGAATCGATAAAATAAAATTAATGAAACATCCAAGATATTTTATGTTATAACAGTGAATAATTTGTCAGTAAAACGTTCTGTTTTTTAAAAAGTAAAATCTGATTGGCTTAAATGTAAATACAAAATTTTAATCTTTTAATCAATTTTTTTAATCAAGAGTTAACTGTTCATATTAGATAAATAGGTATTACTATTTTTTTTTATATTCTAGGACTATATATATGTGTATTATATAAGAAATAATAGTAAATGAATACCAAGTTCATATATTTTGTTGTCTGATCATATTTGTCCTTTACTTACAATTAAATTAAACTAAACTTTTTATATTTTGGTTACTTTAGTCTTTCTGTTCAGTTGTGAAAAGTTAAAAATGTGGTTTTCAAAGCCTAATGCATTAATTAACTTTGCAAATCTTTTTCCAGAAAGTATTTGGTACGATAAAATTTTAATTTTTTTAAATAGTTTATTAAAATTAATATTTTATATTGTAATATTTATATTTGATAAATAAAATTAAAATTAGTTGTTAATAAGTATTGTTTTGAGGGTTATCTAAAATGTTGATTTGAGTCGGAACGTGAAGTCTAGATCCCTTTGTATAGCAGCGTCCGGCTTGTGGATGTCGAGGTACTGTATGTCCGAGTTTCTCATGAGGAGGTAGAAGATGGTACCTGTAAGAGACTCCGATCCTTAAGTTAGCAAGGGTTTTAAGCAGGTTTTTAGTAGATTAAAACGTAAATAATACTTGAGGGGTGTTAGGGTATTTATCAAGGTTCTAAAAATTGGACTGGACCGGCCCGTTTAACTAGGTTAATCGGGAATCGGTCACTTGGCCGGTTCGATTGACCCTCGAATTGCCTTGCAAAAATCGGTCAAACCGGCCAGGTTTTTAAAGGTGCCAGTTTTTTACCAAGGTCCTAAACGGCGTTGTTTTGAGACGCACGAAAAAAAAGGAACCCGCATAGCTGACCGCCTGACCCGGTAACCCAACCCAACCCAACCCTTTATACAAACTGGAAACCCAGTCTCCTCACTCACCAGCCACCACACCTCAACCCTAATTTCACTCCCAATCTTCATCCAACAACGAAGGCCACTGTCCCTCCCAGTCTACCACAATCGACGTTGTCACCAGGCAGAAGGATCTCCAACGGGCGGATGGAAGGAAGCTGGTCTAGTCTGGTTGCGGATTGAAGCTGCTGCAGCGGCGTCGTCCTCGGAACTCCGAAGCTGGTCTGGTCATCTGGTCGGTGTCGTCTGCTTTTCTGGTCGACGGAAGCTGTTCTATCAACATCACGAAAGCTGCTCTCTTCTGTCGCCGTGACCTAGACGCCTTCTGTGCTCTCTGCCGCGGTGAGTTTGTACTGGTTTTCAACCAATTTTTTTATTTTGTTAATGAATTATATGAATTAATGCAAAGTTCTTTATATGGTCAATTATATAGATTGATGCAGAGTTCAGTTTCTGTATGTAATAGCTGCTGTAATTATTTGGTTAATTTTGGTTAATTATATGGATTGATGCAGAGTTGTACTTCTTTATTTGGTCAATTTTGGATTATTTGGTTAATTAATTAACCATAGCTGCTATAATTATTTGGTTAATTATATGATGCAGAGTTCTGCTTCTGTATGTATTATCTAATTCTCTAAATTTTGCTGTATGTAATTTACTAATTTCAATAATTTGTAATGGCTAGACTGCTGTATGTAAATTCAATTTTGATTCCTAAATTTTGCTGTAAATGACTAATTGTTGCAATGGCTGCCATATATATAGTACATTTGTTTAATGTTGTTTCTTTTTATGGTAGAACATCTTGTGTTTGTCATTTATAGCATTTTGATTTTTTTTTAGTTATAAATTTTGATATTTGAAGTTGTTTATTAACTTTTAGTGATAAATTATGGATAATTTATTATATGAAATTGTCAAATTTTAAATTTTATTAGTTTAAAAATGATTGAATTTAAATATTTAAAATTATATATTGAATTTTTTATATAATTTTACTCTATATTTAATTAAACCAGTTCAACTACAGTTCGACTCCGATTGAATTATTGAACCAGTCACTCGACCGGTTCAATGACCGGTCTGGTTATCACAACCTTGATAATAATAATTAATTCAACTACATAGAAATGAGTTAGTGCTACATAATTAAAGAATTTAATAAATAATGTTTGGAACAGATTAAAGACAAAGGAATATTCATTTTTTTAATGTTATCGTTGGATCTTTCTCCTTTCTAATCCATTGTATCAAATTTTCAAGTGAATAGTTTACTTATTTTTTAATTTATTTTATTATTTTTTATTTTTGTGAAATTGCGCAGTAATCTTCATCGAAGACGAAGAGGAAAAAGAAGACTAAAACCAGGAACCTTCAGCCATTCAATTACATGAACAGAGAAATCAATTGTTACGAGAGGCAACGGCACAGGCCAATTTATAAACGAAGAGCTCCCACATAACACAGAAGAAGCATCTAGAAAGTCAAATTAACAACTGCGATGCAAACCATAACATGACCTACACGCTGCGTTTCGATCGAGATCCATAGCATCGTTCACGGACCTCTGAGGAAGAACGCCAAGAAGAAGGTCCAAAGCGAAAGTAACAAGAGAACCTGAAGAAGCAGCTCCATGAACGAGCAGAGCTTCATCTTCTTATTCTTCCGACGTTCCTTCAGCAATTCCATCTTCAGATCCTGCATCTCCTTCTTCAACTTCTCCTGAAAACAGAAGCGCTGGAATCAGATAAACAGAAAATTGAAGAGAGAGAAAAGAAAAAGGAAGAAAGAAGTAGGGGGGAAAATGTATACGTGTTCTTCTTCTCCGTTGTTAACGGCGCGAAGTGAGTTCAGGCGGTGGAGGAACAAAGCTGCTTTGGTACAGCGACTCAGTGACGCCGTTCGGAATTTCAGAGCCTTGTTATCTTGTTCGTTGTCCATTTCTTACTCTCTTTTTCCCTTTCTCAGTTGCAAATTTGTAATTCCGTTTTGTGAAGATTGCCTCTTCCCTTTTCCCGCGCAAGGCGTTTCTTTTAGTTTCTTTCCTTTCTGGCTTCGCTTCGTATCATTTGTTTATTTTCTTTTTTTT
This sequence comes from Arachis ipaensis, assembly GCF_000816755.2. Classification (NCBI taxonomy): domain Eukaryota; kingdom Viridiplantae; phylum Streptophyta; class Magnoliopsida; order Fabales; family Fabaceae; genus Arachis; species Arachis ipaensis. Next base: position 51,011,324 of record NC_029791.2, read on the forward strand.
TTCTTTTTTCTTTTTGGGTTTGGGTTATGAATTTGACATGATATACACTAGTGTCTTTTATATGGATTTGGATTGTATTTAGAGGTGATCAGCTGGGCCAAAATTAAACAGCTCATCAAAATGAGAGAAAAAATGTGGGAGATGATAGACCCAATCCTTTTGACAAAAAGAATGGGCTTCTGAGGAGGGATCTGTCTCAAGTCTCTACGAGCAACATGTTAAAAAAAAACATGTTTGCGCATGCAGCGGCTTTAACTCCAGCTGAGGATTCAC
>NC_029791.2:51011695-51040559 GCF_000816755.2 Arachis ipaensis
CACGTTTACAGTGTAAACGAGTAAACGAGGTATATGTATTTATAAATATAAAAATATATTTTTGAAAATAATAAAAAATATTAATAATATCAATAATTCAAACTTTTAGCATGCAATTAGTACTTAAAAAAGTTAGTAGAAGAGATTAAAATAGATATGTTTGATCAATTAGTACTTAGAAAGAGTACATGAAAAATTTTAGATTAAATTATACATCGAATTAGATTGATTTAAATTTAAAAATTAAAAAAACTCTTAGGTATTCAAATTCCATAATGAAAATTATGTTCACATTTTTTATTCGAATCTCCGGATACAGGATATTTGGTCGGTTGGTAGGTGGCATTTGGATACTCTTTATTCTCCTTTATCTCAAAATCTGAAAGGTAATATTCTCTCTTACAATCCAGATGAACAAGCAGGTCTGGAAGTGGGTTGGTATTGGTGTGGGTCTGCTGCCAAAGTCTATGACTCACGCAATGGTTACTTGTGGTTGTGTAAGCAGCTATTTGGTTGGGAGGAGCGGGAGAATTGGCTTTGGCTTTGGCGTCAGCTTGTTCCGGAAAAGCATAAGTTTTTGGTTTGGTTGTTTCTTAAGGAGGCTCTTCCTACTGTAAGTTTTCGCTTTAGAAGAGGGATGTCGTCATCGGATACGTGTCCAAGATGTATTTCTAGCCAGGAATCGGTTTTACATTGTATTCGGGATTGTCCAAAAGCTCAGGTTGTTTGGCATAGGTTGGATATTTCTTGTCATCCTTTGGATTTGAAGAACTGGTTTTTGTATCATATCAGAGAGCATCCATTCAAGTTTTTTTCGGGATTTTGGTGGATATGGAGAGTAAGGAATAATGACATCTTTAATCCTCATGAAACTTGGCTTCCGGGAAAAGTGATTTGTCTGTCATTAACTTCAGAAAAGGAGCTTAGGAATATTTTTGAATTACAACATATGTCCCTTCCCTCTACTCTAAATGGTTTTTGGAATCCCCCATCCATTGGTACTTTTATGATTAATTGTGATGTTAGTTTTTTTGGTTCGGGTGATAGTGTTGATTTTGCTTGTGTTATTAGAGATTGTAATGGGAGTTGGCAAATGGGGTGTTTGGGAATAATTGAGAGTAATAGTATTCTTCAAGGAGAATTGTTTGCCATTTGGAGAGGATGTCTCTTAGCTTGGGATGTGGGTCAACGAGATGTTATTTGTGAGACGGATTGTGTGGAAGCATTTAATCTTGTTACTCAAGATGGTTTTGGGTTTATTGATCCATTAGTACTCAAAATAAGAGATATTATTTATTGGAATTGGCATGTTGACTTTCGTTTGATTATGAGAGATGCAAATATGGTGGCAGATACTATGACAAAGATGGCGATGAAGTTACAACTTTTACATGTGGAGCTTCTTTCACCTTGGGAGGAGTTTAAGAGTAGTCTTAAACGGGACTGTCCCTCTATTTAAACAGTTCTTTGTTTTGTTTGTTTTAAAATTCCATAATGAAAATAAATACGATAATTGTATCTAATCTTAAAAATTGAAAGATGGAAAGCCTTAAAGTTAATAGATAAATAAAATAGAGAAAAAATGATAACTATTTTAATTCTCTCCTCATCCTTTAATTAATAAATACAGTGTGCTAACTCATACAAATTAAAAGATGGGAAGAACGAAGTTGATGCACCATAAATAAAATACAAAAAAATGAGAAGCTGATCTTCTTCTTCCTTTATGGAATGTGTGCCACCAGATATCAATTTTAAGAAATCTTGAGGTTGAGGAAAGAGAGAGTGGCTCAGATGGGGATAACTTCAAATTATTTGTAGAGTAATGATTGGGATGAACTAGGAGTCCCAACTAATTTTCTCCGACTCGACCAAGATTAAATAGGTAAGGTGTCTAGTAGTCCAAAATAAAACCAGAAGCAAACAAGGTGGGTTGCTGCACAAGAGGTTTCGCCCAACTTGATCTTGTCAATGTAATAAATTTTTTCAAGGAATTTCAAAGGAAAGGAAATAATAAAAAGTGAATAGCAAAAATCTCACAATAATCATCTACAATTGAATCATTTGCAATATTCTGTTATCTCTGTTAACAAAAATCTTCATTGAAGGCAGCTGATGGATCCTTATTACCTGCAAATTCGGCAATCAAAAAGTATAGTTCACCATTTGTTTTCTTTTCAAAGGCACATAAGCAAAGGAAGTACACTTTCATGTCTTTCTAATCCAGAAAACCGACGCACTAATGGGAAATTAGTCATCATTTTCTTTAAAAGACACATGCATCGTCAAAATAATTATTAAGATGTTAAAAGGAATTTTCTGGATCATGGATCCTCCTTCAAGACAAAAAGGGGTAAGCTATAGCAAGACCAATTCAAAACATCAGTAAAGGAAGCACAATCTCACTGCTTATTTGTTACGAAAGCGTGGTTCACACCAAAGAGGACCTATCCTCTAAATTTAGCAGAAAGCAGTTGACGACGCTGAAAAGTTCTCAAAAGTCAACCCGTATGCTTCCAACTAAAAATGCACCAAGTACTAGCATAACTTGAACACGCATTTAAAATTTGGCTCTAAACCATTCTTGTTTGATGAAAGACAATTTATTAAGACAATATCATTACAAAAAGTGTGGACATTGGAGGAAAAGGGTCCATGTTAATGCAAAATGAAAAATCCAACAATTAGGTAATCAAAAAACATCAAAGCAGCAATGCTAGATACCAAGCTAAATGTTTAAGTGTTAACCAATTCTTGACATCGCCTTGTAGATTAACCTTGAGTAAAATGTAAAAAATTCAATATAAGCACCGTTCACAAACAACTAACCTGTACTTGGCATATTCAGCCTCAAGAAATCCCACTAGTACAGGGCACTTCATACCTTGACTAACAAAAATAAGCTGCTTCCATTTGAATCTCTCGGGGTCGATCAGGTACTGCAAAGCTTGGGAATGCAGGAATCTGCCATGGAAATTTTGAAAAGAATATAGCTAAACCAAGATATTTAAGGACATCTATTGATACAATTATGCATCAATGAACCTAAGCACACCATATTTTCCTTGTAGAAATTAGGAGGCTATTTATTAAAATGACTTAGGAGGATGTATCATTTTCCATATATTTATGGGGCAGATCTTAATATTGGAAAATCCTAGTCAAATCAAAATTTTCAGGGTTCTTAGAATAGAAAGCAGTTAATGTAGATAACTTCTATCAAAAATCTCAAGAATATTTTACTGTTGTTCATAATATATTCCCAAGTGATGGATGTATTTTTGGGATAATGAGTTCATTATAGTCAGGTGATATGGAGTGTTATTTGAATGTTCAATCTTGGAAACTGGAGATTTTAAATACCAGAGTCATAGAAGAAGTCACAACTCAAACAGATTCAACCCTTCCACTCAGCAACAAAAAAGATCAGCTGAACTTCACAAATTAAGTAAACCATTAACGTAACTGCGGCAACCACAGATAGTTGATTACATAATTAAACAACTAGGACCATATAACATTTGCACAAGTCATCTTCCAAATTACACATTAGGAACACGCCTTTTCACATATAAGTTATTTACTGAATTCTGCACAAGGGCATGTGTGAAAACAGTTATATATTTTTTCTTTGTTTAATATGTTAAAAACCTCTTTTTTTTTTTTAAGTAAAAAGAATCTTTTAAAAAATGATGGCTGTTAGAAACAATAGATTGAGAGAATAATATGAAAAGTGTATTATTGAGTGTGATCAAAAGTACAATATACAAGGGGTATTTATAGGTGTTAAATGAATCAGAGTAATAAAGGCATAGAATCCTATAATTAATATACAGATATACTATATAAATATAGACGATACTAATTGGTCTAAATTGATGCTAATGATTCTCTAACATCCCCCCCTCAAACTCAAGTGGGAGCTAAGATACCAACTTGAGTTTGGATAACAAAGTCCGGAAACGAGTCGGGTGATGAGCTTTCGTGAAGATATCAGCAGTCTGATCTAGTGTTCCAACAGCAATGAGACGGACAGAATCAATAAGGATACGTTGCCGAACAAAGTGACAATCAATCTCAATGTGTTTGGTGCGTTCATGAAACACATCATTATGGGCGATCTGAATAGCACTGCGGTTATCACAAAAAACATCAGTAGGGGACGACTGAGGAGCACCCAGATCTTCGAAAAGCCAACGAACCGAGATAACTTCTGCAGTGGTGTTAGCGAGGGAACGGTACTCAGCTTCTGTGCTTGAGCGAGCAGTGAACGTTTGCTTCTTAGCACGCCAAGAAATGAGAGCGTCGCCAAGAAACAAACAGTAACCAGTAGTAGAACGACGATCAGTGGGATCACCAGCCCAATGAGCATCGGAGTAAGCCTGAAGAGACAAAGAGGAATGGGCAGAAAAATAAAGGCCATGAAATAGAGTGCCTTTGATGTAGCGAAGAATGCGAAGAACTGCCGCATAGTGAGTAGTACGAGGAGCTGACAAGAATTGGCTAAGTACATGAACCGGATAGGCGATGTCTGGTCGGGTGATAGTTAAGTAGACGAGACCGCCAACTAACTGTCGATAGAGAGTCGGATTATCCAAAACAGTGCCATCCATAGGGATAAATCGAACATTAGGCTCAAGAGGAGTAGACTCAGTGCGACTATCTGTAATCCCAGCGCGAGCAAGAAGATCTGAAGCATACTTAGCCTGAGAGAGATAGATGCCATCATCGGTGGAGATGACCTCGAGACCAAGAAAATAGCTGAGAGAACCAAGATCTTTCATCTCAAAGGTACGGTGAAGTAAGGCCTTGAGATCAGAGATACCATCAACATCATCCCCAGTAATGATCATGTCATCAACATACAAAAGTAGAAGAATAACTCCACGTTCGCTTTTACGAATGAAGAGGGCATTCTCATGAGGGCTAGAAGTAAAACCAAGACTGCATATGGTAGTACTGAACTTGTCAAACCATTCACGAGGTGCTTGCTTAAGTTCATAAAGTGCCTTGCGAAGGAGACAAACCTTATTAGAAGGACAAGGATATCCCAGAGGTGGTTTTATATAGACTTTCTTTTTCAAATCCCCATTAAGAAATGCATTTTTCACATCCATCTGACTGAGAGACCATTTTTTAACCACGGCAATGGCAAGAAGAGCTCTAACAGACGAAAGACGAGCGACATGAGCAAAAGTCTCTTCATAATCAATACCATACTCTTGCGTACAACCTTGAGCAACCAAGCGGGCCTTATAACGGTCAATAGAGCCATCAAAGCGAGTCTTGATCTTGTATACCGATCTACTGCCCACAACTTCCTGATCAGAAGGAGGATCAACCAAGTCCCAAGTGTGTGCTTTTTCAAGTGCCTGTATTTCTTCCTGCATTGCTTGTTGCCAATTTGGGTTTGAGGAGGCTTCTCTGAATGACTTAGGTTCATGTTGATGAAGGATAGTAGAAAAGCAATGATAATCAAGAAGATGAGGAGGTGGATTCCTTACTCTAGAAGAACGAGCGGGAGGAGGAGACATGACGGTAGGAGCAGGATCATCGTCCGGTCTGGAATCATCGAAAGATGGAGAAGGCGGAAGAACAGGAGGCTGTGGAGGGTCAAGTATTTTGTATGTCTTAATTTTAATATATATATTTTTAACTATATTTTATAAATAAAGGAGAATTAATTTACTTATCTCCAATTTTTACTAAATTGGTATTTAACTAAAAATTATTTAAAGATTATTAATTAAAAGATATTTTTAAAGATGGATACGTTATATTTAATTTGATATTTACTATTATCTTACTTTCTATTTATTTCATAAAATTACACTACTATCTCTATTCTTAAAAAAAAAATACCTAAACTAAAACTCTAACCTAATCCTAATTTTATCTGAACCTAATTTTTACCCTAACCCTCTAACACACAAACAGCACCCACACCCCACGCTTCACCCACGGCTCACCTTCACACACATGCAGATACCCACACCCACAAAAAGAAGAAAGAAAAATAAAAGAAAAGGGAAGAGGGAAGGGGACCAAAGAAGGAAGGAGAGGGGGAGAAAGGAAGGCGGCGCGGTGGGTGTCACTGCCACCGTCGCTGCTGCTGTTGACAGAAAGAGATCCAATATAAGGAAAGGAAGAGAAGTTGTGCCGTCGCTACTCCACGCCTCACCGCCACCGTTGCGCCGTCATCGGACCTTGGAGGAAGACCACGCCGCCGAACCGTCATTGAGCAGTCGTTGAGCAACCGAACCGCGAGGAGAGGAAGACGCGCGGGAAAGAGAGAACCACGACCAGTCCAGCCGCCGTGTCCAGTCGTCGTTCCGTCGTCACCGCCGTAGCTGGGTCGCCGGGAGAAGGAGAACCCGACACGAAGAAGGTGAAGAGCCACTATGGTTCGTTGCTCCCAGCTCGCTCTCACCACTGCCTGTGCGCCGTTCATGCTGCCGCCGAGGATCCCGTCGCCGTCGGATCTGTCGCGTCACCGTTGAGGGAGCTCGTCACTGCCGTGCTTCCATCAGCGCCGTGGATCTGCCTCATCGCCAGAGTCACGTCACTGTTGCGAACCGCCGCCGTTCTGACAATTGGAAGCTGCCATCGGGCCTTTGCCTTCTTGGTGAGTGTTTTTATTTCCAGAACCTTTGAAAATTAGTATTTCAATATAGGTTGTTAGAGATTCTGAGCTGTTGATACCTTAGGGATTCGGTTCTGGTGATTGCATGTAAAAAATTAAGGTTGTTGCTGAGCCATTGAAGCCCTGGCCACTGTCGGAGCTACTGCCGGTTAAGTTTGGGGTGGCTGACGCGTCGTTCTTTTATTCCAGTAAGTGTCTCTACCCCGGGATCCTCGCCTTTGGTTTTCTGATATGTGTTTTGAGGTTTCCACGATATTGATGTTTTAGGGATTAGAAACTGAGGTCGCACGTCACGTTTGAGGCTGTTCTGCTTTTAAGGAAGCAAACAGAGCTGAGGTTTTAGTTGCATTGATTTTGGGTCAAGAGAAAAGGAATTTCTTGAGGCATTTGGATTGTGGTTTGAACGTGTCGAGGTAGGGGTCTTTTCAAAGAACTTAATTTTATGATTTGGAGTTGTTATAAATGAATATTAATGTGATAAATGTACTTTTGGTGATTGCATAAGCCTTATGTATTGTTGGGCTGTTTTGTGATGAACGTATTTGTGGTTGGATTGGATTGTTGTTTGATTTGGTTATATGGTTGGTTGCTGAAATATTTCATTACAATTTTGGAAAACGAGTTGGTTCATTGAAAATAGATTGAGTTTAGATTTGATTTCTTGAATTATAAGAAGGATATGAATTTTCGAAATTAGTCTGATTTTAAACTGATTTGGTTTTGAACCCGTGGAAGGGATTGTATACTGGTTTGGTTGGGACCTGAAACGGGTGGCAAAGTCCGAATTTTAGGGGAGATGCTGCCGAAATTTTATGAAATTCAAGATTTTGTTTTCAAATATGATTTAGAAAAGGATTGGATTCGAGAGGTTCTATTGTTTGGTTCTCGATTTATTAGGAAACAGGTGATTCAAGTTTAATCTTTTAAGGAAAGCATATGTTTTAAGTTTGATTTAAACATGAGGGGACCTATGTTTTGCGGTTTGGTCAAAGAAGTACCTTTGGAAGATTTTTAGCAGATTTTAAAGAAAATTGAACTTTGATTACTTAATTTTGCATTGCTTTTGAAGTATTCTTTAAGTTTTAACTAAACAAATCTGAGCCTTTGGGAAAGTTTCCGATTTAAGAATGAAAAGAAATTGGGTTTTTGGACTTAAATAATGTTGGTTTTGAAACCGGTTCGGAACTTTTGGCCTACATGCCTTGGTTTTGGTCTTAAGTCTCCATTTTAAATGATTTCAGTTTGAGTAATTATAATTCCGAGGATTTCTAAAGAGTTTAAGAAGTGAGGCAGGTTATTCTTCCCTAGAGTCTTGTGTCTTCTCAAAGAAAGTTCCGTTTTAAGGTGATGATTGAAAGTCTCTTGGAAGTTTTGTAAAATGTTATATTTAGTGACTAAGATTTGAAAGAGAATTGATTTTGAGGAAAAGTTGAATTATGAGTTTGAAGAGATTTGAGAAATAGAAAGTGACTTATGGCTTGAATAATGATTGGTTTGATATGAATTGTTAATGAAATGCAGAAATAATGATGGATGAATGATTATGAATAAATATATGTGGCTTCCACACATTTATCAGAGATACGAGTTTCCCTGGGTAAAGTACCGTGGCTTGCCACCACGTGTTCCAGGTTGAATCTCGATACTCTGTTGACCCTACGTCGTAAGGGTGACCGGACACGTATAAATTTTTGGGTATGGATAGCCCCCAGTGAGTGATTTGAATGATGTATGAATGTAAAATCTATGCATAGACTCATGGGGATGCGCGACGGGAGACAGTCTAACATTTTCAGACTTGTCGGGTTGGCTGGATAACCGACAGATGAGCTCATTAGCCATAGGACAGGCATGCATCATATGCATTTATATGACATTGTTTGGGTGTGCAAATTGTAATTGCTTTGCCTATGTGAATAGTTATGTATAATTGCTAATTGCTCTACTTGATATAACTGCTTGATTGTGTTTGAATCTTCTTACTTGTGTTTGTGACTGAAAATTGGTTGGATTGTGATGAATTAGTTGTTGGTTGAGTTGCTTGGGCCTAGGGCCATGGTTGATTATGAGATGAGATGAAAACTGTGTTTGGTTTGTGCTTTTGGGTTAGAAAAGTATGAAAGATTAAACTGGTTCAACATAGACTTAATGAACCTATGCTTGGAACAGTTTGGTCATTCATGTTGTCTAAGAAAAACTTTTAAAAAGGCTTTTAGATTTCTGAGAAGTTAACAGCTTTCCCTTTTAGAAAGGATTTCGGATTTTGAATGTTAAATCTTTGGTTTTGAAAAGAAGCATAAGGCAGTTATTAATCACTGTACCTTAAAAACGGTTTTATTTACGTATCTTATTATAGCAATTCTGTAACCCTATAGTGAGAATCATTTCGAGGACGATGTTCTCACAACCCTACAGGTTTTTCCCTTTTCAAGATATGGACGACGAAGCTTCAGAAGAGTTATATTCGTTTTCTGTTTATTCGACATTATTTTGTATGATCTTAGTTTTTATTTTTCCCTCGCCTTTATTTCTAGTGCGTTTTGCAAGAGGGATAGGAGTTTTGATGTGTCATGCTTGTAATATTAATAATATGTAGATATATCTATATATATCTTTTGTAAGTATTGTGGTTTGTTTTGTAAATCTGGTTGTATATTATCAGATAAGAAGCCTCTTGAGCGGTTATACGGTTTAATTGTTTAAACAAGCTCATATTTTAGCACTAAATATTTCAAGAGTCGTCGTAATACCCGAGCTATCAGAGTGGCGCAGTCGGAAGTGTGACTTTTGATAGTTAGGGTGTTACATTATGGTATCAGAGCAGTTCTTCCTGTAGAGCCTAAGGAATGGACCGATTATACTTCATTTGCATACTCTGAGCGTCTGTCATGTAGTAGGTCTTGTTCGGATAACAAGAATTAGAGCTTTATGCACATGACTGTCTATTGATTAATGTTGTTAGCCTATCATTGCATACTTCTTGGTATTAAGTTTGGCCGTCTTAATATTAGTGACTTATGTATATGAAAGCACTAATGGGTTATCATAGACGATATGCGAGTTGTAGGAAACGCGAATCGCGGGTTTTGGGAATGTTAGAAATTAATTCTCTAGGTTACTCGGCTATGTGTCTGGTTTTCTGCTGAAGTCATGTGACGTGTTCTTTCATGGTTTATCTTGAATTTCTTGTTTGCTATTTTCTTTTGGGAAGTAGTTTGATTGTTCCAACCCTCCTCCTCTGTTCATATACTTTCTCCTTTGATTCCAACTGCATATGTCTGCCTAACGTCCTTGGTGTGTTTGCCTTCCTTTGTTTAAACTCTTTTCTTGATCCATATATTCTTTGGTCTTATTGATTCCGTGTATGCTTTTAAGCTCCTATTCCGAGTTCTTTTTAAAGAAATTGTGATTTAACTTATCTCTTACTTGACTATATCTACAACCATCATTCTTAAAGCCTTTATAAAATCATTTTTGATTCAGTATAACCTTCTCCAAATAAAACTTTGAATTTTTTTTTTGAATTTGGTTTAGCATAACACGTTAATTAAGCATTCTTTACTCTTTTGAAAATGTTGGATTCATATCTTCCCTTTCAAGGATGGACCAATTCCTTTTTGAGCTTTTCACTTCTATGGATGTCATATTTTATTCTGTATTTAATTACTCTCTTACTTTTGTAAACGTCATCGTTAGTCTTAATTTTCCTTCTCTTATGAATCTCACACTCATCTGAGTTGACTTTGTTTCCATCTAATGCACCGTTTGCCCTCTTAATTGTCACTCTTTAGTCAAAGGTTCTTTCTTGAGAATTTTCTATTAATTGAGTTGTCTTTTCTTGCGCATTTTGTATTCCTTTGGATCAATTGAAAACTTGTTTGATATTTCAAGCCTAGTGAATTTTGTTTAAATTTCCTTGATTTAAAGATCCTTTCCCATATGGGCTGATTTCTTTTTAAGTGCACCTTCATCTTAAATATTCCCGTGAAAGTGGTAATTTCAAGTATACTTTCGGAGTCTTATTTTGAACTATTTTGAAGATGTTTTGAATTCTTTTTGAAGAAGTTTCAAATTAAAATTTTCTTGCTTGATTGTAACTGAAAGCCATTTATTAAATTTTGATAAAATTGTTTTGACTTAGCGTACACTTCTTTATGTGAAATTCTAAAAATCTTATCGTGCGTACGCGGAACCCTGCTTTTGATAAAAGTGTGTTTACGGAAATTTTTACCTCGGATTTTTCTTTTCTAAATAAAGTTTGACTTCTTCTATCTTTGTTATAACCTTTACACACATTTGATTGAATAAGAGCTTTGAGAAAATTTTCAACAAACTTTTAATTTTCTTTCGAGTTTTATGCATACTTTTGGTTAAGTTGTGCACCTAACTACCTTTCTAAATATTTGAGAAAATAATTTGCTTTTAGTCAAGCTAATGTTCATTTTGTTTTAAAAACTCTACATAATCTATTTCAACATGAAATTTGCATTAAAGTGATGCCACATTCATACTCTTGTTATTCTTTTGCAAAATGTTGGTTGCGCCTTTTCTTTGAGAATGTGAAATGGGTTTTGAAAAAGTTTCTATTCTTTATGAGCAATGCGTTCGAAGGTACTCTTAATCCTAACTCAAGTCTTATAAACTTTGTCTTGAGTTTAAGGCATTCTTCTTCTATAAACTTCACACTTCTTTGATTCAACTTGATTTTGTTCAAATTACAACACTACTTTTCTTTTATTATTCCCATCGGATTTCATTGATTCGGGAGTCATTCTTGAGATTGCCAAACTAATTTTCTTTCTGGCACTTTTCACTCCTTGTGCATCCCTGATTACTTGTGATCTCAACAATCCTTTCAAGCTCTTGTGGATTTTGTCTTTGTCGTTTGTCATTTTCCAAGGTCTTGTATACTTCTGAATAAGCGCGAGAATTGCTGTAGTGTCACGTGTGACATTTAGGTATAGTAAGTGATACATTAGTTCTTTAAGAAGTGGTCTATGGATATAGAAGGTGAAGCGGTAAGTGTGCAATGTTATCAAGAGCGTGGTAGTTTCTTCCTCGTAAAAATTTGTGGATGTTAGGCTTGTGACAGGTTATAGGTTTCTGAAGTGACTAATGAAGTTGGGAAGTTAAAGCTCTGAAGTTGGTACAAAGTCTATGCGCAGACGTTATCCTGTTTGTTCAAGTCAACCTGTTTTCAAACCTTTGCCACCTAGATACCCCTTTGTTTTTGCAAACACCTAACTAGAACACTTGCACCTACTTGTGCTTCAAGTGATACATATATATGCCAAGACCTCTGATTTTCTAAAGTATACAAAAGTAAAGTATTTAAAACTATTTTAGTATTTTGTATATTAAGTTAATTTTCGAGGACGAAAATTTTTATAAGTGGGGTAGGATGTAAGACCCCTAATTTTTAAAAGTTATCAATAAATTATTTATGATGTATTATATTTATTTAAGACTATTTTATAAAGGAGAATTAATTTACTTATCTTCAATTTTTACTAAATTGGTATTTAACTGAAAATTATTTAAAGATTATTAATTAAAAGGTATTTTTAAAGATGGATACATTATATTTAATTTGATGTTTACTATTATCTTACTTTCTATTTATTTCATAAAATTACACTACTATCCCTATTCTTAAAAAAAATACCTAAACTAAAACCCTAAGCTAATCCTAATTTTATCTAAACCTAATTTTTACCCTAACCCTCTAACACACAAACAGCACCCATATCCCACACTTCACCCACGGCTCACCCTCACACACATGCAGATATCCACACCCACAAAAGGAAGAAAGAAAAATAAAAGAAAAGGGAAGAGGGAAGGGGACCAAAGAAGGAAGGAGAGGGGGAGAAGGGAAGGCGGAGCAGTGGGTGTCATTGCCACCATCGCCGCTGCTGTTGACAGAAAGAGATCCAAGATAAGGAAAGGAAGAGAAGCTGCGCCGTCGCTACTCCACGCCTCGCCGCCACCGTTGCGCCGTCATCGGACCTTGGAGGAAGACCACGCCGCCGAACCGTCCTTGAGCTGTCGTTGAGCAACCGAACCGCGAGGAGAGGAAGACGCGCGGGAAAGAGAGGACCACGACCAGTCCAGCTGCCGTGTCCAGTCGACGTTCCTTCATTACCGCCGTAGCTGGGTCACCGGGAGAAGGAGAACCCGACACGAAGAGGGTGAAGAGCCACTGTGGTTCGTTGCTCCCAGCTCACTCTCACCACTGCCTGTGCGCCATTCATGCTGCCACTGTTCTGTTCGCTGCCGCTGAGGATCCCGTCGCCATTGAGGGAGCTCGTCACCGCCGTGCTTCCATCAGCACCGTGGATCTGCCTCGTCACCAGAGTCACGTCACCGTTGCGAACCGCCGCCGTTCTGACTATTGGAAGCTGCCATCGGGCCTTTGCCTTCTTGGTGAGTATTTTTATTTCCAGAACCTCTGAAAATTAGTATTTCAATATAGGTTGTTAGAGATTCTGAGCTGTTGATACCTTAGGGATTCGGTTCTGGTGATTGCATGTAAAAAATTAAGGTTGTTGCTGAGCCATTGAAGCCCTGGCCGCTGTCGGAGCTGCTGCTGGTTAAGTTTGGGGTGGCTGGCGCGTCATTCTTTTATTCCAGTAAGTGTCTCTACCCCGGGATTGTAACACCCTACCATACAGAGTCTTATGCTTAAGTCATAATTCAGAGATTATAAATTTGATCATAATCATGATCCATATCCATCACCCTCACTGGTGAATATTTATGGGGGTGAGCTCATCCGGGGCTTTCACAGTGCCCAGCCACCCTGACGACATAGGGTCAAAAGAGCTTCGAGTCTCAATCTGGAGCACGTTGTGGCTAGCCACTGCTTCCTCCCAGGGAAACCCTCATCTCCGATAGTGGAAGTGCAAACATTCACAATTCATTCAACAGCATATATGCACTTATACTTAGCCATAATCATGGCTCCGTCGTAACACGGCAATGATCCAGTCATCCGGCTCACGGTTAAATCCATAACCAGCCAATTCATTAATAATTACGGCCCTTCGGCCCATGGCATAACAAGCACTTCCACCGCCATCCTCCGCAACTCACATAATCATCTTTGATCCTCATTGATCATTCATTTTTCCCTTGCTTCACTCGCAAGTTACCACATTCACTAGCTCCTTGTCTCATTGCTAGGCATATCATAATGATTTAAGACATAAGTGGTGAGATCGGAGGCTTAGAAGTATGAAATTTGGCCTTTAAAACTCAAAAATCAACTTTGGGATGAAAACAGGGCCACGCGTACGGGCACCCCACGTGCACGCGTGGATGGCCACAAAACTCATTGACGCGCAAGCGTCATACGCGCGGATTGAAAAATAGCCAAACAACGCGCAAGCGTCAGCCACGCGTACGCGTGGGTGCTCTTGCGCCCCAGGCACAAAACTGGCACAACTCTGGCACAACTCTCGGGAAAATAGCTGGGCATTTGGTACAGCGCATCGATGCGCCCGCGCACACCACGCGCACACGTGGATGGTGCTTTCTTGAAGAACGGCGTGTACGTGCCAAGTGCGCCTACGCGCGGAGGGTCATTCTGCTAAAAATTTTCTAAGTTAAAAGCTGCAGAATTCACAGATTCAACCCCCAATCTTCCGACGGACATAACTTTGTCATTTTAAATCGTTTTCCGCCCGTTCTTCCAACAGCATGGACATGCCGGATCCAATTTCATTTCTAAACAAGTTTGGTACAAAATGGGGATCCGTAGTCCAAGTTATGTCCCGTCAAAATATGCCCAAAAACCATATTTTCATACAAAACCACAAGGTGCCATTTTCAAAACAAGCCATTTTCAACTCTTTTCAAAATCAACCAAAACATGCCAATTTCAACCCTTTTTGAAATCAATCAAAATGTACCAAAATCAACATCAAGTCATCCTCAACTCACACATTGACACTTTACCAAAATTCCTAAAACCACCATCCAACCATTTTAACACTTCTCAATCAAATGGCTAAAGGACAAACACAATATCATGTCATACATCCTTCCTCATCCCAATTTTCAATAATACATTTCCAATCAGCCATCATGATACATAATCATCATCATACTCACCATCAACATGGTACCACCCACCAATTCAACCTCAATCATTCATCAAGCATATATCACAATCTGTATTTTCTCATATATCACACAATCAAGGCATCAATATTCATAATCACATATATGATCACATCATATATCTCAACCATTCAACAACATCATCAATTCAATGCCTATCTTAGGGCCTCTAGCCTATGTATTTCCTACCACATTACATATTAGATACAAAAAACCGAGACCATACCTTAGCCGATTTCCCAAGCTCAACCGGAGCACTTCCAAACCACTTGTCCACAAGTCCTCTAGGTCTCAACACCTCCAAGAACAGATTTTTACCACCAAAAATCCCTTTTCAAGCTTTCCAAGGTCTCAATCAAGCCCCAATATTCACATATACACAACCTAAGCCACAATCATCATACCCATACACAACATCTCAATACCCAAACATCATAGAACAACAAATTACACTAGGATTGAGAATCTTACCACACCCAAGGTCCAAGGAGACAAGATTAACCTTCTCCTTCAAGAGAGTTGGGTCCTATAACATCAAAGAGCCCAAAATCTCAACATTTTTGCTCATAAAACTCGAAATCAAGGCTGGAAATTCGAAGAGAAAAACGTGGCTTACCTCAAGATTTATTGTATGGGTTTTGTAGAGCTCTCCACGATGAATACGTGGCCATAAACGGTGCGGCAATCGGAGCTCTAGATCAAAAGTTATGGTGGTTTGAAGATCAAGTGAGAGATAGAAGTTTGAGAGAGTGTTCTTCCCCTCCCTCACTCCATTTCAGCGTGTGTGTGTAACAAATGAGGAGAGAGAGTGCTGAAAACTAGGGTTTTAGTTTAGTTTAGTTGGGCCAAGGGCCCACTTTGGGTCCGGTTGGCCCGGTTTGGCCCGTTCGGTCCAATCTTGGTCCGATTTCTATAAAATTGGTACCAAAATTCTCGTCTCAATCTCCTCTATCATATTAAGCCATAAAAATCACATTTTTGGCTTTCTAGAATAAATTCTCATTTATGGGTTAATTAGCCATTAATTAACCGGGTTTTTACATTCTACCCACCTAATTGGGAATTTTGCCCACAAAATTCAAATTCAATTACCTGAGAATAAATGCGGATAATCCGATCGCATCTCCGACTCAAGTTCCCAAGTGTGTTCCTCAACACCGCCTCGACTCCATGCCACCTTGACTAATGAAACCTCTTTCCCACGCAACCGTTTGATACTAGTATCATCAATTCTGACTGGAGCTACTGAAAGCGTCAAATCTTCCCTTAACTGAACCGGTTCAGGTTCTAACACATGGCTAGCATCAGGAGTGTACTTCCGAAGCTGCGACACGTGAAACATGTCGTGCAGGTTCGAAAGATGAGGTGGTAGAGCCATCCGATATGCCACCGGTCTAACCCTTTCCAGGATCTGAAATGGACCGATGTACCGAGGATTCAACTTCCTTGCTTTAATCGCCCTACCTACTCCCGTGGTTGGAGTAACCTTAAGGAAAACATGATCTCCTTCCTCAAATTCCAAGGACTTTCGTCTCTGATCGGTGTAACTCTTCTGGCGACTCTGCGCCGTAAGCATCCTATCTTGGATTTTCTTGACTTGTTCAGTGGTCTCAGCTATCATCTCCGGCCCCAACAAGCCTTTCTCTCCAGCTTCATACCAACATAGCGGAGATTGACATTTTTTCCCATACGAAGCCTCATACGGAGCCATTCCGATACTCGCATGGTAACTATTATTGTATGCAAACTCCACTAACGGCATATATCGATCCCAACTCGCCGGCTGGTCCAGAACACAAGCTTTCAACATATCCTCTAGTGTTTGGATCGTCCTCTCGGATTGACCATCTGTTTGAGGATGGTAAGCCGTACTCAAGCTTAGTCGGGTTCCGAAAGTTTTCTGAAATGCACCCCAAAACCTCGAAGTGAAGCAAGGATCTCTATCAGAGATTATAGTAGCTGGTACGCCATGAAGTCTCACAATCTCCTTTATGTACAACCGTGCTAGTTCCTCAAGGGTGTAAGTCATCCGAATGGGTAAAAAGTGGGCTGATTTCGTCAGTCGATCCATAATCACCCAGATAACATCAAAACCAGTCCTAGTCCTTGGCAATCCTGACACAAAGTCCATTGCAATACTTTCCCACTTCCATTTCGGAACCTCTAAAGGTTGCAACATTCCGGAAGGTCTTTGATGTTCAATCTTTACCTTTTGACAGGTTAAGCACTTTGAAACATATTCTGCCACATCATTCTTCATACCTGGCCACCAAAACATCACTTTTAAATCATGGTACATCTTAGTACTTCCCGGGTGAATGGAGAATCCGCTTTTGTGTGCCTCCTTTAAGATATCTTGCCTCAAAGTACCAACATCCGGCACAATGATCCTACCCTTGAATCTCCATAACCCATCTTTTTCTTCCGACACTCTCCACTGTTTTCCTTGCTCGATAGTCGGTAATACCTTCCATAACGCTTCATCATTTTCATGAGCCTTTAGAAGTTCAGACTTAAAGTCACTTGAGATTTCTAATCGGCTCAAACACAAAGTTCTAGATACTTCTTGAGCACCAATTTTCAGAATCTCGAATCTCTTGAGCAACTTCTCCTCTTGAAGCATCATCCAAGCCGCATATAACGACTTCCAACTTAACGCATCCGCCACTACATTCGCCTTTCCCGGATGGTAATTCAACTTAAAGTCGTAGTCCTTCAATAATTCCATCCACCTTCTCTGCCTCATATTAAGCTCTTTCTGATCAAAGAGATATTTCAAGCTCTTGTGATCGGAGAAGACTTGGAACTTAACCCCATAGAGGTAATGCTTCCATACCTTCAAGGCAAACACAACCGCAGCGAGTTCCAAATCGTGCGTAGAGTAACTAACTTCATGAGGTCTCAACTAGCGTGAGGCATACGCCACCACATTATGATGCTACCTCAGCACGCACCCTAGACCCTTTAGTGAGGCATCACAGTACACCGTAAACGGTTTGTTCAGCTCAGGTAACACCAACACAGGTGCAGTGGTGAACTTTTTCTTCAACGCCTGAAAGCTCTCCTCACACTCAGGAGTCCAAACAAATGGTGTGTCCTTGCGGCTTAACTTTGTCAATGACAATGCTAATTGCAAAAAACCTTTGATGAATCTTTAGTAATAGCCAGCTAAGCCCAGAAAACTCCTTATCTCAGTTACTGTAGTTGGTTGCTTCCAATCTATCACAGCCTCCACCTTAGCTGGATCTACAACTATCCCCTTCTTACTCACCACGTGACCCAAAAACTTTACCTCACTCTTCCAAAACTCACACTTAGATAGTTTCGCATAGAGTTTCTTCTCATTTAGGATCTGCAACACAATCCTCAAGTATTCCGCATGCTCTTCTTCAGTCTTGGAATAAATTAGTATGTCGTCAATGAAGACAACAACGAATTTATCCAGAAACGGACGGAACACTCTGTTCATATAATCCATGAATACTGCAGGAGCATTCGTCAACCCAAAATACATTACAGTGTACTCGTAATGACCATAACAAGTCCTGAAAGCGGTCTTAGGGATATCCTCACCTCTCACCCTTATCTGGTGATAACCGGATCACAAATCGATCTTGGAGAAAACCCAAGCTCCTTGTAACTGATCCATGAGATCATCAATTCTCGGCAATGGGTACTTATTCTTTATCGTGACCTTGTTCAGCTGCCTGTAATCTACACAGAGCCGCATACTCCCATCTTTCTTCTTTACCAGTAACACTGGAGCACCCCACAGGGAAACACTTGGTCGGATAAAGTTCTTACCCAACAAATCCTCTAACTGAGACTTTAGCTCGGCCATCTCTAACGGTGACATTCTATAAGGAGCACTTGAGATTGGTCCCGCCCCAGGCACCAATTCAATAGCAAACTCGACCTATCGGTTAGGTGGAAATTCATCAATGTCATCGGGAAACACCTCCGGAAACTCACATACCACCGGAATCTTTTCCAACCTTTGATCATCACCCGAAACACCCGCGGTTAATAACAGAATACCCTGACATTCGATTCTGGAACAGTTCACCATCATCGAATTCAAGTAATAATTATTCACCACGACCGGTCCTCCTGTATCTTCTGGCATAAAGTACACCGACTTTGTAGAACAATCAAACAGGACATGGTTCTCAGATAACCAGTCCAATCCCAAGATAAGGTCAAGACCGATCATCGGTAAGCAGATTAAATTATGGACAAAATCACGCTGCTTGAACCTAAACAAAACTTTCGGGCATCCTAGCCTAGTTACCATGGCCTCATGGGTAGCATTATACACTTTTAGGTCATAACCTAAGGTTACGATCTTCAATCCTAACTCACGGGCTTTCTCAAATGCAATGAATGAATGCGATGCTCCCGAATCAAATAAAGCATTTAAAGTTTGACCAGTTATTTCACAGTTACCTTGGATAAGTGCCTCAGATCCCTCAGCACCTATAGCTGAAGTAGTGAACACCCGACCAGTCTGATGTGCTTTCCCAGCATCTTGTTTCTGCTTCTCCGGACAATTTGCGACTTTATTCCCCGCCTTTCCACAATTGTAGCACAAACCCCATCCGGCCTTGCATGGTGCTCCCGGATGGTGACTTTCACACCTAGTACAAGCTTGATCATTCTGAGGCTGCTTTCCAAATCTTTTCCCTTGGGAGTTGTTGTTGTTGGGCCTCCTAAAAGAACCTCCCCTCTTGAAAGGTGGACCTCTAGGTGCAAGGCTCTTCCCTCGGTTCTGTGGGAATGATCCCTTGTGACTCCCTCTCTCAACAGCCACCTTCTTCACGTACTCTTCAGTAACTCTACACTTGTTCACCAACTCGGAGAAAGTTCTAGTCTCCATTGGTCCCACTGAGCTGAAAATATCACTCCGGAGTCCTCCTTCATACTTAACGCACTTCCATTCCTCATATTCCACCAGAGTCCCTTGACACATACGAGAGAATCTGAACAGCTCCTCAAACTTGTCAGTATACTCAGATATGGACATAGTACCCTGCTTCAGCTGCAATAATTCAAGCTCCTTGGCCGTCCTAGCAGAAGTCGAAAAGTACTTCTTATAGAACTCCTCTTGGAAGACATCCCAGGTGATATAATCGCCACCCTGCTGCAGGAGGCATCGGATTCCTTGCCACCAATGCGACGCTTCCCCAGTGAGCAAATAGGTAGCAAACTCCACACGCTGCCCTTCAGGTACCACCTGCGCTTGCAGTGCTCGTTCCATGGCCTGAAACCATGTATCGGCCTCAGTCGGGCTAGTGGTTCCCTTGAACTTAGGTGGATTAACCTTCAAAAAGTTTGCCAGTGTCATTGGGCCCTGAACTCCACCTCCGTCATTACCATGGTTGTTCATCTGTTGACCAAGAGCCTCAGCAGTAGCTTGCATAGCAACAGTCATGTTCTCCAACGCAGTCATAAAGTTCACCGGGTCATTAGGGTTAATCTCTGGTGCACGAGCATTCGTATTACCTCTCCCACGGCCTCTACCGCGTCCACGAGGTGCCATCTGGTTCCTATACACACCAAACAATCGATATTAAGTTGATCAGTCTCAATATCGGAAGTCTAGTGCTTCAAAGTCCCAAATGCATCCTCATGAACGTTTATGCCAACTATATCAAGTAGATATACTAACAGCACATAACACACATACAGAAAATGCACAGAAGCATAGTCAGGCTCTATAGGAACGAACTGCTCTGATACCATAATGTAACACCCTACCATACAGAGTCTTATGCTTAAGTCATAATTCAGAGATGGCAAGGTATTACGACCTCTAAAACAAAAATTTAGTACGAATAGTATGGTGAAAAATGATTATAACTAGGAGCCTTCATAAGAAAAAGGGGTAAAACCAAAATCGTAACTCAAAAAGCGCAACACTCCGATCGATAACGTAGTGAACAAGAATAAACCAACGCGAGATTATATATATACGAAAGAGTATCAAAAATGGGAATATCAAAACTCAAAATCCGGTTGCGAAGATAACTGGTCCGAGCATAGCAATATATACATATAATAAAATAAGAAAACCCCAAAGGGACACAAATACAGAAACCTATTCTCCAAAATCTCCTATAAGAGGAGTCATCACAGTTTGTATTATTTAATGGAGATAAAAGTATCTAAGAGAAATCATAAAATCAAAACAGAGTCCCGAGAACAAGGATCTTCGCTAATCCAGAAGTCTCCAGCATGCCTCAATGAGAAGCCTCACGTCCTGCATCTGAAAACCACAAAATTCGCATGGGTGAGAACCAGAGGTCCCCAGCATGGTAACAGTTCCTCATATGTAACATGTAATAATAGAGGAAAGCCGAAGGCAATCCTAGGACTTCCTCCAGATAATATCAAAGCTTATAAATAAGCTAAACTATAGGTGGCAACTGACTAAAGATCCTTCAGTCTAACTAATACTTCCCTTTCTAATTCCTTCAGACCTCCCAACCACCAGCAGGAGTATAATGTAGCAAACACAGCTAAATCAAACAAGAGATATACAAATAGGAACAGATAAGGAATTTAGACAATTAGCAAGTAATATGCAGTCAAATAGGGAATCTCAAACAATTCATATAGTATGCATATGATGAATGCATGTCCCTAGTGGCTGATGATATCATCTGTCGGTTATAGAGCCAACCCGACAAGTCCTGGTAGCTAACCATTAGACTGTCCCTCTGTTGTGTCTCCCAAACTCGAGTAATACTCAACAAATCGTGATCATAATCATGATCCATATCCATCACCCTCACTGGTGAATATTTATGAGGGTGAGCTCATTCGAGGCTTTCACAGTACCCAGCCTCCCAAACGACATAGGGTCAAAAGAGCTTCGAGTCTCAACCTGGAGCACGTGGTGGCTAGCCACTGCTTCCTCCCAGGGAAACCCTCATCTCCGATAGTGGAAGTGCAAACATTCATAATTCATTCAACAGCATATATGCATTTATACTTAGCCATAATCATGGCTCCGCCGTAACACGGCAATGATCCAGCCATCCGGCTCACGGTTAAATCCATAACCAGCCAATTCATTAACAATTACGGCCCTTCGGCCCATGGCATAACAAGTACTTCCACCGCCATCCTCCGCATCTCACATAATCATCTTTGATCCTCATTGATCATTCATTTTTCCCTTGCTTCACTCGCAAGTTACCACATTCACTAGCTCTTTGTCTCATTGCTAGGCATATCATAATGATTTAAGACATAAGTGGTGAGATCGGAGGCTTAGAAGTATGAAATTTGGCCTTTAAAACTCAAACATCAACTTTGGGATGAAAACAGGGCCACGCGTACGCGCACCCCACGCGCATGCGTGGATGGCCACAAAACTCATCGACGCGCAAGCGTCATACGCACGGACGCGCGGATTGAAAAATAGCCAAACGACGTGCAAGCGTCAGCCACGCGTACGCGTGGGTGCTCTTGCACCCCAGGCACAAAACTGGCACAACTCTGGCACAACTCTCGGGAAAATAGCTGGGCATTTGGTGCAGCGCATCGACGCGCCCGCGCACACCACGCGCACGCGTGGATGGTGCTTTCTTGAAGAACGGCGCGTACGCGCCAAGTGCGCCTACGCGCGGAGGGTCATTCTGCTAAAAATTTTCTAAGTTAAAAGCTGCAGAATTCACAGATTTAACCCCCAATCTTCCGATGGACATAACTTTCTCATTTTAAATCGTTTTCCGCCCGTTCTTCCAACGGCATGGACATCCCGGATCCAATTTCATTTCTAAACAAGTTTGTACAAAACGGGGATCCGTAGTCCAAATTTTGTCCCGTTAAAATATGCCCAAAAACCATGTTTTCATACAAAACCACAAGGTGCCATTTTCAAAACAAGCCATTTTCAACTATTTTCAAAATAAACCAAATCATGCAAATTTCAACCCTTTTTGAAATTAATCAAAATGTTCCAAAATCAATGTCAAGCCATCCTCAACTCACACATTGATACTTTACCAAAATTCCTAAAACCACCATCCAACCATTTTAACACTTCTCAATCAAATGGCTAAAGGACAAACACAATATCATGTCATACATCCTTCCTCATCCCAATTTCCAATAATACATTTCTAATCAACCATCATTATACATAATCATCATCATACTCACCATCAACATGGTACCACCTACCAATTCAACCTCAATCATTCATCAAGCATATATCACAATATGCATTTTCTCATATATCACACAATCAAGGCATCAATATTCATAATCACATATATGATCACATCATATATCTCAACCATTCAACAACATCATCAATTTAATGTCTATCTTAGGGCCTCTAGCCTAAGTATTTCCTACCACATTACATATTAGATACGAGAAACCGAGACCATACCTTAGCCGATTTCCCAAGCTCAACCGAAGCACTTCCAAACCACTTGTCCACAAGTCTTCTAGGTCTCAACACCTCCAAGAACAGATTTTTACCACCAAAAATCCCTTTTCAAGCTTTCCAATATCTCAATCAAGCCCCAATATTCACATATACACAACCTAAGCCACAATCATCATACCCATACACAACATCTCAATACCCAAACATCATAGAATAACAAATTACACTAGGGTTGAGAATCTTACCACACCCAAGGTCCAAGAAGACAAGATTAACCTTCTCCTTCAAGAGAGTTGGATCCTATAACATCAAAGAGTCCAAAATCTCAACATTTTTGCTCATGAAACTCGAAATCAAGGCTGGAAATTCGAAGAGCAAAACGTGGCTTTCCTCAAGATTGTTTGTATGGGTTTTGTAGAGCTCTCCATGATGAATGTGTGGCCATAAATGGTGCGACAATCGGAGCTCTAGATCAAAAGTTATGGTGGTTTGAAGATCAAGTGAGAGATAGAAGTTTGAGAGAGTGTTCTTCCCCTCCCTCATTCCATTTCAGCGTGTGTGTGTGTGTAACAAATGAGGAGAGAGAGTGCTGAAAACTAGAGTTTTGGTTTAGTTTAGTTGGGCCAAGGGCCCACTTTGGGTTCGGTTGGCCCGGTTTGGCCCGTTTGGTCCAATCTTGGTCCGATTTCTATAAAATTGGTACCGAAATTCTCGTCTCAATCTCCTCTATCATATTAAGCCATAAAAATCACATTTTTGGCTTTCTAGAATAAATTCTCATTTATGGGTTAATTAGCCGTTAATTAACCGGGTTTTTACATTATGGTAGGGTGTTACAGGGATCCTCGCCTTTGGTTTTCTGATATGTGTTTTGAGGTTTCCATGATATTGATGTTTTAGGGATTAGAAACCGAGGTCGCACATCATGTTTGAGGCTGTTCTGCTTTTGAGGAAGCAAGCAGAGCTGAGGTTTCAGTTGCATTGATTTCGGGTCGAGAGGAAAAGAATTTCTTGAGGCATTTGGATTGTGGATTGAATGTGTCGTGGTAGGGGTCTTTTCAAAGAACTTAATTTTATGATTTGGAGTTGTTATAAATGGATATTAATGTGATAAATGTACTTTTGGTGATTGCATAAGCCTTATGTATTGTTGGGCTGTTTTGTGATGAACATATTTGTGGTTGGATTGGATTGTTATTTGATTTGATTATATGGTTGGTTGCTGAAATATTTCATTACAATTTTGGAAAACGAGTTGATTCATTGAAAATGGATTGAGTTTGGATTTGATTTCTTGAATTATAAGAAGGATATGAATTTTTGAAATTAGTCTGATTTTAAACTGATTGGTTTTGAACCCGTGGAAGGGATTGTATACTGGTTTCATTGGGACCCGAAACGGGTGGCAAATTCTATGTTTTAAGGGAGATGCTGTCGAAATTTTATGAAATTCAAGATTTTGTTTTCAAATATGATTTAGAAAAGGATTGGATTCGATAGGTTCTATTGTTTGGTTCTCGATTTATTAGGGAACATGTGTTTCAAGTTTAATCTTTTAAGGAAAGCTTATGTTTTAAGTTTGATTTAAACATGAGGGGACCTATGTTTTGCGGTTTGGTCAAAGAAGTACCTTTGGAGGATTTTTAGCGGATTTTAAAGAAAATTGAACTTTGATTACTTAATTTCGCATTGCTTTTGAAGTATTCTTTAAGTTTTAACTAAACAAATCTGAGCCTTTGGGAAAGTTTCCGATTTAAGAATGAAAAGAAATTGGGTTTTTGGACTTAAATAATGTTGGTTTTGAAACTGGTTCAGAACTTTTGGCCTACATGCCTTGGTTTTGGTCTTAAGTCTCCATTCTAAATGATTTCAATTTGAGTAATTATGATTCTAAGGATTTCTAAAGAGTTTAAGAAGTGAGGCAAGTTATTCTTCCCTAGAGGCTTGTGTCTTCTCAAAGAAAGTTCCGTTTTAAGGTGATGATTGAAAGTCTCTTGGAAGTTTTGTAAAATGTTATATTTAGTGACTAAGATTTGAAAGAGAATTGATTTTGAGGAAAAGTTGAATTATGAGTTTGAAGAGATTTGAGAAATAGAAAGTGACTTATGGTTTGAATAATGATTGGTTTGATATGAATTGTTAATGAAATGCGGAAATGATGATGGATGAATGATTATGAATAAATATATGTAGCTTCCGCACATTTATTTGAGATACGAGTTTCCTTGGGTAAAGTGCCGTGGCTTGCCACCACGTGTTCCAAGTTGAATCTCGATACTCTGTTGACCTTACGTCGTAAGGGTGATTTAAAATCTATGCATATACTCATGGGGATACGCGACGGGGGACAGTCTAACGTTTTCGGACTTGTCGGGTTGGCTGGATAACCGACAGATGAGCTCATTAGCCATAGGACAGGCATGCATCATATGCATTTATATGACATTTTTTGGGTGTGCAAATTGTAATTTGTTTGCCTATGTGAATAGTTATGTGTAATTGCTAATTGCTCTACTTGATATAACTGTTTGATTGTGTTTAAACCTTCTTACTTGTGTTTGTGACTGAAAATTGGTTGGATTATGATGAATTAGTTGTTGGTTGAGTTGCTTGGGCCTAGGGTCATGGTTGATTATGAGATGAGCTAAAAACTGTGTTTGGTTTGTGCTTTTTTGTTAGAAAAGTATGAAAGATTAAACTGGTTTAGCATAGACTTAATGAACCTATGCTTGGAACAGTTTGATCATTCATGCTGTCTAAGAAAAAACTTTTAAAAAGGCTTTTAGATTTCTAAGAAATTAACAGCTTTCCCTTTTAAAAAGGATTTCAGATTTTGAATGTTAAATCTTTGGTTTTGAATAGAAGCATAATGTAGTTATTAATCATTGTACCTTAAAAATGGTTTTATTTACGTACCTTATTATAGCAATTCTGTAACCCTATAGTGAGAACCCTTTTGAGGACTATGTTCTCACTCCCCTACAGGTTTTTCCCTTTTCAGGATATGGATGACGAAGCTTCAGAAGAGTTATATTCGTTTTCTGTTTATTCGACATTATTTTGTATGATCTTAGTTTTTATTTTTCCATCGCCTTTATTTTTAGTGCGTTTTGCAAGAGGGATAGGAGTTTTGATGTGTCATGCTTGTAATATTAATAATATGTAGATATATCTATATGTATCTTTTGTAAGTATTGTGGTTTGTTTTGTAAATGTGGTTGTATATTATCAGATAAGAAGCCTCTTAAGCAGTTATACGGTTTAATTGTTTAAGCAGGCTCATATTTTAGCACTAAATATTTCAAGAGTCGTCGTAATACCCGAGCTATCAGAGTGGAGCATCCGGAAGTGTGACTTTTGATAGTTAGAGTGTTACACACTCGAAATAGAATCTGGAGAATCATCACTAAGAGAAAGATCAACATTGGGGTTAGTAAACAAAGGTGATTGAGTAGTAGGAATGGACTCAAAGGATGAGAACCGAGAAAACATGTGGTGCTTGATGCGCGGAAAACTTGTCTCGTAACAAATTTCCTTCGACAATTGTACCGAATTTCTTCGTCAAGTAAAAACTCACAATAGAGTGAGGTCGAATCCCACAGAGATTGATTGATCAAGCAACTTTAATTAGAGGAATGTTCTAGTTGAGCGAATCAGGATTTGAGTTGAGAATTGCAGAAAATAAAATGGCGGGAAGGTAAATAACAGAAAAAGTAAATGCTAGAAATAAAGAGCTGAAAGTAAATGACGGAAAGTAAATTGGCTCCCTAACCCAATGAAAGGGGTTTAGTTGTTCATAGCTCTGGAAAATGAAAGCAAAGATGGAGAATACATCATGAAAGCCAAACTAGAAGTGCAGAGAATGGTAAAATACAGAGAGTAGTTTTTCCAATTTCCCCCTTTCCAATCTCTTCTTAATCAATTCAAAGCTACTCCTATATATACTACTCTTCTGATCTTCTAGTTGGCTCTCTAAGTCTTGGGTATGGGCCTTTGGATCTTGAGTTTGAAGCAGTTATCTTCTTCATTGGGCTTAGTTTTACTTGCAGAGAGAAAGTGTGAAGTGGGCAGGGACTTTAGCTCAGGACGTTAGTGGTGTTAACGTTAAGTAAAAATGTGGGTTCGAGAACGTTAGTGACAATCACCTTTTTCACTAACGTTCCTTACCCAAGTTAGAGCCACGTTAACCTCAACGTTAGTGGCACAAACATTGCCACTAACGTTGCCTCTTGGTCCTTCGCACACGTTATTGGGACTTACCTTTCCCAATAACGTTGAGAAGCCTCCCCCTTTCTTACGTTAGAGTCCACGTTAACTTAGTTAACGTGGCTCTTAACGTTAGCTTGCCAACCTTCGAGAACATTAGTGACACTTACCTTTGTCATTAACGTTCCAATGTGCCCCTATCTCCCACGTTAGAGTCCACGTTAACTAGGTTAACGTGGCCTCTAACGTAGAAATGCTAGCCATCTCCAACGTTAGTGACAAAGGTGAATATCACTAACGTTGGCTCATCATCTCTCTTCTTCACGTTAACTTCCACGTTAACTAAGTTAACGTGGGAGTTAATGTGGCTCATTGTGGCTTGTGTGGTTCATTCCAACGTTAGTGACAAAGTTAGGTGTCACTAACGTTGGCGATCATATACTTTCTCCACGTTCGCTTCCACGTTAACTAAGTTAACGTGGAAGTTAACGTGGCTTGTGGAGGATTGGCCAATGTTAGTGACAAAGGTTAATGTCACTAATGTTGGCTTCTCTTTTGCTTCTTAACGTTAGAAGCCACGTTAACTAAGTTAACTGATGAGCGGATATTTTATACGCTTTTTGGGGTTAATTTTCATATAGTTTTTAGTATGTTTTAATTAGTTTTTAGTTTATTTTCATTAGTTTCTAGGCAAAATTCATATTTCTGGACTTTACTATGAGTTTGTGTATTTTTCTATAATTTCAAGTATTTTCTGGCTGAAATTGAGGGAGCTGAGCAAAAATCTGATTCAGGCTGAAAAAGGACTGCTGATGCTGTTGGATTCTGACCTCTCTGCACTCGGAATGGCATTTCTGGAGCTACAAGAGTCCAAATGGCGCGCCTCCAATTGCGTTGGAAGGTAGACATCCAGGGCTTTCCAGCAATATATAATAGTCCATACTTTGCTCAAGGATAGACGACGTAAACTGGCGTTCAACGCGAGTTCCATGTTGCAGTCTGGCGTCCAGCGCCAGAAACAAGTTGCAAGTTGGAGTTCAATGCCAGAAAAGGATCCAAAGCTGGCGTTGAACGCCCAAAACAGCCCTATGCACGTGATTAGCTTAAGTCTCAGCCCCAGCACACACCAAGTGGGCCCCAGAAGTGGATTTCTGCACTATCCATCTTAGTTTACTCATTTTCTGTAAACCTAGTTTACTAGTCTAGTATTTAAACAACTATTAGAGACTTATTTTGGATCTCTCATGACATTTTAGATCTAAACTTTGTACCTTTTGACGGCATGAGTCTCTAAACTCCATTGTTGGGCGTGAGGAACTCTGCTGTGTCTCGATGAATTAATGCAAGCATTTCTGCTTTCCATTCAAACATGCGTGTTCCTATCTAAGATATCCATTCGCACTTCAATATGAATGTGATGAACGTGACAATCATCATCATTCCTCCACGAACGCGTGCCTGACAACCACTTACCTTCCACCGTAGAA
>NC_029791.2:51040640-51062277 GCF_000816755.2 Arachis ipaensis
GTGGGATCGACCCTTACTCACGTAAGGTATTACTTGGACGACCCAGTGCACTTGCTGGTTAGTTGTGCGAATTTGTGAAGAATTGTGATTTCCAATTTCGTGCACCAAGTTTTTGGCGCCGTTGCCGGGGATTGTTTGAGTTTAGACAACTGACGGTTTATTTTGTTGCTTAGATTAGGAAAAATTTTTCTTTTTGGTTTAGAGTCTTTTGTTATTTATACCTTGTTAAAACACTTTAAATTTATAGCTCAATTAGCTAGAGCGTGGTGCTTATGTTCTTGGTAATTGGCTATCCTATTTTTAAAATCTTTTTCAAAAATAATTTTTCTTTGAATAAATCTTGTGCCAAACTTTAAATTTGGTGTTTTCTTGTTGATTTTTTTTATTTTCGAAAATTCTTTTTGGTTTTCTAAAAATTTTAAGTTTGGTGTTTTTTCTTCATGTTCTTGTGTTCTTGTGAGTCTTCAAAGTGTTCTTGAGTTTTCCTTGTGTCTTGATCTTAAAATTTTTAAGTTTGGTGTTCCTTGGTGTTTTCTCTCCAAAATTTTCGAAAACAAGGAGCATTAGATCTAAAAATTTTAGATCTTGTGTTATTTTATTATTTTTCTCTTTCCTCATTAAATTCAAAAATATCTTTTCCCTCTATTTTTAAAGCAATTTTTCGAAAATCAATTTTAAAATTCAGATTTTTTTTATTTCAAAATTTAAAACCCTTTTCAAAAAAAAATCATATCTTTTTCAAAACTTCCTAACCACTCTCTCTCTCCTTATTTTTTTCGAAAATCTTCACCCATTTTTATTTATTTTATTTTAAATTATTTTATTTTTGAAATAAATAATAATTAAATAAATAAAAATAATTTTTTTTAAAGAGGTGGTTAAATAACCAACCTAAGGCCAGCATAAGGACATGGAAACAACTGATGGAAAAATTCCTGAATCAATACTTTCCCCCAAAACGGATGACACAGCTAAGGCTGGACATCCAAGGCTTTAAACAAGGAGATAATGAATCTCTTTATGATGCCTGGGAGAGATACAGAGAGATGCTACGAAAATGCCCCTCTGAAATGTTTTCAGAGTGGATTCAGTTAGACATCTTCTATTATGGGCTTGCAGAAAGAGCTCAGATGTCTCTAGATTACTCAGCTGGTGGATCTATCCACATGAGAAAGACAATTGAAGAAGCTCAAGAGCTCATTGATACAGTTGCCAGAAATCAGCGTCTGTACCTAAGCAGTGACCCTTCCATGAAAGAAGAGGTTAAAACAGTAACTGCTGAACTCAGTCCTGTAAAACAAGCTGCTAAATTCAATCAGCAATTGGACTTTCTAACAAAGCAGTTAGCCGAATTCAAGGATAGACTACAAGAGACAAGGATGGCTAATATAAATATGGAAGAACAATTGAAGCAAACAAAGCAGCAGCTGTCAAAAGAAATAACAGAAGAATGCCAAGCAGTTCAATTAAGAAGTGGGAAGACGTTAAATACCCCACCTCAAGGCAGCAAGAAGCCAAGAAATGAGTAAACTACCCAAAATCCACCTGAGGACAGTAAGAGCCCAGGAAAAAATAATTCTGGCGCTAAAACGCCAGAAATTGGGTATAAGGACACACAAGACAGCTCTTGGTTGGTCCATAGGTGACCTTAAGGGCATAAGCTCAGCTAGATGCATGCACAAAATCTTATTGGAGGATAATGCTAAACCAGTGGTTCAACCACAGAGGTGGCTAAATCCAGCCATGAAGGAAGTGGTGCAGAAAGAGGTCCCCAAATTACTGGAGGCTGGGATTATTTATCCTATTTCTAATAGCCCCTGGGTGAGCCCTGTTCAAGTTGTCCCCAAAAAGGGAGGCATGACAGTGGTTCATAATGAAAAGAATGAACTGATTCCTACAAGAACAGTTACAGGGCGGCGCATGTGTATTGACTACAGAAGGCTCAATACAGCCACCAGAAAGGATCATTTTCCTTTACCATTCATAGACCAGATGCTAGAAAGATTGGCAGGTCATGATTATTACTGCTTTTTAGATGGCTACTCAGGCTATAACCAGATTGCAGTAGATCCCCAGGATCAAGAGAAAACAGCATTTACATGTCCATCTGGAGTGTTTGCTTATAGAAGGATGCCATTTGGGCTGTGTAATGCGCCTACAACCTTCCAGAGATGCATGCTCTCTATTTTCTCTGATATGGTGGAAATATTTCTGGAAGTCTTCATGGATGACTTCTCAGTATATGGAGACTCATTCAGCTCCTGTCTTGATCACCTGAAACTAGTTCTGAAAAGATGCCAAGAGACCAACCTGGTTTTAAACTGGGAAAAATGTCACTTTATGGTGACTGAAGGGATTGTCCTTGGGCATAAAATTTCAAACAAGGGAATAGAGGTGGATCAAGCAAAAATAGAGGTAATTGAAAAATTACCACCACCTGCCAATGTTAAGGCAATCAGAAGCTTTCTAGGGCATGCAGGATTCTATAGGAGGTTTATAAAGGATTTTTCAAAAATCGCAAAACCTTTGAGCAATCTGCTAGCTGCTGACACGCCATTTGTGTTTGACACAGAGTGTCTGCAGGCGTTTGAAATGCTGAAAGCCAAGCTGGTCACAGCACCAGTTATTTCTGCACCAGACTGGACATTACCATTTGAGCTAATGTGTGATGCCAGTGATCACGCCATTGGTGCAGTACTGGGGCAGAAGCATGACAAGCTTCTGCATGTCATTTATTATGCTAGCCACGTTTTAAATGATACCCAGAAAAATTACACAACCACAGAAAAAGAATTGCTTGCAGTGGTTTATGCCATTGAGAAGTTTAGATCATACTTGGTAGGATCAAAGGTGATTGTGTATACTGACCATGCTGCTCTTAAATATCTATTCACAAAGCAGGATTCAAAACCCAGGCTCATAAGATGGGTGTTGCTTCTGTAAGTGTTTGATATAGAAATAAGAGACAGAAAAGGGACAGAGAACCAAGTGACTGATCATCTGTCCCGGATAGAGCCAATAGAAGGGACGTCATTCCCTTCTCTTGAAATCTCTGAGACCTTTCCGGATGAGCATTTGTTTGCCATTCAGGAAACACCATGGTTTGCAGACATTGCAAACTACAAAGCTGCAAGGTTCATTCCCAAGGAGTACAGCAGGCAACAAAAGAAAAAATTAATTACTGATGCAAAGTACTACTTGTGGGTTGAACCCTATCTCTTTAAGAGATGTGCAGACGGCATAATCCGTAGGTGTGTGCCTAAAGAAGAAGCACAAAGGATCTTATGGCATTGCCATGGGTCACAATATGGAGGTCATTTCGGAGGTGAGCGAACAGCCACCAAGGTCCTCTAATGTGGCTTCTACTGGCCTACACTCTACAGAGATTTCCGAGAGTTTGTACGTAACTGTGACAGTTGCCAGAGAGCTGGTAATTTGCCTCACAGTTACGCCATGCCTCAACAAGAAATCCTGGAAATTGAGTTGTTTCAAATGGGCAAGCTGAAGTCTCTAACAGAGAACTAAAAAGAATCATGGAACGGACTGTAAGTACCCGTAGAAAGGATTGGGCACGAAGCTTGGATGATGCTCTGTGGGCTTACAGAACAGCATTTAAGACTCCTATAGGGACCTCTCCATACCAACTTGTGTATGGTAAGGCATGCCACCTGCTCGTGGAACTGGAACATAAAGCCTACTGGGCAACCAGATTCCTAAACTTTGATGCCAAATTAGTTGGAGAAAAAAGATTGCTCCAGCTAAATGAGCTAGAGGAATTCAGATTCACTGCTTTCGAAAATGCCAAGCTTTATAAAGAAAAATAAAAAAAGTGGCATGACAGAAAGCTGTCATCTAGAATCTTTGAACTAGGACAAAAGGTTCTGTTGTTTAACTCTAGGCTCAGGCTATTCCCCGGAAAACTGAAGTCCCGGTGGAGGGGACCATATGTGATTACAGGTGTATCACCATATGGTTATGTGGAGCTTCAAGATATTGATTTTGACAAGAAGTTCATTGTTAATGGACAGAGAATCAAGCACTATCTTGAAGGCAATGTTGAGCAAGAGTGCTCAAGGCTGAAGCTAGATTAAAAGCTCAGCAAGGTCCAGCTAAAGACAATAAAGAAGCGCTTGCTGGGAGGCAACCCAGCCATGGGGCATCACTTCCTCTAAGCATTTTGCCCTATTCTTGATTTTATTTGTTTATATAAAGTTCACTGATACTAAGGTAAAGAGTCAATTGTATAAGTTCACAGGGTTACAGAAGGATTCTGCACACAAAACAGAGAAAAAGAGCTCACTGGCAAGAAAACGCCAGTAAGAGTCTGTTTTGGGCGTTCAACGCCCAAAAGAAGCATCCACTGGGCGTTGAACGCCAGTAAGGATAGCCATCTGGGCGTTAAACGCCAGAAAGAAGCATCTTCTGGGCGTTGAACACCAGAAAGAAGCTCCTTCTGGGCGTTTAATGCCAGATTTACAGCGTCCTGGGCGTTCAGAAAAACGCCCAGTGACAAAGGAGTTCCTAGCGTTCAACGCCAGAAAGAAGCAACAGCTGGGCGTTGAACACCCAGGAGAGGCAGCATTTGGGCGTTGAACGCCCAAAACATGCAGCGTTTGGGCGTTCAAACGCCAGGATGGTGGGGAGGAGGTGAATTCGTTTTTACTTCATATTTTTCATTCTAAATTTAATTTTCATGTTTCAATTCATGATTTCTTGCATAAACATGTTAAGAACCCTGATTTCTAAAATCCCTAATTTCTAAAAACCCTATTTTAAAAATATCAAATGTATCTTAATCCATAAGCACAAATCCTTTTTTATCCAATTCAACTCTTTTTCAAAATTTTCAAAACAAATCTATCTCTTTTCATTCAAAAATCTCTTCAACTAATCAATATCTTTTTCAAATCTCCATACTATCTTTTTCAAAAATCTAAATCTATCTTTTTCAAATATCTTTCATATTTTTTCAATTTTAAATCATATCTTCTATCTTATCTTTCTTTGTATTTTCGAAAAAACCCACCCCCCTCTCCCTTTAAATATGGGTTCGGCCTCCCTCCCCTCCCATCCACAATTGCACCTAGCTCTCCTTCTCTCCCTGAGCTTCACTCAAAAACTCTGAGACATTATTGCTTCTTGACTTATTAATATTCTATTTTATTTATCTAGTTGCTTGGGGACAAGCAACAGTTTAAGTTTGGTGTTGTGATGAGCAGATATTTTATACACTTTTTGGGGTTAATTTCATATAGTTTTTAGTATGTTTTAGTTAGTTTTTAGTTTATTTTCATTAGTTTCTAGGCAAATTTCATATTTCTGGACCTTACTATGAGTTTGTGTGTTTTTCTGTAATTTCAGGTATTTTCTGGCTGAAATTGAGGGAGCTGAGCAAAAATCTGATTCAGGCTGAAAAAGGACTGCTGATGCTGTTGGATTCTGACCTCTCTGCACTCGGAAAGAAATTTCTTGAGCTACAGGAGTCCAAATGGCGCGCCTCCAATTGAGTTGGAAAGTAGACATCCAGGGCTTTCCAGCAATATATAATAGTCCATACTTTGCTCAAGGATAGACGACGTAAACTGGCGTTCAACGCCAGTTCCATGTTGTAGTCTGGCGTCCAGCGCCAGAAACAAGTTGCAAGTTGGAGTTCAACGCCAGAAAAGGATCCAAAGCTGGCGTTGAACGCCCAAAATCGTGCATGCGTGAATCAGAAACAGAGGAAAGCAGAATTTCAGAAGACAAAGCATCTCCAAAACCCCAACATATTCTCCATCATTGCATACAAGTATAATTTGTGTTCTGCCCTTTTATTCCTTGCAATCAAATTTGATAAGTGAATTGTTTTATTGTCTTCCTGACTAAGAGTTACAAGATAACCATATATTGCTTCAAGCCAATAATCTCTGTGGGATCGACCCTTACTCACGTAAGGTATTACTTGGACGACCCAGTGCACTTGCTGGTTAGTTGTGCGAATTTGTGAAAAATTGTGATTTCCAATTTCGTGCACCATTAACGTTGCAACTAACGTGGCCACTTATGAGCTTGGCCCAACGTTAGTGACAAAGGTAAGTGTCACTAACGTTGGCTCCATTTTCTTTCCTCCACGTTAGAGTTCATGTTAACTTAGTTAACGTGACTCTTAACATGGGCTATGATGGCTTCGAGGACGTTATTGGCGATTACTTTTCTCAATCACTTTGCAAGCTAGCTCCCATTCCTACGTTAGAAGTCACGTTAGTGAGACTAACGTGGCTGCTAACGTGGTTCTTCCTTGCTTCCTTTGTCCTAAAATCAAGCAATAAAGTGCATCAAAGTTCTAGTCCAAGTCATGGGAAATGCAACATCCAATTTGTCATTAATTTCATGCAAAATCCTCATAAAATCATGTAAAGTGCACAATGTATGCTTGAATCAAGATGTAAGTGAATATCTACCCAAGACTAGCTTATTTTCTAAGGAAATGCATGAAACTACCTTAAAAACAGTAAAAAAAATGTCAGTGAAACTGGCCAAAATGCCCTGGCATCAGTGCTCCCAGAAGACAACATGACGAGATATACAAATACGTTTAGAGAGAGGATCCCAACAACGATAACCCTTGTGTTCAGTGCCATAACCAAGGAAATAACACATACGAGCCCGAGGTTCAAGTTTACCATGTTGATGAGGCTGAAGAAGAACAAAACATACACAACTAAAAACTCGAAGAGAACTATAATCTGGGGGGTATGATAAAGACGTTCAAAGGGAGTAACATTACCAAGAATAGAAGAAGGGAATGAGGAATGCTCGCGAGAGCCGGGAATCAAAGGATTGAGCATCGAACCCTCATCGGAAGTGTTTGCACTCTAATCACTTGGTGTTTGGGGTTTATTCTCTCAATTCTCCCCTAATCATGCTTTCCAAGAATTGTTTTTCATCTAACAATCAACAATTATTCAATGCATGCATACAATTATCATGAGGTCTTTTCCTTAGGTTGTAATGGGGTTAGGGTCAAGGTAGGGTCATATATGGCTAGTGGACTTAGGATTTGAATCTTTGATTAACTTAAACTTTCCCACCTAACCCATGTAATGACCTATACAATTAAGTACTAGCCTAACTACCCATTCCTCACTTTTCCACATACTCATGCATTTTCTTTTCGTTTCACAATACTTGTGCATTGATTCCTCTTGAGCTTCGCTTTGGGGCATTTTGTCCCTTATTTATTATATATATATATTTTTTTTCTCTTTGTTTTTTTCTTTCTTTTTCTATTTTTCTTTTTTTTTTCCAGATTGTTCTTCTTTTTCTTTTGTTCTTTTGTTTTTCTCAATTTTTTTTTTATACAAGAGCGACAATGCATAAGGTTTTACATTTGATCAATTCATGAGTATGTACCCAATTCCCAATATTCCAATAATAATACAAAATACCCTTCTATTCACCCAATGACCCAAGGTTCCCACACTTGAATGATACTCACACACACTAGCCTAAGCTAATCAAAGATCCAAATAAGGGCTTTTATTGTTTTCCGCTTTAAGGCTTGTAATGTGCTAAATTAAGAACAAAGTGGGTTAATCGTAGGCTCAAGTTTGGCTAACAACGGAAGATAGAAGGTACGGCCGTTTGGGTGAGTGAGCTAATGAAATGATGGCCTCAATCATATAAAATTTGCAATGCCATGGTTGCCCCAAAATGTTGGTTTTCCTAAGAGAGAATTTCATTGTTCCAACCAAGTGGACTTATCATGCGAATGGTGCTAACTAAAACCTAATCATGTAACCTATCCTAATTTATTCAGATTTATTTAGATGTTACCTACGGAGATCGGTCGGCCGACCTCCCCACACTTAAAACTTAGCACGGTCCTCCGTGCTAGAGGTTAGGCGCGCTGGTTGATCGAGCTCCGAGCGTGCCACATCTCCAATGCCATTGCTATCTCCGCTTGAAGTTGCGGTGGAGGTGGAGATATCGGGTTCTTCCATAGGTGGGGTGATTACGCTTAGAAGCCTCTTCACATGAGCATAGCGGCGTTGGTTACGCCTCTCATAGCGGTCTAATTTGTTGTGAAGGTCTTCAAGGCGTTGGGCGGCCGATTTTTGTGATGTAGATGAAGTGGTGGCGTGGCCAGTAGGTGTGGGCAGTGCAATGTCCATGGTGACTTCCGGAGGCTTGAGGCATCTCTTGGTCGGAATGATATCACCATCGACCGGTATTGAGGTTCGCCTATCTTTAGTCTCCCGGTTGACGCCGGCTTTCGCAACTAATGCCGTCACTAAAGCGGGGAATGGTAGATTTCCCTTGGCATGAATGCGCCCCATGGATTGGCGGATGGCACGCGGAACGTCGACCGGTTTCTCGGTCAAGATGCACCATATCAATAAGGCAAGCTCGGCGGTGATGGATGACCCATGTGTGCTCGGGAGCACGTAGTGAGCTAGAATTTGGGCCCATGCCGTAGCTTCTTGAGTGAGGTGGCGGACATCTAAACCCTTGGGTCTTCGCTTTATGGTTCCCCGAATCCAATATGCGTCGGGTAAAGCAATAACGCGGAGGATTGCGCTCCAATCGAATGCGCGGTCAACGCATGTAGCTAAGACCTCTTGGTAGGCGTCATATGCATCCTGTGACGGTGCAATTCCAAGGACTTCACGGATGGTTTCCACGGTGACCGACACTTGTTTTCGGCGCACAAATATTGATGTGAGATGAGGTGAGTGGAAGTTGGAGTAGAATTCCACCACCCATGAGAGATTGGCCTCCGTTGGTTGCCTCAAGAGGAACCTCCATTGCCTCCGGTCAATATGTGGCATCACAAACGGACTGAGGTGAGCCGGTAAGACTAGGAGGGGTTCCGGATGGTAATTCTTTTCAATCATTCTGGAGTAAACAAGTTCGCAGTAACGGTTGGGAAACTTGTTTGAATCCTTAGGAGGGTTGTCCTTCTCTAGAATGTCAACGGGGCCCTTAGTCTTCTTCAGGAGGGGCTTGGCCGTTAGTTCTTGGCGCGCTCTATTGGAGGCCGGCTTCTTGGGGCCTTTCCCGTTGTCCCTTTTGATGACCATCCTGTAGAAGCAAGAAAGGAAAATATCAAATCCAAAGAAATGGAGGTACATGAGCTCTATGTAATGAAAGTTATGCCATAGAATATGGGTATCTTTGTTACATGACAGCTGCAACATGTAACTAGGATAATGTGTGAAGAGCAAGGCAAATAATTTTCATGTGGTGCAAGGGTAGTTTAAGCATGCAAGGAAGAGGCATGAGAGGCACATACCCTTAGGGGCCATAAGTAGAAGGCAAGCTAAGAAAATGGGGATGAATGGTTTGTGGAAAGTGGGGATGCACTCAAAAGTGATTGGTGAGAGGCAAGGTAGTCACAATGAGTCCAAAATTCAAGTATGCCTTTCATCGAACACTTGGTGTGCATCCCTCAAGTAGTATGTGATTATGTGAAAATGAGAGCAATGTAACTTTCCACAATCCATTATTACTGAATGTAATGCATATTGAGTGCAAGAAAAGTAAGTAACACCATTCATCTATTCATGTAAGTGAGTTTGAGACCTAAGTGCTCATGAAGAACAAAGAAGAAGGAAGGAAGTAACTAGAGAGGGGAGGAGGAGAGAAAGAAAAGAAGAAGGAAGCCTACCTAAAAGATGGTGCAACTTAAATGAGTAAGAACTACAAGAGATTAATGGACTAAGAGGGAGCTTAGTATAATACCTTGTGAGATGGAGAAGGATGTGGAAGAAAAAGAGAAGTGGAATGAGAATGAAGGGGTAAGTGTGCCCTTCTTAAAGGTGGCGTCGATACGCGTGCGCGCCAGGTGCGCGCACGCGGCAAGGGTGTTGGGCTGGTGGCTTAGTGTAGGCTTGAGAGAGGCTTAACTCTCTGTAGAATGTACTAGGGGGGCAGCAAGGCAATCGGCGCGGACGCGCGCCATGCGCTTGCGCGTCGATTGGCGGATTTTGCTCATGTGCGCGGACGCGCCATGTGCGCGCACGCGCAGAGGGGTGGGTTTTTCTAAATTTGCAAGTGGTTACACCATTTTCAACATTTCAAACCCCCCTTTCCATACAGCCACTTAAGCACTATAACAAATGAAGTCAACAAATGAAGGGGAGTTGTCATTAAAATCTAGCTAACAAACATGAAGTCAGGTGTCTATGTACAAGTCTCAAAGGAAGATCTTACCATGGTGGGGTGTCTCCCACCTAGCACTTTTGTTTAATGTCCTTAAGTTGGACTTTCAGCAGCTTATAGTGTTTATTCAAGAGTTGCATCCCTCAAGAGGAACACTTCAAATTCCTTGGCGTTCTTT
Source organism: Arachis ipaensis (assembly GCF_000816755.2). NCBI lineage: Eukaryota > Viridiplantae > Streptophyta > Magnoliopsida > Fabales > Fabaceae > Arachis > Arachis ipaensis. Next base: position 51,050,962 of record NC_029791.2, read on the forward strand.
CTTTGCTCACCATGATACAATTTGAGACGGTGCCCGTTTACCTTGAAGATGTCCGGGCTTGATGGGTGACGCAAGTGATAGACTCCATAAGGTTCTACTTTCTCCACTTGGTAGGGCCCATCCCACCTTGATCTAAGCTTTCCGGGTAGTAATCTCAACCTTGAATTGTAGAGAAGGACTAGGTCACCGGGTTGGAATTCTCTTCTCCTAATGTTCTTGTCATGGATGGCTTTCAACTTTTCCTTATAGAGTCGAGAGTTGTCATAAGCTTCCAATCTCATACATTCTAATTCCGCCAATTGAAGCTTTCTCTCTACTCCGGCCCCACCCAAGCTCGTATTACACTTCTTTACGGCCCAATAAGCTTTGTGTTCAATCTCCACCGGTAAGTGACATGCTTTACCATATACAAGCCGGAAGGGGCTCATGCCAATGGGTGTCTTGTAAGCCGTTCGATAGGCCCATAGTGCATCGGGGAGTTTGATGCTCCAATCTTTCCTATTCGGCTTTACAATCCTTTCCAATACATGCTTGATTTCCCGGTTGGGGCCTTCCAAGTAGGATAGAGGATGCTCTTTCGGTTTCGCTTGACGGCATTTCAAGGACATAGAAGTCAATCGGAAATACCAACCCCTTTATATTCACCAATACATCTTCCGCAACACCCGCTACGGTTATTATGCTTTTATCCGCTAGGACAAATCTTGCCGTCGACCTTTTTAGTGGGGGCAAGTTCAATACCCGATAAACGGAGAGTGGCATGATGCTAACACATGCTCCGAGGTCACACATGCAATCTCTAAATTGAACTCCATTGACGGTGCAAGTGACCATACAAGGGCCCGGGTCATCACACTTTTCCGGTAATGTTCCCATCAAAGCGGAAATAGAACTCCCCAATGGGATGGTTTCCAATTCAAGAATTCTATCCTTGTTTATGCATAAATCTTTGAGGAATTTAGCATATCTAGGAACTTGATGGATGGCATCGAAGAGGGGGATGGTTACCTCAACTTTCTTGAACATTTCTACTATTTTGGGGTCGAGTTCTATGCGCTTTTTTGCTTTCTTTGCAAGTGTTGGAAATGGAAGTGGTTGAGCAATTTCTTCTTCCAAGGTTCTTTTGGCCTTGGTTGTCTCCCTTGTTGGTTGGGCTTCATCTTCAACTGTGGCTTGTGGTGTCTCCTCTTCCACTACCTCTTCTATATCTATTCTCTCTTCCCCTTGGGCGGTTGTGATAGGACTTGGGTCCTTTGCTTCCTTCTCTTTTAGTTGTGTACCGGATCTAAGGGTGATGGTATTGATGCCCCCCTTTGGGTTTGGTTGAGGTTGAGAGGGAATGACACTTTGGATTGGGGGTTGAGGAGTGGGGGTTGATGGTGTGTCCATGCATGCAAGAAGAGCTTGTAGTGTAGAGGTGAGGCCGGTGAGGCCGGAAGCAAGTGTGTTCTGTAATTCCTTTTGGCCTTGGATGACGGTCCGGAGTGTTTCGTCTTGGTTGGAGGGGGTGGTTGCATATGTGAGTTGAGGAGCTTGTGATTGATTGGGCGGTGGTCTTTGATGTGGTGGTTGATATGTTTGGTAGTTTCTTTGTGGGTTTTGTTGATTGTATGGTTGATTTTGTAAGTTGTATGGTCGGTTTTGTGAGAAATTTTATGAGTTGTTGTTCCATCTTTGACCTCCTCCATTGTTGTTGTTATCCCTATTCCCTTGTTGATGATTGTCTTTCCAATTTTGATTATTGTGTCCACTACCTTGGTTGTAGCCTCCTCCTTGATAAGGGTGCCCTTGGTTAGGATTACCTCCTTGGTAGTACCCTTGATTGGGGCAGTCATAGAAATTATGGGTGGCCGCCAAAGTGTTGTCTTCTTGAAGGTTTGGGCACTCATCCGTGTAGTGAGAGTAGCAAGAGCAAATGCCACATACTCTTTGAGGGACCAATTGTTGTTGGTTGTGTTGTTGAGATGGTGGAGGTTGTTGTTGATATGATTGAGGTTGTTGTGGTTGTTGTTGATTCAATTGGAGTTGCCTCAAGACGGATGTTATCTCATTCAAGGATTGAGTTAGAGCGGTGGCTTCACTACTAGTTGATACTTCGTTCACGGTCCTTGGACGGTTGACTCTTCGCCTCATATGTTGATTGGATTCGGCTAAGTCAATAATGAGTTGCCATGCCTCCTCCGCGGTTTTGTATTTGGACAAAGAACCATTGAGAAGTGTCCAAGAGGGTTCTATCTTGCTCTCGCATCCCTTGACATATGTATCCAAGCAATACTTGAGTGTCGAGCATGTGATTAGGGCACGCATCTAGTAGTTTGCGAAACCGTTCCCAATACTCATATAGTGGTTCCGTCTCACCTTGCACAATACAAGACATTTCTTTCCTTAGCCTATCCATCTTTTCCGGGGGCAAGAATTTATCCAAGAACCCCCTTCTAAGTAGGTCCCAATCGAAGGTAACTTCACTAGAGAGAGTGTAGAACCATTCTTTGGCCTTGTCTTCAAGAGAGAAAGGGAAAGCAAACAACCATATAGCAACTTCATCGGAACCTTCCCGTCTAGTAGTCGAGCATATGCGATGAAAGTCCTTGAGATGTCGAATAGGGTCTTGTGCGGGAAGTCCGTGAAACTTGGGTAGGAGATTGATCAAAGCGGTCTTCAATTCAAAGTTCGCATTCAAATTGGGGTGAGTCACATGAAGGGGTTGAAGGACATAATCCGGTGCACCTGCTTCCTTGATAGTGACTCTCCTTGGAGCGTCCATGGTATTAGTACCTAAAACAAAAGAAGAGTTGTTAGTGAGATTGGTGGGAGTATGATTAATGCCTTCTTTGAGTGACGGTTCAATGTTCACTTGTAGTAAGGTGGTTGAGGTGGTGAAGACCTCTTCACCTTTTCCAAATCTTAGCCGCCTCCGAGCTTGTCTAATATGAAACAAAGTTCGTTCTATTTCCGGATCAAAAGGGGCTAAGCTCGGATTCGGTTGTGAACGCGTCATGCAATGAAGGGGAAATGGAATTCATTGTAATGATGAGGAGTTAGTCAATTGAGCAATTTACAATGAAGTGCAACTATGTACATATATACATACTTAATCCAAAACAATAACATGGCACGCTAAGCAAAATCCCCGGCAACGGCGCCATTTTGACAAATAGATTTTTGCCGGTATAGATCATGAGGCAAAACTAGGGAAGGAATGCAAAATCTTGTATTTTCATATGGAAAGTGTGTGGAATCATTGATAAAACCCCTGAAATCATCACAAGATAAATCCTCAAATTGGGGTTTGTCAGGAGTCTATTGATAACATGAATAGCAGTAAGAACAGCTTCACCCCAAGTACGCTCAGGACATAAAGAAGAAAGGAGCATTGCACGGACGGAGTTAAGAATGTGACGGTGTTTGCGTTCAGCTATACCATTTTGTTGAGATGTACCAGGATAAGAAAACTCTGACAAAGTACCCTATTCTGCAAGAAAGGCTAAGAGTTTGGAATCACGGTATATCATAGCATTATCACGTCGAAAAACCTTAATGTCCTTGGAAAAGTGAGTTTTAATCATAGTAGCAAAGTTGATATAGATCTGAGGTAACTCATGGCGATTAGTCATCAAATAAACCCAAGTAAAACGGGAATAATCATCAATGAAAACGATAAAGTATCAAGCTCTGCCCATAGAGGCAGTGGGAGTGGGACCCCAAACATCAGAGTGAATGAGATCAAAAGGAGAGCAAACAAGAGATGAATTATTGTGAAAAGATAAAGCAGGTTGTTTGGCAGTTTGGCAAGAAATGCAATCAAAAGATTCATTTGGAACCTGACCTAAAACACCTTGAGACATAAGAGGACGCAGTTTTCCTAAGGAGGTGTGGGCAAGACGTTGATGCCATAAGTGAAGGGTAGAGGGAGAAGAAGCAGCACAGAGATTTGGTACAGGAAGAATATGAAGATTCTCGAGTTCGAACAACCTTCCGACCTTACGTCCAGTCTCGATGATTTGTCCCGTTCGAGGATCCTATACGCGACAGCCAAAAACGGAAAAAGTGACTTCAAAACCCAAATCAACAAGTTGACCAATAGAAATAAGATTGAAGTTTAATTTGGGAATATAATAAATATTAGGAAGATTAAGAGTTGACTGAGATATAGAACCCTTGTGTGTTGCGTGCAAGAGGGAGCCATTTGCATTATTGACAGAAGGTCCATTTGTAGTGGTAGACATGGACGAGAAAATATTATTCAACGGAGACATGTGATTAAAGCAACCCGAGTCAAAGTACCATTTAGAATTACCTGGAGGGGTCGATAAAGCAGCAGGGGTATTAATAGAAACAGAGAGAAGACATTGAAGAAGAGATGCAATATCAGATAGAGAGACCGGAGACGAGTGGAGTGGATCAGGACGTAGTGGGCGAGTAGGACAGGCAGTAATTAAATGTCCCGAGAGCTTGCAGTAACGGCAAAACAGCTGTGAACAATGGTAGCTAATATGACCTGTCTGGTGGCATGTGCGACATTCAACAGAAGAACAGTCGGGGAAGAGGTACCCAGAATGGTTACAGTTTCAACAGAATTTACCCTTTCTATCGGTGGCAGCAAAAACATTTGGCTTTTCCATGATAGTGGTCACAAAGATCAAAGAGAGGAGAGAAAACGGCAATTTCGGAGCAGAAAATGAGAAATCAGAGTGCAGAATCGGAAAGAGCTCACCAAAAAACCTTAGGGAGGGTCCCGCTTGTCTGCCACGTTAGCACCACGTCAGCGAGACAATGACACGTGGTAGCACCTGAGTAGACGAGAGAGACACGCTGGCGGTGAGGTGGAGGCGCGGGTCAGGTGCAGGTCGGGTCATGGATACCAGGGATGGCTTCGTTGCGACACATGGCAGCACCAGGAGCGTGCGATCAGCACCAAGATCAACGGCTGCTGAAGCTTCTGGAATGAAACAATGGAGGTGGACAGCGAACTTCCGGCGGCGCGTCCGGGGGCTGCTGGCGGCGATCTCGGTGGCGTTGGAAAGCCGGAGGTGACGAACTAAGGCGTCGAAAACAGATCAAAAAACGAGAGCGAAGAGGCACTGTCGGAAGAGAAAAACAAGGATGCTAGGAACATAATTTCATTGAAAAAAAACTTTAGGCTCTTGATACCATGTTAGAAACAGGAGGCTGAGATAGTAATCTGAAAAGTGTATTATTGAGTGTAATCAAAGGTACAATATACAAGGGATATTTATAGGTGCTAAATGAATTAGAGTAATAAAGGCATAGAATCCTATAATTAATATACAGATATACTATATAAATATAAACGATACTAACTTGTCTAAATTGATGCTAATGATTCTCTAACAATGGCAATGACGACTTCTGATTCCTCTTATCGTAACGAACCAACTAATCTGCCAAACTCAATAGCCTACGACAATATGTAAATGACATCACAAATGCAGTTTGTTAAGTTGATTACAAAATTTTCCTACATATAGAAGCAGCTTTCATGTACAGGGTATAGCCGTTGAGCATACAAGGCTAAACAATGGCCAACAGAGAGAATCAAAATAATAAACATTATATCCGACAAGAAGTTACATAACGGCCGGCAGAAAAAGCAGCTTGAATTAAAAAATCAATAATGCTTCACATCTATGCAAAAATCCTAACTAAGTCATCCAAGAATTTTTTTTTAGACACGCCTCCCCCTCCCCCAAGTTATGTAAAATATATGCGCGCCCCCTCCCCCTCTTATTAAGGTAACAGAATTATGTAAAACTTCTTCTTCAACGTAAACATTCTTCCACGTTAATGATATGTATTGCAATTCTGGATCTGCTCTGCTACTCGTCGTTCTTCTTCCTATTCTTCGCTTTCTTCTTCGATATGTGGATTTATCTTCTTCATTTTCAGATTTCAATAGGCTATCAAAATAATGAATGATTCAACTCCAAATCAATTAAATGAGAGCGATTTGGATTATTCTTCTAAATCCTATCAAGCGGACGAGGTTTGGATTATTCAATTTTGAATCGAATTGAATGGAATGCAATTGCTAAATTGAATTGAATTGAATTGATAATCTCTAAATTGTAGACATAGGTGTTTTGAATTTGATTTTATATATACAATGTTCAGTTCATTTAGCATTGTACATTGTTTTCGCTTTGATTTATATTTTCGGTTCATTATGTAGGCAGTTGTTCGAATTTGAATTTATATAATGGATAATGTTCCATTCATTTAGTACTATACAATGGTTTCGCTTTAATAATATGTTCGGTTCATTATGCAGACAGTTGTTCGAATTTCAATTTATATAATGGACAATGTTTCGTTCATTTAGTACTATACAATGGTTTGCTTTAATAATATGTTTGGTTCATTCTGCAGTCCAGGTGTGTTATGGATGAACAATTTGTCCTAAAGGTTGGGATGATTTTCAAGACACTAGAAGAAGCTGGAAAGTTCTACAAGAATTATTCCAAACTTGCCGATTTTTCTACCAAAATAAGGAACACGACTCGAAAGGGAGACGAGATTAAGAATCAACTAATCGTATGCAACAAAGAGGGGAGGTGGAAATTCAAGATATCTGCAACTCTGAAGACAAACCCCTCAGCCGGCATAAACTGTCCAGCCAGGATTTACGTACACATATTGAAGGACATCGGTCTTTGGACAATTTTTAAAGTTGTTCTGAATCATTCACACTCCTGAATGCCCAAACCGAGCAGAGATGCTCAAACAATACAGGGTGCTAAGCATGTTTGTGCGTCGCACCATCGAAAACAACGAGGAAGCTGGAATCAGACCGAGCAAAACTTACCAATCATTCGTAGTAGCAGCGGGCAGTCATTGGGAACTAAGTTTTATAGAAAAAGACGTGAGGAATTGCATCACAAGAAAAGTATGGAATGTGTCCAAACAAGATGATGCCAAAGAATTTAGGAAGTACTTATTAAGATTGAAAGAGAAAAATCAAAATTTCTTTTTCGAGCTCAGCCTCGATGGCGATCACTCCATCAAAAATGCATTTTGGGCCGACACAAGAAGCAAGGCTGCATGCGAGTATTTTGGAGACATCGTTTCATTCAACACCACGTACAACACAAACAGGTATTCGGTTCACCAAAACTAAGTCTTAGGTCACATAGGCAACACATTTCGGTTCATAACTGATGCCAGTGTCTATTTTTGCAGGTACAATCTGGTTTTTGGGTTTTTATGTGGGCGTGAATCACCACGGTAGGTCAACACTTCTCGGATGCACTCTGATAAAAAACGAGGACATCCAATCATTCAAATGGCCATTTGAGTGTTGGCTCCGTTGTATGGGAGGAAAGACACCAAAAGGAATTCTCACCGACCAATGCGCATCGATGCAAAGGACCATCGAGATGTGCATGCCAACAACAATTCACTGGTGGTGCATCTGGCACATCATGAAGAAGATCCCAAGCAAACTAAATGGCTACAAACGACACGAAGAAATCGAACAAGAAATGAGTCACGTCGTTTGGAACTCGTTCACAAAAGACGCTTTCGACAGAAACTGGAATAATTTCATTACAAAGTTCGGTGTCGGAGGCAATAAGTGGCTCTCAGATAACCGACATTTTTAATTCGAATTATTTTGATGCTGTTACTTTTTTGGTTAAAGCGTTCACAACTTTTGGTTAAATGGGCTCATGTTTTCGGTTTATTTTGTAGAGCTATACAAAGATCATCATTTATGGATTCCAGTTTACCTGGATCACCACTTTTGGGTCGGGATGAGAAGCACACAAAGATGCAAGAGCATGCACGCATTTTTCAATAAGTTCATCACACGGAACAGCTCCTTGATTCAATTTGTGAAGCAATACGATAATTGCCTAGTAAGCAGAGGGCAAAGAGAGAGAGAATTTGATGCTGCTGATTTTTACACCGTCATACCGTGCGCAACAAAATCAGCAATAGTGACCCAATTTCAGCACGTGTATACCCACGAGAAGTTTAGGAAAGTTCAAGAACAATTCAGAGGAAAGGTGAACTGCATCACAAGATCAATGAATTCCACCCTAAGTTTACGACATACGAAGTCGTAGAGCAGGTTTCTAACTCCACATTCAACAAGTTTTTCGTCACCTACGATGCAGTATCACGAGAAGTAAAGTGCCAGTGCCTGCTGTGCGAGTCAAGGGGCATAGTGTGCCGCCATTCGTTGAGCGTCTTAAGTTTCGAGTGAGTAGATAAAGTGGCACTGAAATATATACTGGAACACTGGAGAAAGAACATAAAGAGGAGGCACACACACATCAAAAGCAGCCAAGATGAACCTCTATTAGAGTCAAGAAGCAAGAGATTCGACGATTTGGTGTTTCGACCTCACAATATTTGTGAATTTACGTTAGAGTCCGAGGAACTGACCGGAATTCTCCACTGGACTTTTGACAATGTCATGGCAGAGATGCAAGAATATCAAGCGAAAAGCAAAAGAAAAAGTTTACTATCTCATGAAGAAGCGAGGTTGAGCGATGTGAACAAGCTTTAAAGCCCGCCACGTGTGAGAAGAAGAGGCCGCCCCAAGAACAAATGGTGCACGAAATTGTGATCTCTGGTAATGGCTCCAAAAACTTGGTGCTCTAATCTCAATTCATAATTTGTCACAACTTCGATACAACTAACCAGCAAGTGCACTGGGTCGTCCAAGTAATAAACCTTACGTGAGTAAGGGTCGATCCCACGGAGATTGTTGGTATGAAGCAAGCTATGGTCACCTTGTAAATCTCAGTCAGGCGGATAATAATTGATTATGGAGTTTTCGAAAATAATACTAATTAAACAGAAACTAAGGATAGAAATACTTATGTAAATCATTGGTGAGAATTTCAGATAAGCGTATGGAGATGCTTTCGTCCCTCTAAACCTCTGCTTTCCCGCTGTCTTCATCCAATCAGTCTTACTCCTTTCCATGGCAAGCTTTATGCAAGGGCATCACCGTTGTCAGTGGCTACAATCCCCTCCTCTTGTGAAAATGGTCCAAATGCTCTGTCACGGCACGGCTAATCATCTGAGGTTTCCGATCATACTGGAATAAGATTTACTGTCCTTTTGCGTCTGTCACTACGCCCAGCACTCGCGAGTTTGAAGTACGTCACAGAGAATATACTATAAATTCCAAACTATCAGTGAAACATAGCTCTAATCAGATGAGCGGGACTTGTAGCTTTTTGCCTCTTGAATAGTTTTGGCATCTCACTTTATCCATTGATGTTCAGAATGATTGGCTTCTATAGGAACTCAGAGTTCAGATAGTGTTATTTATTCTCCTAGTTCAGTATGATGATTCTTGAATACAGCTTCTTTATGAGTCTTGGCCGTGGCCCTAAGCACTTTGTTTTCCAGTATTACCACCGGATACGTAAATGCCACAGACATATAATTGGGTGAACCTTTTCAGATTGTGACTCAACTTTGCTAAAGTCCCCAATTAGAGGTGTCCAGGGTTCTTAAGCACACTCTTTTTTTGCTTTGGACCTTGACTTTAACCGCTCAGTTTCAAGTTTTCACTTGACACCTACACGCCACAAGCACATGGTTAGGGACAGCTCGGTTTAGCCGCTTAGACCAGGATTTTATTCCTTTAGGCCCTCCTATCCACTGATGCTCAAAGCCTTGGGATCCTTTTTATTTGCCCTTGCCTTTTGGTTTTAAGGGTTATTGCCTTTTTTTGCTCTTGCCTCTTGGTTTTAAGAGCTTTTGGCTTTTTCTGCTTGCTTTTTCTTTCCATTTTTTTTCGCCTATTTTTTTTTTCTGCAAGCTTTGTTCTTTGCTGCTTTTTCTTGCTTCAAGAATCATTTTTATGATTTTTCAGATTATCAAATAACATGTTACTCGGAGGTGGAAGCTTTTGTCTTCCCTTTCCCTTTTCTAGAGGATTCTCCGGTCTTAGGCGCCATCAATGGTAATGGAAAAACAAAAAGCTTATGCTTTTACCACACCAAACTTAGAATATTACTCGCCCTCGAGCAAGAGAAGAAAGAATAGATGAAGAAGAAGAAGAAATGGAGGAGAGGGAGAAGGGGTTGTGTGTATGGATGTGAGTGGTGAATGGAAAACAGAAGGGACGACCATGAATGGAGAGAGAGAGGGTGAGGTGGGTGGGGATCCTGTGAAATTCACAGATCCTGAGATGATCCTGTGGTGTCCACAGATCCTGAGGTGTCAAGGATTTATAACCTTGCACCAAATTAGGCATGCAAAATGCCCTTACACACAACTCTGGGCGTTTAGGGCCAGGTTGGTGCTTGTTCTGGGCGTTGAACGCCCATTTGTTGCCCATTTCTGGCGTTGAACGCCAGAACCATGCTTGTTCTGAGCGTTCAGCGCCAGCTCTTCTCCAGGGTGCATTTCTGGCGTTCAAACGCCCAGATGCTGCCCATTTCTGGCGTTCAGCGCCAGAACCATGCTCTATTCTGGCGTTGAACGCCCAAAACATGCTTCTTACTAGCGTTTAAACGCCAGTAAGGTCTTCCTCCAGGGTGTGATTTTTCTTCTGCTGTTTTTGATTCCGTTTTCAATTTTTATATTTATTTTGTGACTCCACATGATCATGAACCTATAAAGACATATAACTAAGAAAAATATAGTTAGATAAATAAAAATTGGGTTGCCTCCCAACAAGCGCTTCTTTAATGTCAATAGCTTGACAGTGGACTCTCATGGAGCCTCACAGATGTGCAGAGCTTTGTTGAGACCTCCCAACACCAAACGTAGAGTTTGGATATGGGGGTTTGACACCAAACTTAGAGTTTGGTTGTGGCCTCCCAACACCAAACTTAGAGTTTGACTGTGGGGGCTTTGGTTGACTCTGCTTTGAGAGAAGCTTTTTCTGCTTCTTCTCCATGGATGCAGAGAGAGATCCTTGAGTTGTAAACACAAGGTTTTCCTTATTTAATTGAAGGATCAATTCTCCTCTGTCCACATCAATCACAGCTCTTGCTGTGGCTAGGAAAGGTCTTCCTAGGATGATGGATTCATCCTCTTCCTTTCCAGTATCCAGGACTATGAAATCAGCAGGGATGTAAAGGCCTTCAACCTTTACTAACACGTCCTCTACTTGTCCATAAGCCTGTTTTCTTGAATTGTCTGCCATCTCTACTGAGATTTTAGCAGCTTGCACCCCATAGATTCTCAGTTTCTCTATTACAGAGAGGGGCATGAGGTTTATCCCTGAACCAAGGTCACACAGAGTCTTAAAGATCATGGTGCCTATGGTACAAGGTATTATAAACTTTCCAGGATCCTGTTTCTTCTGAGGCAATGTCAGTTGATCCA